>NC_081359.1:63704106-64010613 GCF_030684315.1 Stegostoma tigrinum
TCTGGCAGCATCTGAGGAGGAGAGAAGTGAGTTAACGTTTCAGATCCGGTGACCCTTCCTCAGAACGTCTAAACATCATCCATTTCTGTCAGAAAACAGGCTGTGGTGGGGAGTTGACAGAGATTCAGATTTTTGCAGTGATGAGCCCTTAATTGATATGGAGATCAATCTTCTGCCCTATTAAATCTGCTGGTGGCAGACACGGTGTTGGGTTTTTAGACAGCCAATGCAGCCATGTCTTAAGCTGCAGGTTTTCTGAAGGGAAGAGGGATTGTGCCACAGCTTGCCATTGCACCAAAGGTATGTTGCAGAACGTCAGGAGCCCCAACAGGAGGAAAGCAGGAGGATTCTCTTCCAAGTGGATGGTAGTAAGAGGCCACCTCAGCATGCAGCAGAGATGTCTGCATTTAGTGTTATCCTACTGTCCCTGCAGTAATTCCTGTCTTACCTCCTGCCCTCACAGTTCATCTGATGACCATCTCCATAACAGGGTTTCACAGTCCTCACGGTCCTCAGTTCTGTAGGGGGCCATTTCACAGAGAGCACAGCAGAGCATTAAAATGACCAGGACTCTTGCCAGAGGTTATTACAGGGAACACCTGACTACTCCAAGCAATAAACCCATTACCTGTCGAGACTACGATGCCCCAACAGTTGTGAATCTGATTCATCCTCAATGAAGACAGCATCTGTCGCTTGGGTAAGGATTCTGGTGTGTAGCCATCTGTATGCTGCTGCCAAGATCTGCCCTGATGAAAGCACAGATAGCTTGTCTATAAAATTGCAGTCTCCTTCAGGCCAGTTCTCAATTCGAAGTCTCTTTGCCTTTTCCTTTACATTGCGTGCTCAGGATCATGCCTTCCTCTTCTTTGTTAGAATTTGGGCCAGCCCATCCTGGGAAGGTAAAAAAAACGTTGGAGGGGTCCGGTTTCTCTCTCACCTTTTGAAGATGTGAATTGGTGTATTTAAGAGCCTGGGTGAGATCAAATGCCCAGTTCCACCCATTCTTGTGAAGGTTGATGGTGCTGCATCATGTCACCACCCACCTCCTTGCCAACCCAAGTCAAGCTATCTAAAGAATGGTTAAAATTGTATCAGAGATAATGGGAACTGCAGATGCTGGAGAATCCGCTATAACAAAGTGTGGAGCTGGATGAACACAACAGGCCAAGCAGTATCTTAGGAGCGCAAAAGCTGACGTTTCAGGCCTAGACCCTTCAAAAGCTTTTCTGATGAAGGGTCTAGGACTGAAACGTCAGCTTTTGTGCTCCTAAGATGCTGCTTGGCCTACTGTGTTCATCTAGGTCCATACTTTGTTACCTAAAAAAATGGCCACTGGATTTGAAATGTTAACTCTCCACAGATACTGCAAGACCTGCTGAGCAATTTCTGATTTTGTTACAGATTTCTGCAGTTCTTTGTTTCCATTATGCCGAAATCCAGGCCTGGATTTCTGTTGTGGTGTTGGGTAACTTTGTGCCTTACTATAGAGCTTAAAAAATGCGGCAGAATCTAGTTGAAATTCGTGGAATCTACTTTGGCTACATTTTGTTAAACAAAATGCCTGAGAGTGCAAATATCTATGTGAAAACAGGCAAACAGCCCACTGCTCGCTCTTGTCTTTGTGAAATTTTGAGTCTATATTGACCCTTATATGGAAAATCAGTTTGATGTTTGATGCAACCTTGCTAAAGGTTCAAGTGAGAGAGATGATCACAACAACTCGTAATGATTAACTCAGGCGCTGAATCTTAGATTTGACAACTGCTGTGGCATCTCATATCTCGTAAGGATTCATACCCACATGTATAAATATCTAAAGTCTAGTTAATGACTTTTGGTACACCACAATAATTAAGTTAGGCAGCTAAAATTTACTAGGTATCTCTTTGCTCAAGATATTTGAATGATCTCCCCAATTTCTGACCACAAGTGCCTTCCCATTTTACCATCAACCAATACTGGTCCTGAAGTCAAATCAAATCCTGCATTCATTTGGGACTGTATTGACTGTTTTGTTCACAGTTTTGTTTCAAATAAGTTATAAATATTCTCCTGAAACCATCAAAATTTAGAGTACTGTATATTTTCAATATTCATGCGTCTTTGATATTGAAAAATTAACACCAGAAAAGTGCAACAATTTGTTGACTGCTTTAATCAATATTGTTTCAATATTTTTTCGGGCACTCTTTTTTTTGTATTCCAATTCTCTCTGATACCCTTTTATGTTTTAATGTGTGTTTAGTGGAGCTATCTTCTAATTTGAATTTACTGTGTTGAGCAAAATGGAATACTGATTATTATTTTTGTTATGGATAGAGGTACAAAATGTGCATGGGTTTTGTGAAAAGCTGGTGTAATATTTCATTACTACTGACAGCACACAATAGAATATTAGATAACCTTTGTGATGGCAAGCGGGGTACAGTTGTACTTTTCATTAGATTTAATTCATGCACTTTGAAATCTCCTGATTGCCTTGGGGAGATTTTTGAAAATATGTTTGCATTTCTTGGCATCTCTTCTCAGAACTTCCTGGGCTCTGGTGCAACAAAACATCTGTAAACCTCATAGTTAATATTTTTCTTTACAGTTTAACACTGGCCAGACGAATGGGCCAAAGGGATTTGACATCAATGTGATGCCAGCATGGAAGAAAAATATAACTGGCACTGGGGTTGTCGTGACAATCATAGACGATGGTGAGTAATCGTCATTCTTTAGAGCAGCCACTTAAGTTCATGCTATTTCTCCAGACAAAAGTTCCTGGAGCTTAGTCATCGATTAAAGCTAGACATGCTAAATATCAGTATTTGAATGAGCAATCTCTTTCATTCCAGGGAGGGGAAAAAATTGTTTTTTATATGTATCTCGCAATGTTTAACCCAACAGGTGACCCTGCTCCAAAGCATAATTTATAATTCAAGACTACTGTTTGTCAAACAAATTAAATCTTATCTTTTGGAAAATAGTTACCCGTTTTGAACATATGAATATTTGGGAATTACTTTATAACACCTTCAGGTGTAATGGACATAAGGCACATGTCTGTTCAATAAAACTTAGATATTGTGCAAGCTGTTCATTGCCATTGATAGCTTTTCTTACAAGTTCATCAACACTTCATTTGCCAAGTGCCTACAGTATCTGTCACAAAATATGAAATAGAATAAATGGCAGTACCTAAATTAAAAACTGGAAACGTAGTTCAGAAAACTGTACAGCCATGTACTTAACCCCTTACATCCCCTGTCCTCATTGACCTCAACCTTCAAAATACAAAGTTCAAAGAAGGATTTGCATTATATGTCTGTCGTGATCTTGGGACATCCCAAAGCATTTTACTGCAGTTAAATTGTTCTTGAAATGCAGTCGGCAGACAATACGCAGAGCATGGATGCACAAGCAACGCTGTGATTACAGCTAACTAACCATCAGTTTTAATAATATTGTGTGAGGAATAAATAGTAGCAAAGACAATGGAGAGAACTATTAAGACACTGCTGGCACCTATACAGGTTTATCATACGTAATAAATTACTATTTTAATCAAGAATGGAGGTTCACAAAATTATTTCTTTCAAAGTCACACAAAGATCAGTGCAATTTAGGAATATATTTAGTTTTGAAACTGAGAATGCTGGATAATTATGATAAAATTCATTTATCTGTGCATTGTGGTCAACTATGTAAGTAAGCATACAATCATATTTTACTGCTAATTATTATGCATTCTAACAGTAAAGAGTAATTCTGTTTTCAAATATTTTGGCTCTCAGATTCCTGGAGCTTGGTGATAAATTTTATTTCCAGACAGCAAAAGAAAGATGAATTTTTGAGATAGTAGGAACTGCAGATGCTGGAGAATCTGAGATAACAAGGTATAGAGCTGGATGAACCCAGCAGGCCAAGCAGCATTACTGCTCCTCTGATGCTCCTTGGCCTGCTGTGTTCATCCAGCTCTATGCCTTGTTATCTCATGAATTTTTGACCTGTTTTCTATTCACTCCCATTGGCCCCATTATTACACATCCCTAGTCTTTCTCATTTGTGAGGTCACCATTCTAAAATACTGAAGAACTCTAATCATAGTATTTCCAAAGTGATCAGAAATTTCAGAGTTGTCTTGGTGGAAGGCCTGTTCTGCCCCATCTCTGCAGCACAGGATCTCTCCATGAGTTCCAGGCTCTCCATTTTAACTTTTTTCCAGCAATTCAAGGCTGCATAAGGACAGATTATTTGTCAGGGCCATGAAGAAGTATGCCATGACCACCAACTAGCTCATGATGGGAGTGTAATCAGTCAGTGTTGTCTTGTTCATGCGAGGTATGCTGTTGCTTACACTGAACATTTGTGAGCAAGCCACTAGCACAGAGAAATCCTGTTTTTTTTTGTATGCTATGCCCGAGGGTCAGGGTGCAGCTTTGCTGTTCATAATGAAATTGTAAATGTATCCTTTATACTACACTGAACAGTGAGCTTCAGAGGAATTATTTCCAGTCCAGAGTTTTGAATGATTATATGTCGGTACAAAGAAGGAAATTCAGGGAGCGCTGGATTTACTTTGAGTTTGAGTCTTTCATGTTGATGCTTCCATCAGGAGATTCAATTGGGTACAGTCAATGGTCAGATGGGACAACTGGATTACAATGCAGATTGATTTTCCCTACTCCATCCTTGAACGTTTTCATTACTTTAAATCCATTCAAAGTGAGCAACTGGAAGCAGAAAATAGGCAGATTGTCCACTTCTCTGGAACACCACTTATCTTGCATCAGAATTAAATTTTAATTTGGGATTTAACCATCAAGATCTAAGGCACTCCAAGAAAATCTGCATCCTGAAGTCAGTTTAGAATGAAAAAGCTTGTGTGGATGGATATTTTGCAACTCTTAACCTCTTGCTTATGAACAGGCTATCTAAACACATGCAGCAATTGGTACTGGCCTGTCCCACAGCTAAATTTATCATTGTGGCCACTTAATACCTAAGAGACGGTCATGTTGGATATCAATTTCTATTCCATTATCTTTAGGCAAAAATTAATAGTGCCGAATGGGAAACTATAAATTATAGATAAAGTACTCAATTTTAGTCACAGTGAGACATGCTCGTGCTGGAGGGGTGAAAAGGTCATCACAACCTATCTGAAATTCATTCCAATGACTTTAAATCCACTCAGGTTATCCACGATGATAGAACCATGTCTGTCAGTTCAACATTCTTTCACTGTTGTCACATCTAATATTGACCCTTTGTTTTTATTTACAACTATGAGTAAGCACATGGTAATCCTGGGGAACAGAGGAATAGATGTAGACCATTCAGCAATTTGTGCCTGTCCTGCCATTCTAGGTTGTTGCAGTTAATCAGCTCAATGTCATTTTCTTCCACTGTTTCCACATCCCTTAAATCATTAGTTTCCAGAAACCTGCCAGTTTCTTCAACCTGCTCAATGCTTGAGTTTCCACAGATCTCTGGGGTAGAGATTTCCAAAGATTCCCTTCCCTATGAGTGAAGTAAATGTCCTCTCTCTTACCCTAGGATTATGTCACCTGGTTCAGGAGAGAGCAACCAGATGAAACATCCTGTCTATTATTTCTGTCATGCTCTAAGAATTTTGAAAGTTTCAATGAGATTACCTCTCCTTTGAAACTCTTGAGAATAAAGGCTTGGTTTCCTCAATTTCTCCTCTACAACAATCCTGCCATCTCAGGATTTGTCTGGTAAACCTTCATTAATCTCCCTCTTTAGCTAGAATATCTTTCTGTAGATAGAGAGACCAAAACGGTACACAGTACTTCAGGTTTGGTATCATCAAGGCTCTATACAACTGTAACAAGACATCTTTACTTCTTTTCTCAAATTTCTTTGAAATTAATGCCAATATCTTGATTATTGTTTCCAATTGCTTGTTGCACTTACGTACTAACTCTTCAAGTGACTCGTGCACAAGAGCACCCAGATCCTTTCAGACATCCATGCTTTGCAACTTCTCATTATTTAAGAAGCATTCTGCCCCTTTATTCCTACTGAAGTGACTAACTGTACATATTTACATTATATTCAATCTCCCATATTCTAGCACATTCATTGAGTCTGCCCATGTCCTCTTGAAGTCTCTTTGCGCACTCTTCACAATTTACGTTCCCACGCAGTTCCATGTCATTACCAAATTTGGAGACATCACATCCACATCATTTATATAGATGGTGAATATCTGCGGAATTGCAGTGACCCATCAATACCAGCCTGCAATCCTGAGAATGACCTCTGCTTTCTGTCTCAGAACCAATTTGTAATCCACATTCATCTATTTCCTACAATTCCATACAATCTGGTTTTATTTTCTCTTTTACTTCTCTTGTGTGGGGCCTTATCAAAGGCCTTCTGAAAATCCAAATACACTGGTTCTCATTTGCCCAATGCTACAAATAACATCCTCAAAAAATAATCCAACAAGATTGTTGAATATGGTTTTCCTTTTGTCCCACCATGTTCACTGTGTACAATCTTGTCTAAACATTCAACTTAGTCCATGACCTCTGGCTGTTCACCCTCCTCCAGAAGAATATCCTGTAGCTATTCTGCGACCTCCTTGATTTTGACACTAGGGAGTCAATTTACCATTTGGTAATAGGTTTATGGCTGCACAAGAGCCTGTCTAATCCCCTAACTAGAGAATCCCTTATCTGTATTGCTGTTCCACTTTTCTTTCTCACCTTCTGTACTGTAGTTGTGTACAGTGGTGCCGATGACTTGACTGCGTTCCTCTATAAAACTGTTGCTCTCACTTGTGTCCAAATTGCAAAAGTAATTTGCAAATAAGATTATCTCAGGAGTCTCCTCTACTGCTTGCCTGGTTCATTTGGATTTAGCTGCCTGCATATCGTTAAGCTGTAGTGTGACCACTTTTCTGAAAATACTATTCACATTGCCCTTTGCTTTGCAGATGCACCATAGCTGACTCCAATTGTAACACAAGTTCCAAAATCAAAGCTCAAGCTTGTGCAGACAGTGAGACTTCCTGCAAATTTGTTATTCTCAGACACGTGCATCTATGGCTTTCTACTTTCCACAAGCTGCACTTTCCAGTTGGTTGAGCTACTCAAAAACCAGTTGACCATTCTAACTATTCATAACACAGAATAGCTTACCAATTACCACCAACAACTCCTTCTGCTGTACTGAAGTGGGCATCAGGTGACACTGGATACTGAATAGAGCAATTCAAAAAGGGAAAAGAAAACCTCCTTTCACTGCATCTAAAGCACAAACTCATTCTGCCTGAAATCCCCACTCTGTAGCATCTGAACTGGAAGGGGACCAATGTCCTGGGTGGAAGGTTTGCTCGAGTAGTTCGAGAGGGTTTAAACTAGTATGGCAGGGGGGTGGGAACCTGAGCTGTATACCAGAGGTGAGCGTTGATGCAGGTGAGGCAGTAGCAAGAGGTAGACCAGCTAGTGGGAAGGATTTTCCTGGGAAGGAACCAAGGGATCGGTTAAAGTGTGTTTGCTTTAATGCAAGGAGTATCAGGAATAAAAGTGATGAACTTAGAGCATGGATCAGTACCTGGTGCTATGATGTTGTGGCCATAACAGAGACATGGGTTTCTCATGGGCTGGAATGGTTGCTGGATATTCCAGGGTTTAGAACATTTAAAAAGAATAGGGAGGGGGGAAAAAGAGGAGGGGGTGTAGCACTACTAATCAGAGAGGGTATCACAGCTACAGAAGCTTCCATTGTCGAGGAAGATCTGCCTACTGAGTCAGTATGGGTGGAAATTAGGAACAGCAAGGGAGTAGTCACCTCGTTAGGGGTTTACTACAGGCCCCCCAATAGCAGCAGGGAGATTGTAGAAAGCATAGGTCGACAGATTTTGGAAAAGTGTGGACGCAGTAGGGTTGTTGTAATGGGTGACTTTAACTTTCCTAATATTGATTGGAACCTCCTTCGAGCAGAAGATTTGAATGGAGCTGTTTTTGTAAGGTGTGTTCAGGAGGGTTTCCTAACGCAGTACGTTGACAGGCCGACGAGGGGAGAGGCCATTCTAGACTTGGTGCTCGGAAACGAGCCGGGGCAGGTATCAGATCTTGTGGTGGGAGAGCATTTTGGTGATAGTGACCATAACACTCTCTCATTCTACATAGCTATGGAGAAGGAGAGGATTAGGCAGAATGGGAGGATATTTAATTGGGGAAGAGGAAACTATGATGCGATTAGACACGAGTTAGGAAGCATGGACTGGGAGCAGTTGTTCCATGGTAAGGGAACTATAGACATGTGGAGATGGTTTAAGGAACAGTTGTTGGGAGTGATGAGTAAATATGTCCCTCTGAGACAGGCAAGACGGGGTAAGATAAAGGAACCTTGGATGACGAGAGCGGTGGAGCTTCTAGTGAAAAGGAAGAAGGTAGCTTACATAAGGTGGAGGAAGCTAGGGTCAAGTTCAGCTAGAGAGGATTACATGCAGGCAAGGAAGGAGCTCAAAAATGGTCTGAGGAGAGCCAGGAGGGGGCACGAGAAAGGCTTGGCAGAAGGAATCCGGGAAAACACAAAGGCATTTTACACTTACGTGAGGAATAAGAGAATGGTCAAAGAAAGAGTAGGGCCGATCAGGGATAGCATAGGGAACTTGTGTGTGGAGCCTGAGGAGGTAGGGGAAGCCCTAAATGAGTTTTTTGCTTCTGTCTTTACGAAAGAAACGACCTGTGTAGTGAATGAAACCTTTGAAGAGCAGGTGTGCATGCTGGAATGGATAGAGATAGAGGAAGCTGATGTACTGAAAATTTTGTCAAACATTAAGATTGACAAGTCGCCAGGCCCGGATCAGATTTGTCCTCGGCTGCTTTGGGAAGCGAGAAATGCAATTGCTTCGCCACTTGCGAAGATCTTTGCATCCTCGCTCTCCACTGGAGTCGTACCTGAGGACTGGAGAGAGGCAAATGTAATTCCTCTCTTCAAGAAAGGAAATAGGGAAATCCCCGGCAATTATAGACCGGTAAGTCTCACGTCTGTCGTCTGCAAGGTGTTAGAAAGGATTCTGAGGGATAAGATTTATGACCATCTGGAAGAGCATGGCTTGATCAAATACAGTCAACACGGCTTTGTGAGGGGTAGGTCATGCCTTACAAACCTTATCGAGTTTTTTGAGGATGTGACTAGTAAGGTTGATGAGGGTCAAGCTGTGGATGTGGTGTATATGGACTTCAGTAAGGCATTTGATAAGGTTCCCCATGGAAGGCTCATTCAGAAGGTCAGGAGGAATGGGATACAGGGGAACTTAGCTGCTTGGATACAGAATTGGCTGGCCAACAGAAGACAGCGAGTGGTAGTAGAAGGAAAATATTCTGCCTGGAAGTCAGTGGTGAGTGGGGTTCCACAGGGCTCTGTCCTTGGGCCTCTACTGTTTGTAATTTTTATTAATGACTTGGACGAGGGAATTGAAGGATGGGTCAGCAAGTTTGCAGACGACACAAAGGTCGGAGGTGTCGTTGACAGTGTAGAGGGCTGTTGTAGGCTGCAGCGGGACATTGACAGGATGCAGAGATGGGCTGAGAGGTGGCAGATGGAGTTCAACCTGGATAAATGCGAGGTGATGCATTTTGGAAGGTCGAATTTGAAAGCTGAGTACAGGATTAAGGATAGGATTCTTGGCAGCGTGGAGGAACAGAGGGATCTTGGTGTGCAGATACATAGATCCCTTAAAATGGCCACCCAAGTGGACAGGGTTGTTAAGAAAGCATATGGTGTTTTGGCTTTTATTAACAGGGGGATTGAGTTTAAGAGTCGTGAGATCTTGTTGCAGCTCTATAAAACTTTGGTTAGACCGCACTTGGAATACTGCGTCCAGTTCTGGGCGCCCTATTATAGGAAAGATGTGGATGCTTTGGAGAGGGTTCAGAGGAGGTTTACCAGGATGCTGCCTGGACTGGAGGGCTTATCTTATGAAGAGAGGTTGACTGAGCTCGGTCTCTTTTCATTGGAGAAAAGGAGGAGGAGAGGGGACCTAATTGAGGTATACAAGATAATGAGAGGCATAGATAGAGTCGATAGCCAGAGACTATTTCCCAGGGCAGAAATGGCTAGCACGAGGGGTCATAGTTTTAAGCTGGTTGGTGGAAAGTATAGAGGGGATGTCAGAGGCAGGTTCTTTACGCAGAGAGTTGTGAGAGCATGGAATGCGTTGCCAGCAGCAGTTGTGGAAGCAAGGTCATTGGGGTCATTTAAGAGACTGCTGGACATGCATATGGTCACAGAAATTTGAGGGTGCATCCATGAGGATCAATGGTCGGCACAACATTGTGGGCTGAAGGGCCTGTTCTGTGCTGTACTGTTCTATGTTCTATGTTCTATGTTCTATGTTCTAAGTACAAGCAGAGTAAGAACAAATCCAAACTGATTTGCCCAAATACCTAATCAGCTGCTAACCAGTATAACTTGTTTACCCCATGTAAAGCTAGAAGAAATTTAAATTGTTTTCTTACCTTACTTCAATTTCAAACCTAGTAATAACTGGTTTAAGGCTAGTTACAGACTACACTTCTGTAAAGACATTGACACTTAAAAACTTGCCACTCACCAAACTGTCTGTTATAAATTGATTTTTAAAAAAATTTTCCTGTCATTAATTTTACATTTATTATTGATTCTAATTATTTTGATATTGGACCAAAGCAGAGTATTCCACCAATACTTTATCACAGACTAAATTATACATCTGGCCACTATTGGTTTAATTGTCATTGGTTAAAAATACTATACAAACTTACTGGTGATTGTGGTACTGGATTTTCCCATGTGAATGCAACAAATAAAAATGATACTAACTGTGCAAACACTCACAAATCTAAGAAGCCGACATTAGGATGGTATACCTTTATTTGATTTGATTTATTTATTGTCACGTGCGTCTTGTTACAAAAATGCAGTGAAACGTGTTGTGCTGTGTCGTCACTCTCTGACGCCATCTTGAAACACAAAAAAAGTATAAAGGCAGAAAAATGATGAAATAAAGAAACAGTGTCCAACTTTATAGTTCTTCTTGTTAAGTGAAGCACACAGGTGAATGTGATGAAATCAGGAGTTACAGAGGAAAAAATGTAGGTTAGATTTCTGGGGTATTCCATCAGAATGTACACTCGAGTTGGTGGGGCCAAATTAGTAACCTGACATAGGTATATATCTCCCATCTCTGCACTGAAACAACATGCCAACCAAAATATTGATTAATCTTTCTCCTTCAGGTATTCTTTGTCCTTCCAGTATTTCTAGCTTTTCTTATCTTTGTCAATGCAACTTTAATATTATGTCCCTAAATGATTTTACTCCCTGTACAAAGTCAACAAAAGCAATGCTTTCTTTGTTAACCCTCCCTCGATAATTTTGTCTCTTGCTTACAGTCCGTATTTTTTAAAACTGTTTGCAAATGGCTAAAAGTATTGTCCCAGCTATTCCAATGTTTCTGAATATGTTTTCATAAACTTCAGAAATGTGACTGAAAGCTTTGTATATTAACAAACAATAATATAAAACAAGTAGATATCGGTCATCTTGCAATTTCCTTTTTGTCAATAGAATAAGAAACCAGATGTCCTTGGCCTGCTGGATAAGCTTTTCATCTCCTTGAGAATTTTTTTTTCAATGTCATGAAGCAAATGTAACTTTTTAAAAAAATGGTTCACTGTTTAGGCTCCCTAATAACCCGTGTTGCAATCTGTTTTACATTGATCTGGCAACAATAAAAGAACCTTTTCTTCAGGAAAACCACTGTATCTTTAACAAATGTGGGTGAGCACGCAAAATCCCGCACACCCAGAAGTGAAATGAATAAACTGAAAAATGAACTGATATAAATTGCAGAGCTCCTAACGCTAAGTTAATCATGAATGCACTATTAGTGATAATGAAATTGCAGATTTATTTAGTTTTGTGTTTCACATTACAAAGTGTCAGGCAACTTTTATTACTTTCTTTCTGGCATTCACAAACCTATGCACCACACAAACTCATAAGGAACTGTATGGATCTATATGCATCAGCTTCCTGTTCAAATAAAGCAGGGATGTACGTGAGAGGCACATAATTCTCCTTGTCTGTGACAGATACGCGGTCCAGTCTGCCTTTTGTAAAATCTCATTGTATGATATTATCAACAAATGTTTCAATAAGCTTTCTCCAAAATTTCTTCACTTTAACAAAGGTGTCAGACTACTTGAAGGATTACATTGGTGCATCCTGATATTTCATATGAAAGCATAAATGCTTTAATTACGAATATTACAGACCTTTTTCAACTCATTATTGTTACTTTCCCATCCTGGGTAGTGGTTGTGTGATTTGTATTCCTAGTCACAGCAGTGGAAGCAAACACCACTTATTTTTTGCCGAATGCCAGATGTCTGAAAAGAGCTATTATTAAAGGCATGTAGCAGGAACTTTTGAATTCCGATTTGGATTGTCCGTTGACCAGTGAAGCAGCTGCTGGGAAGTGCTTCCGGTAACTTTGGAAAAAAAATATCTGCAGGCATTGGATGTGCAGATGCCAAAGTATTATATACCAGCAAAGAGAGATCACAGTCTGCATTGTGGGCTATGAAGGCTGTAAGTGAAAAATGGCAAAAATAAAAATCAGTGTAATGGGACAAACATTTGGCAGCTGCTCCAAAAGTTGCCCCCGAAAATTGGAAAATCATCCAGCTGATGGGCAATGATCCCAGCACAGGCACCAAATTAAAATATCAACATAATTACTCTATGAGGAGCATAGATTCCATTAGAAGCTGTGAATGTTACTTAACAATAACTAGGACATTATGGAACAGCTCCACTCCAGGAAGAATCCCATAGCCTGAAACCAGGAGTTAAGCCTTATGGTATCTTGGCTAAATGTCATTTCGTTAATTTTCCTGGAGGATTTCTCGAGACGTGCCTCGTAAGTTTTCTTGAGCAATCAGCACAACCTCGACTCATTAACCAGTTGTCACCACCTATGGTGCCCCTGTTGTCTGATGCTAACCTGATTCTCCCACAGAATGCCATAGCCAGAAGCACTCATTGCTACCTGAAATCCCAGGAATCCCTGCGCCAGTGCCGTCTTTAAAAAGCCATTGTGCAATTGAACAATGGAAGTGTGGACCTGCCTTGTACAGTTTGTGATATTTGGTCCCACACATGGTAGATCAGGGGAATTCGACATCAGTAGATTAAGAAAGCAGATGTCCTAGGCAAGCTGCATTGCAGATGAGGACCTGAAGGACCTGGTGGATAAGATGCTGCAAAGGAGGGCCATCGCCAGAGAAGGCCTTGATACCAGACCCTGTTGGTGTGCTCCAAGGTTGCCACCTAGGTCAGTGGGGTCTCAACCATCTGGAGGAATGCACACCAATGCCACAGTAAGGTCATTGACCTTCTCCGTTCCTCCTGCCATTGCAAGTTTGCACTCTCTGTATTTCTGCCACTGCATCCACCTCCTGCAAAGGCTAATGCTTTACCACTCTCATGGCTGCTGGCAAGATCTTCTCTGACTATTATCCAGCCAATTCCCCCAACCCTACATGGCCTCTGCATCTCTAACTCAATGACTCTCAGATCACATCGCCACCACAATTTTCCTCCCCACTTACACCAGTTGAACCAACCAGTTTCATCTCACTGCTCTTATTATGAGAAAATTGCCCTCTGCAGGCTAGAGTGAGCCAGCATGCCCAACATTCAGCTCCTAACAGGGATAGGATTCTGACCATGACTGCCCCAAGTTGCCAACTGGCCAAGCCCTGTCCTCGACTGATATCAGAAATTGCAGTGTCTGTGGAGAGGAAGCAGAGTCAATGCAGTTAGTCCAGTGACCCTTCTTCAGAATGGATAGTAACTGGGAATATATAGTGAAGACCAGGATCCACTAAGAATCACAGGTATTTCCGTGATGTACAATTACTCCTCAGGCAACCATTCTTGCCGTATCCTGAGATGTACTCTCAGTGCCGTGGCTTGCTGTATGCACATTATTGATCTCTCTGTCCATCTGAACTGCTTCATATCAAATCTGCCCTCCCCTGCCCTTCACCACCACTCCCATTCCATTCTCCAGTTTATTTGGCATTTTAACATCTTGAAGAAGCCTTTGACTGAATTTATTGGGAATGCCTCACTGTCAGCAGACCCACCCCTCCCCAGATGTCAGTGAGCGTAACTCTGCTTTGGCTTTGAGACATGGCCATTTGGTTGATGCCCATACAGGCAGTGTGTTTGCCACATAGGCTGCTGGCCTATGCTGTACATGTGACATTGTGATGGGACTGCACCAGTAGCGAACTGTCCACCCCATTGATTGATGACAGTCATGTCAAGCTGCCTGACTTTCGGTCTGCACCAAACATCAGGGCAAGACAGAAAGGCAGGGAAGACAGTAAGGCAGGCAAGGCAAAGTAGGGATACTGTAAGCATCTAGGTAGATGTAAGAGAGCAAGCAAGCAGCTCTAAGATGCTCCCTGGTGCAGTCTGTGAACTAGGTACCTGTTCTTGTGTGCAAAGTGTCCTTGCAGTGGCATTGCAGTGAAAGTACTCAAAGTGCAGCATTAATGTGCAGAAATGTGCTGCATGCAGGCAGATGGGATACTTGTCTTTGTTCGTCGAGACATTGAATACAAGAGTAACGAAGTGATACTGGACATTAGTTCGGTCAAAGCTGGAATACTGTTTGCAGTAGACAGGGTGCAGAGGGCATTCACCTGGATGTTGCCTGTCTGGAGTGATTCAGCTATGAAAAGAGATTGGATAGAACCAGCCACATTTCTTTTCTGTGTACCTGCTTAAGGAATCGAATAATCCCCAACGGACTGAAGTCTACATTTAAACCTTCCAAATTTGGCCCTAACTGCAACGACCGCTACAATCAGAAACCCAAAACGTCAAGTTTTCCTGCTCCTCTGATGCTGCTTGGCCTCCTGTTGTTCATCCAGCTTCACACCGTGTTATCTTGGATAGAGCTGAGTTGCTTTCTTTTAAGCAGAGAAGGTGGAGTGTGGGTCTGATTGAGAAGCTCTGAGGGCTTTTCATTTCCCTTTGGAAGAGTGTTCAATAAACAGAGGGAACAGTTTTAAGGTAAGGAGCAGGAGGTTTAGTGGGAATTTGAGGAAAACAACCAACTTCATCCAGAAGCTTGTGGGTGTCTGGAACTCAATTCTTCAATGGTTAGTAGAATTGAGAGCTCTTAAGATGGTTAAGAAGTATTTAGGTGAGCACTTGAAACACCATAACATATAGGGCTAGCAGCAAAATCCTGAAGAATGGGATTAGAATAGGTGGCTAACTGATGACCAGTAGGGACAGAATGGGCTGAAGGACCTGCCAGTGCTATGAAAACTCTATAACTTTGAGTATAAGTGGATTGCAATTGTGCCAGGATAATGTGGTGGTGCTTGTACATGTTGGATGCCAATGTCTGTCAACATGGGTATCTTGCAGCAACTGCCATGGAGCATGTCCCAAAAACATGGTACCAGGTGTTGAAGTTGGAATTCTGAAGGAGGAAGCAGAGAGCTGGTGCCACCAGTTGTTCACTCATTCTTGTGTCGGGGACTCTTAATGTCTAATTACTATTTGAGGGTGAGAGAACAGGCCCCTTAATGTGGTGAGGTTAGGTTGTCGTAAGACTGATAATGAGCAATATTCCCTGTTAATAGGGCTCTCACCATTCACTAGTGAGAATCTTGTCCCAATGTTAGGGGCTTGATAGAAAATGCAAGTTTTTGGTCTTGGTATTGAGACTGGCCTGGCCCAACTTGTCTCCCAGTTTTCCCAAATTCCATGCTATAGTCCACATCATTCAAGGCCTGGGAAGATTCTACCTCAAGTGTTGCAGTACAACGAGGCAACTCTTAAATAAAAAGAAAGTGTTTAATTCTCCCCAGGTGCCTGAGCAGCACAGAATTCTAGCGCTCAGGGATTAAAATATTGAAGAAGAGAAGCAAATCAATAACTTGGGTCATCTCCTTAAAGATTGACACAGGCACATGTACATTTAAGGGGCTAGGACTTGAGAAGTTAAGGTTAAAGGATTACAAGGGAGAAGAAATAAGAAAGAAAACCACCTGTGGGAAATAGAAACTGGAACCTCCTGGGACACATTGTGATAAATATGTATGCCTAAAAAGGAATGGAAAGTAAAATAAAACTCCGAAGAGAGGTAAAAGAGGTCACAAGGTGAGATTCGAGCGAATACCTAGGATTAGAAAAAAAATACCTCAAGGTGGCAACAGGAGTTGGGAGAAATGCAACAAGAATAGGAAATGGCTGAGATCAGTTTAACTAAAATGAAGATTACAAGTGTGGTCGCTGTGGAACATTCACAAATGAAAAATTGAAGCAAAATAAGAGGATGAAGAGATACAAAGACCAACTGCTGATGAATAATCTGAATAGATGGTTTTGTAAGCAAAGTACAGGAACAATGTTTAACACTTTCTTTTTTGGAAGTGAGTGGAAAGATTGAATAAATAACTCCTCACTGGAAATTCATCAGGTCATTCGAACATCGTATCACGACTGTGAACATTGAAGGATTAAACTTTCTGCTCTTATATCAGCAACAAATGTTGATATCAGTATTGTTGGGCCAGTAATGGTGTTATTAATGATAAAAATGAAATGGTTTAGTGCGTAAAAAATGAGTGAGCAGTTAGAGAAGAAGTGTAGCATAGTAAATACCTAAATGAAGACCGGTTCCAAGTATTCACAAAGGAAGAGATGAGCAACAGACTCTCCAAACAAAGATCCCAAGTACAGTCAATTACTTAACTATAAATGGGATGTAAATTCTAGACAGGCTAATTGAGTTCAAAGCAAATGAAAGTCAGGAATAAAGGTTATTTATCCTGCAATGCAAAGAGAGGCTAGATGAAAGATCTGTGAGGCACTAGCCGTCATTGAGAAATTTAATAGACTCTCTGGAAGGTACCAGAAGAATGAAAAACAGTCAAAGTATTGATAAGAAAGGGAAGATGATAAAATAGACAGAAACTACAAATTCAGTTGTTTTAATAAAATTTACTATAGGCTGAGAACCATCTCAAAAACAATAACCCTTTCACTAAAGATGCAAAACGGCTTCTTTGACAACTTTGAGGAAGTGTTAACTAAGGTAGGTCTTAGTCAGGCCGAGAATATATTGATTTCCAAAAAAATGTTTGTAAGGCTTCTTTTAAGTGCTTAACACTGCTGCCTCACAGTTCCGGAGACCCAGATTCGATTCCACCCTCGTGTGACTATCTGTATGTAGTTTGCACATTTCCCCCATGTCTGTGTGGTTTCCTTAGAGTGCTTTGGTGTCGTCATCTCAGTCTAAAGATGTGCAGGTTAGTTGGATTAGCTGGAGAAAATGCGGAGTTACAGGGATGGAGGGTATAGGGGCTGGGTCTGGGTGAAATGCCCATCAGAGGGTCGGTGTGACCTTGATGGGCTGAATGGTGTGCTTCCACACTATGGGGATTCTATGATTAAAATTATGGCAAATCTGGATAAATCCAAGCAGTGAGTAAGGAGCTTGATAAGAGGTGATAGTACTTATTAGAGGAGTTATTAACTTGTGTGAGAGGGACCTAAGGTGGGTTTGGAAGTACAGAAGGCAGAGAGTTGGGATGAGAGAGTCATTTTTCAGGATGCAACCGATAAATTGGAGAGTACCGTAGAGATCAGTGCTGGGACAACAATTATTTACAACATTTACACATTAATGTCTTGGATGAGGACAGTGAATGTAGTGGTATTACAAGTTTGCAAAAGATACAAAATTAGATAGAAAGCTGGTGGTGAAGATGATATGAAGATTCTGCAGTGGGATATCGACAGGTTAAATGGGTGGACAAAAAAATTGACAGATGAAAGATCATGTGGATAAATTGAGGATGTGCAATTTAGCCAGGAAGAATAGAGGAGCTGAATATTATTTAAATGGAGAAAGACTGCAGAAAGCTACTGAATAGAGGAAGTCCTTACCCATGAAATCACAAAAAGCTGATATTCAAGTTCGGTGAGTGATATGGAAGGCGAATGGAATGTTGGCCTTTATTTCAAGGGGAATAGAGTATAAAAGCAGGAGGTTTTGCACAATGTTTAGAAGATACTACTCACCCCCTTATCTTCGGAAAGATATACTGACATTGCAGACATTTCAGAGAAGGTTCGCTAGGCTGATGCTAGATACGGGGGAATTGTCTTATGGGGATAAGTTGAACAGGATGGGCTAATCCTTATTCAAATTTAGAAGAATGAGAAGTGATACATAAAAGATTCTTATGGGGTTTGACAGGTAGATGCGGAGATGTTATTTCCCTTGTGGATGAGTCAGGAATCAGAAGGCATAATCTCAGAGTGAGGGGTAGTCCATTTAAGATAGTGAAGAAGAATCTCTTCTCAGAAAATATTGAATCTGTGGAATTCATTACCACGGAGAGCTGTCGATGCTGGGCTTTTAAGTATATTCAAGGCTGCAGTACAGGTTTTTAATTAGTAGGGAAATTGAGAGTTATGGGAGAAAGGCATGAAAGTTGTGGGTTATGAGATAGCCATGATCTCATTGAATGGCAGAGCAGACACAATGGGCTGAAAGGCCTATTCTCCTCTGATCTTTTAGTCATGCACTACAGGGCTTTAGTGTTGAATGATGGGGCATGTGTTGTAGAGTAGTGATATTTACATGTGCCACCAAAGTAACATGGAATTGAAGGAGGTATCTCAAAAAATTACAGAATGAATTGCACAATCTAAGTAGCGGAGAGCAACAACACATGTTTCTTTTAAATGCAGAAAAGCTGCAAAAACGCTACATGTAGGGACAAAAATGACATATATGCTGTGTAAAATATGTGAGAATAAAGTATTCAGTGACCTTGGAATCTTAGACTGAATGCAAAATAAATCCACCCAATGCAAAACCAGGATGGATAATAGGATGTTGAACAACAGAGTGTGAACCAGTTTGTTTACACACTTAAAGTCAGATCCTATACAGTTGGAACTGTAAAATGTAACTGACAAGGTAATGATCAAACTGTACAGTGCTGAAGAAAGATTCTGCCCTGAAAACGGTTTCCATTTCTGGTTGCCAAGAAACAAGTGAAACATTCAAGTGCTTGCAGGCAATGTAGAGAAAAGCCAGTGGATTGATCCATTGATCCACAGTGTCAAGAGATCTGATTAATGAGGAAATACTGGGTAAATGTGAGCTTTTTGGCTAGAAAAGAGGCATCTTCGAAGGTCTGTCAGGTTATTAAAGGTATAGAAAATGTAACCCAAATGAGATATTCCTTTGAAATGAAACCGCGAGAAATAGAGCGACTAAACATTGTTTCGAAGTGGTACAGCTAATTCTCGGGCTCATTGAGGGATTCTTCTTCATACTGCATGAGTAACACCAGCACTAAACCTTTAAGTGGATAAATAGAGGCAAAAGTCCTGGAACTGGTTAAGGAATAACTGAATTCTGTAATGACTGGATGGTACGAGCTCTCTGGATGGATGAATTAGGATAGATCAAATAGTCTTTGACTAGTTTGTAGGCTTGTAAAATATTTACAATGTCTGAAAAACCAGGCTTCACAGAGAGGTCAAGATAATAAAATGTGAGGCTGGATGAACACAGCAGGCCAAGCAGCATCTCAGGAGCACAAAAGCTGACGTTTCTGGCCTAGACCCTTCATCAGAGATAACCTCACTTCACAGAGAGGTCATTTGTTCTTAATCATTGGCATACGTGGTATCTTCCAAGTCAGTTTGACTGAATTCAAAAGTCTCAGTGCTGCTCAGTTTGTGACACTTTTACCTGCATAGGAAATTTTACACTCAAAATTCACTTTAAACAGTTCAGCGTTTAATCAAAGATAAAATGCCCAGGTAAAGCTACACTGTCAGAAGAACTGTGGTTCCAATGAGATATCCTATCTACTCATTCAGGCAAGTGTAAATGGGTGAATTCCTTTCAAGGTTTTCCTGCTCAACCTCTGTAATTTCAATGGAAGAGCTATGAAAATCCCAGAAAACATTGTAAATACTGATTTCTTCCATGTACTGCAGGGAAATTCACCTCTTCAGATGTTTCAATTGAAACTTCCTTGGGCCTTCTTTCAAAATTCCACTGAATTGGCCATATTTGGAAAGATTATTGGATGTCAAGTTTTGTCACAAGTGACTAACTGGAAGGAGAAAGGAAGAAGAAAGCTCAACTGTTATATATAGCGCATTTCATAACCTGAAAAACGAAATGCAAAGTACTTTATAAGTAATTAAATAATTCTCAAATTGAGTCATTGATGTAACTTAAAAAAAGTGACATGTAAACTGCACACTGCAAAGCAAACAGAACTGTAATAGTATCAAGATATTCTCCTCTATTTGATGAGTTTGGGAATAAATATTAGAAAATCCATCAAGAAAATTCCCTGCTCTTCTGTAAAATTAAGCCACAGGAAGTTTTATATTCAGCTGATGAGTGCTTATTTTAATTCCTCGTTTCTGTTCTACTGAAATATCAACTGAATGTTTGTGAAATGGGTTTTGAACTTAGAACTTTCTTGCTCGGGTAGGAGTGTCATTACTGCACTATGGCTGATCCCTGAAGATGTTAACGGAGTTTTGGAATTAATTTGTGTCTGATTGGACCTTCCTGCTTCAGAAGGATATTTGGGCTTTATTGACAGGCGATGTTTATATTGAAATGACAAAGCTGAAATTTGGAAAACTGGATTAAATTGCATGGTACTGAGGAGGTTAGATTTTAAGTGGCGATCTATTTAAATTGTTTTAAACAGCAAGATAAGGTGAAAGATTAGATACAGAACAACATTTCCCTAAAGTGAGGTAGTCTTGCCTGAAGAGTCTTAAAATTAGAACAAAGTTGGTGAAAACAAAACAGTCACATATTTGTGAAAATTTGCCCCAGATTTTGTGCTGCAAGGTCAGTGTGGTAGGATGAGGACATATCCTGACTCCAGAAACTCTAGCTGGGCAAAAATGGCTTGGAAGGTTGGATTTATGTTGCAGGGAAGTGGGGTTCCCTTAGGGGTGGGACCAAGTCACCCCAAAATGTACACAGGAGCTGCAGGGTGTGGAGATTTGGAAGATCTACATAGGTGCACCAGCATATTGTTAAGAAATTTCTAACTGTCACTTGAATCGAATGACTTGCTACGGCTATTTCAGAGGTCACTTAAGAGTCGACCAAATTGCATGTAGGCCAGAGCAGGTAACACTAGATTTCCTTCTCTAAAGGATATTAGCAAACTAGATGGGCTTTCGTGGCAATTGACAATGGTTTTGTGGTTGACATTGGGCGATCTTTTAAATCCATATTTGCATTTATTCAAATTTCACCATCTGCCGTAGTAATATTCCGATCTCTGGATTACTAATCCACTGACAATTCTTATGCTCCAACAACAGTGACCCCTAGTTCTTGATTCTTCATTTAGAGGAAACATCCTTTCCACATCTGCTCTGTCAAGACCCCTCAGGATCTTAAAATTTCCAAAACTGGAATGCCCTTCCAGCCTTTACTCTATTTTCACCATATTGAAAACTCTCTCATTCATAAAAACTCACTTCCACACATTTGCAATTCTTCAACCAATTGAAGCCTTAAAACTTTATAATCAGATGTACAATCTCAGAACAACAAGCAATGAATTTCATTTGTAATCTGTAAATATGCAGCTGTCAATTAAACTATGAACTAGGAGATAGTGATAACGGACAATTGAGATAAAGTCATTCAGCAGTAAGCCAGTGGAAATGTTCAGTCTGCTGTCAACAGATGGAGTGAAGTAGCAGGCAGTTACCTTTTATTTTAAACATGTCAGACATTTTTTCAAAGATTTTTAAGGACAGGAAACAACTCCCTTTCACATAAGTCAGTCATGTAAGCTCCAGGATATCTCTGCAGAATTTCCTCAGGGTAGTGTTTAGGTGCGGCCATCTTTAGCTGTTGGCATTCTTTTGACACAAAATCATGAGGGAAGAAGTTTGCTGATGATTGTGCAACCTTCAGCATAATTCATGACTCCTCAGATATTGAAGTCGTCCATGTCCAAATGCAGTTAGCCGCAAACAGCAAACAGGCTTGGCGCTTTTTTTTAACCAAGTCCAAAGGGTATCTTGCCTCTCTGAAGGGCTAGCCTAGCTTTAAAAATAAATCCATAAACTTCTGACCAAGATGAACCTTCACACTTTGAGTTTCATGCTCGAAGCTGATCAAGATCTCACTTCAGTGAAGACATATGATAATTTAAGAGGCCTTTACCCCCATATAAAGCACATGTGCACCACCCTCCTTCCCAAACTGACAAGTTGGAAGAAACTGTATTCAACAACAGGATTCTGACTTTTGTTCATCTCTGTTTTTGCCAAAATGGGAAGGCTGTATGGTATAAGCTGGGCCATTGCAACTTACTATTTCAAAAGGCTACTATAAGGTTAGGAGTTATAAATAATAAGATGTAATGGATAAGTCAGATGGTGGGATCTTCTAGAGGTATGAAAGACGTTAGCTGTGGTGAGAAATGTGGCAGCATCGTGCAAGAAGTCTGTGAGGCTTATCTCGACATCAGGAGCAACCCACAGCTTATTTTAACAAAGTTTCTGGTGTTCAGGCAAGGTTTTCACTTGGCAGTAGTGAGTTGCCGAATTAGGGGGATTATCGTTTGTCAACAACCTTATTAGGTGCATACCACAACCCGTTAAAATTCAGCTTTCTATCGTGCCATCCACCATGAGCATCGTAGAGGTCAAGAATTCTCAACATGAAAGTCAGAATGGGCACCTGACTCACAACTGCTTCTGAAGATCCTCCATGTTGGACACTCTGCACCAACATTTCTGGGTACACGCCATGTCCACAACTATTGGCATCTAGCATGGGTCAGCATCTAAGAACCATTATAGTGCATCTACGCTTCTGTATTACAATTCTGCATCATGGAGGGCAATGGGAACTGTTGTTGCAACGTTGCAGCAAGGGCACATTATGTTCTTGGGGCATACACCCAGCTCATGGACTAGAGCAGGCTGCAACTCTGTTTGCTTACCTATACTGTTAATGCTCACTCACTTCAACCTTATCTGGATGCTCACATGCATTGCCTTGCCCCTCAGCCAGAGATGCCAGTCTCACTACAATATTGCTGTTCAATTTAGTGTGTGCGCACAGCCAGGAAGATTGTCATGGTTGTCATCAGTTCTCAGACAAGTCAAGGGAGCCACAGCACAGGATAACAGGGGTAGCATTGGTTACTAGCCCAAGGATTTGAATGTTGTCAGCATCTTGGGGCAAAAAAATCAGAGGCCTCTCCTCAATAGGAGTAAGCATCTGAATACTGGCCAGCCCCCCACCCCCACACACCCACCAATGTTAGCTCATTCAGCCCTATCATGTGATAATGTTGATGAAGACTTGCCTAACCATGTCACACTATAGTACGTTTTGTTTGTCTACTAGGATTAAGAAGTTACACATGATGGTACCTGTGCTAGCAATTTCCATGGCACACTCCTAATTCATGGCCTCAGTAGAAAATCCAATGAAATGACATAATACTTAGAGGTTACAGGATATAAAAAAAGGCTATTCAATTCACGTTGAAGGATTTACCTAGACAAAAGTGAAATTTTCATTGTGGGGCAGTTCATGATGCTCACATAAGTTGAAAGAAAGTAAGGCTATTGAGATAACAAGGTGTGGAGCTGCATGAACACAGCAGACCAAACAGCATCAGAAGAACAGGAAAGCTGACATTTCACGTCGAGACCCTTCTTTGGAAAAATGTACACCTACTATTAAAGATAGGCTATTCTCTGCTTCCACAGTTCTTATTCTCACAGAGGAATCCACTAATGACCTGGGTACCTCATGATATTCAAAATAAGACTTTGTTTCTCACATTTTTCTCAGTGATTGCCAAATCAGATTATCTATTTTTTCTTTTGTTTGCTATTTATGCAGTCTTATTATGTGCACATTGACATTGTATGTTTACCTTTTTTTACATAAGTGGCTACACTTAAAAAAAACATTGTTTTGGAAGTCCAGAAGACATGGCAAAGTGCATATTCAAACATAGCAGCCAATGTGCACACAGTAAGGTGCAACTACGGCACATACATTGAACATGAAGTGTGATGCCTGAGGTGTGATAGTAGGAAGTGGGATGCAGAAAGTGTGCTTACAAAGTGATAGACAAAACACATGCTAGTTACAATGTTTTTATTTATATTTCAGAAAAATTCCATTGGCATTGTTAATGATGAGTTCACAGTTGTGCTGTTACAATGGAAGATATTGGGGTGTGGAAATGAAGAAAAATTATAGATCTGAATTGAAAACAGATGAAGAAATTTGTAGATATTATTAAAGACAGTGAAACATCTATTTTTGATTGGTTCCTGAACTAAATATATAGACAAATAAATAAACAAACTAAAGACTGAACAACATAATTCAATTAATCAATTGAATTGTATTTCATGCTTTTTCCACTTTCCTGAAAGCCTGAATATAAAAAGTTAATATAATGCTCAGAGGTGTAGTTATTTGAGTTGAATTTGGTAGTGTAGTGGGAATATGTTGGCTAACTCAATTAACTAGACGGTTAGCTTAACATTGACAATAACATCAATGGTGTAGATTTGATTCCCATTCTGCTTAAGGTACATTACAGACCTGCCTCCTTTTTCTTCTTCTAACAGCGAGAGTAAACGCAAACTAATACTGACAAAACTGACAAGAAAACAACTCAGGGTGAAATATTAGCAAATAATACCCTTGGGCACAGCATATATACCAATTTGTATCATGGTCTGGATATATTTAGGGCAACCAATTTCTCAGGGTGCCTTGGTACTGTTCACTCAGCTTGACTGATGTACATGTTTCTTTAGCTTCTAGCACTTGTACTGATTCTTCCTCATATGTCCCTGGCCCAAATATCTTCAGTTCTTCCATCAATTACTTTCCTCCACCATAAAGTCAGAAGTGGCAGAAGTCGGGATGTTCGCTCATGACTGGATAGTATTCAGCACCTTTTGCAACTTCTCAGACACTGAAACAACCCATGTCCTAATGCAGCAAGATCTGGACAATATCCAGGTTTAGGCTGACAAGTGGAAAGTAACATTTGTACAAATATCAGGCAATGACCATCTCCAATCAGTCAGAATCTAAACAACACTCATCCCAACCCTTGACATCATGCATCCTGAATGCCCTCTCTGTGCTGCCTACCTCAAGACACTTCCCTAGCTGAACAAAGTCTTATTTTGAATATCATGAGGTACCCAGGTCATTAGTGGATTCCTCTGTGAGAATAAGAACTGTGGAAGCAGAGAATAGCCTATCTTTAATAGTAGGTGTACATTTTTCCAAAGAAGGGTCTCGACGTGAAATGTCAGCTTTCCTGTTCTTCTGATGCTGTTTGGTCTGCTGTGTTCATGCAGCTCCACACCTTGTTATCTCAATAGCCTTACTTTCTTTCAACTTATGTGAGCATCATGAACTGCCCCACAATGAAAATTTCACTTTTGTCTAGGTAAATCCTTCAACGTGAATTGAATAGCCTTTTTTTATATCCTGTAACCTCTAAGTATTATGTCATTTCATTGGATTTTCTACTGAGGCCATGAATTAGGAGTGTGCCATGGAAATTGCTAGCACAGGTACCATCATGTGTAACTTCTTAATCCTAGTAGACAAACAAAACGTACTATAGTGTGACATGGTTAGGCAAGTCTTGTCAAACCGCTTTATTTTACAGACAGCAAGTGAATGTGCACTTTGAGATTATAATCAAAACCGACTTACTTCACCGAATTTAAAACACTTCGTGAATAAGAAAGAAAACACACCACCCTACCCTATGTTGGTTAGCTAACTGTTTTTTTTTTCCTAAGGTTCTACATAGCCCCAAGCCTAAGAAAATCAAGTTCCCCCTCTCTGAGCTGGGCTCCTTTCCCACACGTAACTAGACTGACTAGCCCAGTGTTATTTTCTTTCTTTCATCGACCTCCCAAGAGTGGCATTGTGCCAGTCAGCGGTCACTGAACTCATACCTAGAGCTGAAGTTTCAACATATCATTTATGATGCATCATGGAATTGTGTGAATACAGCCAATTTTAGCCATTCAGCAAAATGGTTGACTGCTGGGCAAGGAACTCGTTGAAAACCTACATTTACACTGAATTTTGATGATTCATTTTTGCAAATCCAAAAAGCTTTGCAACATTTCATCTCTTGACTCAGTCTGATGTGTCAAGAAACTGTGTGAATGACTCAATGGAACAAATTGTTTTTTGTGCAGATTAAATGTGCAGGACAGTAAAATACTTGTTATAGTCAGCCATTGAATATACATGACACTAGTCATAAGTTGCTGTGTTTTATGCTTTCATTATTTTTAAACATGGGTAGCCTGGAGTTTCCATTTGATTGAGCTGGATTTTTTTGGCACATTTCTTCCAAAATTGGTGTAACAGATGCATATAATTGAAGAATGTTGCAGAATATTTGCCTTTGACATAATTTGAGCTTCTGTACTTTTTTTGTACAAGTTTTAAAAACAATGTGCTAGAATCAGGACCCAACCATGAAACTGACCATATCCACAAAGTAAATCAACCACCATTGGGAGTTTCTGCTAATTGTGCTTGTTTGTAGACCCTCAGGGAAGCTATAAAAATTGACTTGGAAATTTTGGGTGCAACACAGGTAAAATGTTCATTTTAAGAGCTTTTGAAAGTAGTCTTTATTTAAGTTTGCTAAGAAACTGATGACTGTTCTGCAGTAGCAACACATGTTTTAAAAATTGCATTTTAAAATACTGCCTAGTTGAACTAATGCAAATTTTATGTTGGCAATTTGCAAATGAATTTGCGTAGAAACTCATCAGGTTAGGTGGGCAATAAAGGAAAAAGAACACTTTTCAATACAGGAATAATCCTGACTGCACCAAAATCACCAATTGCACCCCTAAGCTGAAACATTAACTCAATAAATGTGCTATTAAAATGAATCTGTGCATCCCCATGAAGGAAGAAACTAGTTTATTTCAGTTTGATGTATTTTTCAATTGTTTCATCTAAATTAACCACTCTTGCTCCAAGCTAATAAAATACTTTGTTCCTTGTCCTCTGGCTCAGTTTTCCATCCCTTGAAGTAGTTCAGCAGGGAGTAGGTTAATGATCTTCTCCCAAACCTCTGTTTATGCCACTTCTAAATCAGCAACTAAAAGGCACACAAGTAGCCCACTGTGATGTTACTTGTCTGCACTGATCTTCAACACTTCATCTGAAGAAGAATTTGTTATTGACTAGTCGCTTCCTGACACAGATGCTTCTCAGTTTAGGAACTCATTGAGCATCATTGCTGTGAAGCCATGTTTCAGCAGTCAAAAATAGTATGCACCTGCATAAATTATATTGCTCTCACATTGTCTTCAGGTCATTTTATTCAAGTGACATTAATTTGGGAAACAGCTTCCAATCATTAGCTTCTTCCAGTTGCCAATTTTCATAAACATTTTTGCTAGAAATCCAGCCCAAGTTATTTTATATGTTTGAGATGGAGATCAGGAGTCATCAAATTTCCCAAAGTTACAATCCTGCCTCCTATCTTAAGACCATAAGACACAGGAGCGGAAGTTAGGCCATTCGGCCCATCGAGTCCACTCCGCCATTTAATCATGGCTGATGGGCATTTTAACTTCACTTCCCTGCACTCTCCCCATAGCCCTTGATTCCTTGTGAGATCAAGAATTTATCAATCTCCACCTTGAAGACATTTAACGTCCCGGCCTCCACTGCGCTACCTGAATGTGCTAGCTGGCAGAAATCTCATCCAGTGGAGGCATGGACATCCTGACGTCAGACCTGTCACCAGCAGGAGCAACATGATACAGAGATGATGATTGGCACTGCAAAGGCTGCCAGGTTAAAAGCCATCCATCTTTTTTTCACCATTCAGTCATGGATTGTGAGTGGATCAGTATTTATTGCCCATCCCTAACTGCACTTGAGAAGCTTGTCACCTTGAACTGCTGCAGTCCATGGGGACTATGTACTGTTTGGGAGAGGTGCAGGGTTTTGACACTGCAACAATGAATGAACAACAATACAGTTTCAAGTTAGGATGGTATTTGACTTGAAGCAAATATGCAAGTGATGTATCTATAACCATCCAACCACCTTCCCTGCCCCCACCCACCCCACCCACCCTATCATTCTGGAAGACTGAGATTGGGGGTTTGATAGGTGTTGTCTAAAGAGCCTTGCTGAGTTACTGTAATGTATCTTGTAGATAATACACACTACTGTTGTGTTTTGGTGGTGAAAGTTGGAGGTGGTAGATTTGCTGTCAATTATGCATGCTGTTTTGACCTGGATGATGTCCATCACCAAGCACTTTTGGTGCCACACTCATTCCCAGCAAATGGGAAGTATTCCATTCACACTTGCTGACTTGTGCTTCGTAGACAGTGGATAAGCTTTGACAGGTCAGGAGGTGTGTTACATAGTGCAGACTTCCAGCTTTTCACCTGCGGTATCCAATGCCTTCAGCCATTTCTTGATATCACATGGAGTTAATCAAATTGGCTGAACGTTAGTGATGCTGGGCACCACAGGAGGCAAAGTTGTGGACCATCTACCTGGCACTTCCGGTTGAGTATTTTTGCAAATGATTCGGCTTTTTCTTTTGCACTGACGTGCTTCACGTCCCTATCATTTGGGGATTGTGGTGCCGCCTCCTCCTCTAGTGGGTTGTTTAATTGTCCACTACCACTTCTGACTGAACCCATTGTTAGGCTCAGTTAACTCTGTCTATTGCATGATGATTATGTTGCTTACAACGCAAGTAGTCCCATGCTGCAACTTTACTCAGTTGACACTTAGTGTTTACAATGCCTGTGTTGCTCCTGATATGTTCTCTTGCACTCTTCATTGAACCAGGGCTAACTTCTATCTTAATAATAGAGTGGGGTATTTGCCAAGCAAGAAGGTTACAAGTTGTATTTGAAGGCACTTTTTGCTGCTGATGCTTGACAGTGCCATGTGGATGCCTAGCCTTGAGTTCCTTGAATTTGTTTAAAGTCTACCTCATTTAGCTCAATGATAATGCGATACAACATGATAAAAGGTACACTCAATGGGAATCAGTTGCCACAAGGAATGTGCAGTGGTCATTCCTACCAATACTCTCACGCACAGATGAATAAAGCGCAATTCTGTACTTATTGTTTGCAGTATGTTGTTTGCTGGGTCATTCCAGAGGATATTTAAGAATCAACCACAGTGCTGTGGATATGAAGTCACATGAAGGCCAGACCGGGTAAGAATGGCAGATTTTCCTTCCCTACAGGACATTAATGAACCAGGTGAGCTTTTAAGACAATTGACAATGGCTTCATGGTCACCATTAGATGTGCCTTTGAAAAAAATTCCAGGCTTATGGTTTGAGTACAGATTTCACGATCAACTGTGATGGTATTCAAACTCATGACCCCAGAATATTAAACTTGTTCAGACACATGAGCTCTGTTCTGGAGATCAGGAAAAGGCCTTCCCTCAGCCCACCATAGCCATCACATCCTTCTACAATCCCTCAACTTACCCTGATATGCAAATCTAGTGTCCACTGTAAACAGAACTCGTAAACCATAGAATAGCATTCAGAATTCTTTCCAAAGCTGTGCAAGTAGGCAAATACTACTTAAACAGCCACTTCTAAAAAAATCCTCTTCAGAAGCTCTCACATCTGTCTAAATGAACATGTTTACAGCATTTCTATTGATATCTGCCGAAACAAGCCCTGCTGAGCAGCAGCCATTAGTAAAGTGAAAGACAGACGAACGTTCAAGTTGACATTCTGCTGATCAACTGTGTAAACAAACCTTCCTGTATAGAATAGACTAGAACCATTGAAGGCAGCAAGAAGCTGAGCCATTATTTGAAGCTCTGAAGTAGCCTATGAGAGACATTGCTCAACTATAGGGGAAAAAAGGGTCCAGTTATATTTCCGACAATAAGGTTTGGATTTGAAACTGGATAAGTCTTTCAACATAGTATGATGCAAAATAGCACATTGTCCAGTGGACAATCTACTTGAATGCATCTGACGACTTTTATTTTATTTTCACAATGCTGTTCATTCACTTGACAGTTTTCTAGAAGTAGCAAGTTGGAAACATCATTATAAAATATCTATTTAGCTATCCAAATCAAAGCACTGGTTTTACTTATGCTATAACATTTCATAATAGGTTAAATAAGCAAGAGCTTTTGTACTGACCTTTCATATGGCTTATCCATGGTTCACAACTCTGCTGATGGGTTGTATGTCTCTTACCAAAGCCGCTTTGCAATCATCTAAATTGTGGAGGTTCCAAAAGATCCACTTCTACAATGATACCTGTAATGTCAGGGCAGCAACAAATGGATTCCTGATCCCAATTAAAATGACTCAATGCCAAAAATGAAGCAAGGAGTTTCGGAATCTGGGTCCCACATACCATTTTTAAATGCACAACTAGACATTCGTCACGAAGGGAATATGTGTTCCCTTTGTGTTCCTTACTGTCGCTCCTTCTATACATACCACTGTGCAATTAAGTGGTAATATGAGGGGGATATTAGTCGAGGTCAAAGATTGAGAAGCTCTGTAAGTTGAGAGGAAACACGCTGGCACTGTTTTGTTTTGTTCCTGTGTGAACACTGCCGTTTGGCTGTGTGTTCTCCCTACTGCTTATGTAAGAGCCTGAAATGAACAGCAAGTCTGCTGGAAAATGGCAAGTAGGAAATGAACAGCAGGAAAAATGTATTTCAGTATTGCCCAAGCCCTTCATAAATCATAAGCTTGGAGTTTGGAGAACCTAGCATGGAAATCACAATCTCTTTTAAAGCATATATAAAAATGATCCTCTTGCCTGGATGGATGCCTGAAAATGTTCTTTGAAAAATATTAACTGAACGCAGGGGGCTGATAGACAGGCAATGCATTGCCAAAACATACCGAGTGGAATTGGATGATGTCTGTATTACCGCGTTCATTGTATGAGTCATTTCTGTCACCTTCACAACAAAGGGTGAACATACAGGCTCGACATACACTCACTGTAAAATTAAAACAAAACTCTGGGCAGTTTGACTAAGTCCAATTATTTGCTGTCTGTGACATTGGTAATCCTGTTGTTTAAAAGGAAAATCAATTTTACAAATTGATTGTTAATGCTGTGAAGGAGTCGATGAAAGTTAAAACAGTATTTTGTTGGTGGATAACTAAATTCCATGAATTTTAAAAAATAAACACAAGTCAAGCCATTCATTCTTCCTCCTATCCCTGAGACCTGGGCTCGAGTATGCAACAGACATTGAAAGATGTTAATGGAGATTAAACAGAATATTTCTTCTGATGTGGATTTATGAAGAATTACAGTAATTAGTAAATATATGGCTGTTGTTTATGTGTGTTAGGTGAGGTGTACTGATTTCTATTAATATTTTCACTTTCATCAAACCATCTGGAACACAAGTTGTATCAGCAGCAACCATTAATGACTGAACAGTCTGTGTCTTTCAAAATATTAATTTGTTTATTTGTATTTTGGAGGAGTAAGGGAATACTTCTTCCTTGGAGACAAAACCTCTATCACCTTCAGTAACCTGACTCACTTTAGTAGTGTTCAAGGAAGAATCCCCTTGATTACCTTGAGTGACATTCCCATCCTGATGGGTTCTGAAGGAACAGATTTCACTTGTACTATTGCCAGTATTTTACTGATACATTTCCAACAATCAGTGCAAAGATATCCCATGGAAACATATAAGCTTTTGGGGAAACTTTCCTACTCTCTCTAGCTTCTTTTGCCCTGGAGACGACTTCTCTTTGCATTTCTAGCTTTCTCTTCTCACCCTTGGCACTTTGCCTTCCTTTCGTCCTACCACCTTCTATCTTTTCCAAGTTCGTGAGTGTGTCAGAAAAGGATTTCCCTCGGAACAAGGCTTGCAGTTAAGCTAGTAATTGTCCACCACCTCTTTGATTGTCGAGCTTTTGAAACCTTGCTCTACACATTTGACCTCTTTGAACGTCTCATAGGTCACCTCTGTTTTGGGTGGCTGAATCTGACAGTTAAAGGCAAATGCTTGACCTTCCAAAGCTCAAAAACCCAGTTTTCCATTAGCCAGTCATTATGCCAGCATTGATTTAAAAAATTGTGCATGGGCACCCTGTGAAATCCTCATTGTAATACACTCCAAAAGGATTGTCTGGGAAATTAAATCTCCTATTGGACAATTTCAGTGTCCTTGAAACCCTCCAAAAACCTCTATTTAAATCGGAGATTTAAGGGGGTCCTGATGAAATTAATAGTCGTGAAAAGTTAGACTATTAAATAAATCATCTAACTCCTAACTAACTATTCAACAGATGACATACTTTCAGATCATCTTCCCCAGACCACTGACAGCCTCCAGAACCCTGACGTGACACCATACTGCCCCCCCCACTCCACAGTATGGCATGGACAGCATGGTGACACAATGGTTAGCACTGCTGCGTCACAGCGCCAGCAACCTGGGTTTGATTCCAGCCTCAGGTGACTGTCTGTGTGGAGTTTGCACATTCTCCCCATGTCTGCGTGGGTTTCCTCTGGGTGCTCCTGTTTCCTCCCACAGTCCAAAGATGTGCAGGGTAAGTGGATTGGCCATGCTAAATTGCCCGTAGTGTTCAGGGAGGTGTAGATTAGGTGGGCTATAGGGGGATGGGTCTAGGTGGCATGCTCTGAGGTTCGGTGTAAACTTGTTGGACCGAAGGGCCTGTTTCCACACTGTGTAGGGATTCTATATCTAATTCTTGGTCACAAAAAGTCTTGAACATGTCGTTGATCATTATGGATTGATTATAGTCATCTCTGTGAAGTAGAAGTAACCAAAGGTGATCTTGTCACCTGTAGGCCACAGTTCACAAAAATACTGCAAGGTTTCACGGGCTTCAGAAGAGCACAGACCTGATTCCTCTCACCTTGCTTTGTGATTGATTAGATTCAGTTACAGCAGGGATTTTCATCGCAGTTGCGGAGGGGCTGTGAAGGCCCAGAGGAATTCTGGCACACAAAGGGTATGCCCACAAATGCAGGAGCAGCCTGCACCTGCAGAATTTGTAAATGTAGGTTTCTTCATGATGTGCAGGAGGGCCACAATCTATTATCCTTGATGCCATTCCCTCAGCAGGCGCGAGGCACAGTGTTGGCGCATACTGATGATGTCACAGGACTATGTCACCTTTTGGAGTAGACATGTGATCTTAAGTGATGGGCGGCCATCCTATCCCAGTGGCTGTCAAGAAGACAGATGTGCTAAACTTTCATACAACTGGGTGCTTCCAGAGATCTATTGGGGACCTTTGTGGGATCTCTAACCCTTGACCCTCAAAAGTATCAAGGCTGTAATTGAGGCAATTTGTACCAGATCATATCATCATATTTCATCATGACAAGGTCAGTGCCACAGCCTGAATAATGGTCTTTGCGAACGCTGGTGGTTTTCCCCAGGTTGATGGTATGAAAGAATGGCCACACATCATGTTGAGCCATATAAAGCAGCTGAGTTCTTCACTTGAAAAGGGTTAGAGTTATGGTCAATCAAAATGTGATCATCAGTGCCACATCTTAAAAAAATTGAGCTGGGTAACCTGAGAACTGCCATGATGCCTATATCCTTGATAACTGTCATGTTCCTGCTTAATTACAAGGGCCAGATGCCTTATAAAGATGGTTACTGTCCGTGATCATAACTGTTGATTCTAATACACAACCCTTGGCTGAGATAGATACAATACTTCCACCAGTGTCACGGTGAATCAGAGGATAGGTTTGTTGAAGGTGAAGTTCTGCTCTTGAATCTGTTTGGGAGAGCATTACATAATCTTCACTTGCTGTACTCTGCACAATTAAAGTACGCGACCTGAGGGTGTGGTAGAATCTGGTTTGGGACAGTGGGAGCAGGTTTCCCTGGAAGAAGATAAGGGCATTGTGCAGGACGAACATTACTTCCTGCATGTTTGAACACTGCAGTGTTAAGTCCAACAAGCCAGACAGGACTTAATTGACACTAGTTCCATTAGAGAGAAATGGGTGCAGTGATCACACTTCACTGTCAATTTCTGAAGCTGGAAAGGCAAGCAGCCCATTTCTGTTTCCAAAGCAGCAACAGCTTCTGTTTGTTTGTTTATTGTTTGCTATTGTTGTTGAATAAAAATAAATGTATTTAACTGTTTCGGGGTTTTCTCATATACAATGGTACTGCATTGAACAATGAGACAATGTTGGGTACTGTGGAAGTGTAGATTCCCTTCAGATTCTAAGGTGGGATGAAGCTAGTGTCCTACAGTCACAGAGGTGTATGGCATGGAAACAGACGCTGTGGTAAAACTCATCCATGCCAAGCAGATATTCTAAAATAATCTAGTTCCATATGCTAGCATTTGGTTCATGGCACTCAAAACCCTTTGTACTCATGTACCCATCCAGGTGCCTTTTAAATGTTGTAATTGTGCCAGCTTCACCACCTCCTCTGGTTTTGTTTTCAAGTAGCAATGCCACCTATGTGCCCTGAGAATCGTTGGTCTATGGTTCTCTCTCCTACAACATGCACGGTGAAGGGCAAATTCTGGCTGACAACTCTTGATTTGGTGCATGGCTTGGCTTGAAAGATGGTGTCAGTACCAGAAATCGTGGCAAATTCCAGCAGTGGCAAGAGAGAAGCTACGACAAGCAGAGTTGCCATAGGGATGTGGTGCATAGCTAATGTAGTGAGTTCCAGGAAATAACATGAGAAGCCTCAAAGGTCTTCACAGAGAGCATCCTTCTCACCAAAATGACAAAATCAATTTCATAAAATTCAGCCCAATGTCTTGATCCAGTAGCTTGTGTTCTTTGCAGATGCAACTTGTTTTTGTTGTTGTCATGGTCAATGTTCTTTCTCTGAAAACTTATTGTTTAGAAGTCGAAGAAATATACATGTCCCGCCAATGATATTATACATTACCAGATCAATACATCCACTGGGTGACATTATAAATTAACAGTTTCAATGATGACACACTTTCATGGCAATTTGATATCTGAAGATTTGATTTTATTGCATGAAGCTTCAATCCATCTTCTTTCTTAAGTCATTTTTCATAGCACAAAGAGAAGGCGTAAGTTTTCAGCCCTCAGATTGTTTGAGTAAAAGTTCATCGGACTGAGTTTAAACCAGAAGGTGAACTAGAGCTGTGTTCTTCAGACAGCGTAGAGCCTTTCAATCATGATTCATTGAAGCCATCTCATATAAGGTGTTACATCATACATGGGCTGCATTTTTAATGCCAAGAGAATCGGTTCAAATTTGATGTGCAGCCTGAGTGAGAGGTTGTTTTTTCTCCTAGTGGGAAAGTTCACATTGCCATATGGTGTAAGGGCAGCATTTATGTCAGTCAGAGGGTCACTTGCCCCATAATCCACTCCTAATAACCTTGATATTAACCAGACTGAGGTCTGAGGTGCAATAAGCCACTATATTTAACATGTTTTGCCCTTCTTCTGATGATTTTCACCTAATACATTTTCTAACTAATAAAGCTTTTTGAATGCCTAAAAGAAAATTAAACCATGAAAAGTCTTGCCTTTAATGAAGTTAATGAAAAAAGTTCCATCCATATTTCTGAAGCTTCAGAGCTTTCCCCTCATAGTTTCTGACAGCAGATGGCTTTAGTTGAAGCTACTGTCTTGTCACTCACTGCCTACCATTACCTTGTTTGAAGATATACAAGTGTATGGACAGAACTGAACATTTAACTTTTGGATTGTTAACGGAGTGGAAAATCTCTTAATAAACAATTAGGAATTTTCCCCTAATTATTTAAGATTGTATTTCATAAAATCCATAAAAATGTGTCATTTTGACAAATAGTCAGAAGTCTAAATGGTAACTACTTGCTCCTACATTTTAAAACAAAAGCTTTGCAAAGTCAGAGGCATTTTATTCTATTAAGGCCTTGTTAATGTTTTCCTATTGTCAAAAGCAGGAGTGAGAAAAATGCAACACGGTCAATGTTCCTGGCTTGGGTTCATTAACAGATAAACCATCTTAATTAAAAGAGAAGCAGTCTCCTGCATAGTTGTCCTTCATTTGTGTGCCAAAAATCTTTGCACATACCTATCTTCGGTATATGAGCAGCACAAAGGGTAATAATAGATGTCTATATAAAGTAACCAGTGAAACTCTACATTAGGCAAATCTGTCATCCATTTCCATTTTTTGAAAAGAGAAAGCATAATCAAAAGCCTAAATGACAAAGACTTGACAGTAAGATTCTGTTGCAAATGATTCCTGAGTCGCCAGCCTGTGGAGAAGCTGAAGAAGTTCCCAGCAGACCTGATTAATTCTAGTTTCTCCAGCTGCCAGGGGAGCAGAGGCTAAGCAGTTTCACAGAGAGGAGCCTATTACTGCTACCAGGCTGAAATAGATCTAATCAACCAACAGCAGCTCCAAAGGAAACTTTACAAGTTCACCTCGCTGAGGCAGTGCTTTTATAAATGAGAACTACAGAGAATCACACAACTTTCAACACATTTTAGGAAGACAATTGTTTATGTTTTGGTGAGGATGCACTTATTTACAGAATACAACATTTTATTAAAAGTTCCTAATCCTGTTTTGTCTTTATTCCTGTTGGGTAATGTTGCAATGAATTTCTGTTAGGTTTGCAGCCATTCAAAGTGTAACAAAATAAAAGTTTCAGCATATTTGTTGTGGCCCTAACTAGTTTTGCCATTTAATTTTGAATAATGCAGTTGTGTCATTTGTCATTGAAGCTACAAAATGCTGAACAGTGCAATTTGATCAAGGCTCAATGTTCCTGCTGAGGTAATCAGCAGCTCACCAATATATTAGCATGAGATGGTAGAAGTGGCAAAAAGTCAGCAATCAGTTTTCAAACTTTCTGCTTCAATGTCTTGTGGCATTTTAATATACTTCTCAACCCTTCCTAATTATTACAACATTATTGACATTAAACATTGACCAAACTATTTGTAAATTAATTAATTGTGTTTGTAATTATTGTTTGGATTTAACTGGCACTTAAATCCAAATATTAAAAGAAACACACATGGGGAATATTACAAATTAAATGAAGACAATTGTACATATATGCCGATCAATTAAAAATAGAATTAGAAAATGCTTTAATAATAGTTTTCTACTCCCTCATGGTTCCTTTGCCTCAATAATTATCCAAAATAGTGATCAATAAAAATATTTTTATATGTGTATGTATATATCAGTTTTGCTGGGCAATGGTGCTTCATTTAACAGACCATATTTTGTGTGTGCATGGATGGCGAATGTCAGTGCTGTCTTTAAACAGATTGCCAGTGTCATCATCAAATCTAATCATGACTTCACCACACATACACTTTCTAGCATATGTCCCTGTGTTGTATACTAGAGCAGAAGCATTTCATAGAATCCCATTTCGGCCTATCAAGTCTACACTGACCCTCCGAAGACCATCCCACCCAGACCCACACCCCTACCTTATCCCTGTAGCCCTGCATTTTTCATGGCTAATCCAGCTAACCTGCACATCCCTGGACATTATGGGCAATTTAATGTCGCCAATCCACCTAATCTGCACATCTTTGAATTTGGCAATTCTCCCCATCCCCTAAATCCGACCCTAGCCTTAATTCACATGTTCCTTTTCATAATGTCTACTTAAAATATTTACATAATGTTAACACGAAAAATAACTTTACACCTAATTTCTTTCTTCCGTTGTTTGACCAGATGCAAGTTAATGAAAAGCAAAAGTACTCATGTATTTTCTTTCAGATTGAAAGACTGTATGTGGGCAGACTTGCAAAATATGCTGTGTTTAATGATATTTAACACACACTTACACCAATAGCTCTAGTTCATTTCCTATATTCTTTCTTTCATAAAGTTGCAGTTCTGAATAGAATGGAACAGCCAGACTACTCCTGGTATTTTTAACCATCAATGACAAAATATGCTTTATCAGGAGGTCTGATATGGCCCAAAGTGGGAAAGAATCTAAATTCAGTGGCTGGCTTCAGAGGCACTGTTAGGAAATAATGTTGTGAAAAATTGTGAAATAAAATTCAAACAGACTAGTTTGTGATAAGTTATGACTACAAGATTTTCAGCAGCTGATGACCTACTGATCAACAATAGCAGATTATGTTCCAGCCAACGGACATTTTTTTGTTCCTTGCTTTGAAGAATTTAAAGGACAGGGGTTCAAACCAAGTTTCAACTTGAATGGAGTAGACTATTGGGGTTAAACACACTGGTGTTACCATCTATATTCAAGAATTAATGTGCTATGAAGGTCATGTTTAAAGAACTGTATACAAGTTGTGTCACAGGTAAAGACCGACTCTTTCCGTTCAAGTACAGTAGACCTGTTAAAAAAAATACATAATCTAGACAAAGGAACTTCAATCAGGCTATGCAACCAAAATCCCAAAAAAAGTGACCAACTACAAATGTCAACACAACTGATTGCCTCCACTGCAATATCCAACAATACACTCTTTGATTGAATGAGAGACTGAGCTGTATATGTTTTATGTATTTTTGGTTGTGTGTCTGCCATGTTACTAACTCCTCTAATCATTAGTAATTATTAGGAACAGAGGAATAGGATTAGGCTATTCAGCCCATCATTCTACATGATCTTGGCTGATTGAATGTTTTGTTGCCTATTACTTAGCCCACATCCATCACCATGTACATTACCCGGTAATCAGAAATCTATCAATCTTGACCTTAAATATGCTCAAAGGCTAATCCTGTACAACCCAACATGGTAGAGAATTCCAAAGATTCACAACCCTCTAAGTAAGCTAATTTTTCCTCATTTTGGACCTAAGTAGTATCCCCCTTACTTTTAAATTGTGTCCTACGATTTTAGACTCCTCAACCAGGGAAATATTTTATCAGCATTTACCTTTTGATTATTTTGTAAGATTCAATAAGGTCACCATTCATTCTTTAAAACTCCGGAGAATCTAATCCAATTTTCTAAATCAAGCTTCTTAGGACAGTCCGCCAACCCAAGAATAAGTCTGGTGAACCTGTTTTGCACTCCATCCAAGGCAATAATATCTCTCCCAAGACAAGGAGCCCACAACTGTACACATTATTGCCAGTGTGGTCTAACCCAAGGTCCTATACGTTTGAAGCAAGCCTTCAATATTTGTATTCCCAAATCCTTTTGCAATAGCCTTCTATATCATATCGACAAGAACAGCTATGACCTTTTGTACAACTGCACTTGTGAGCCTCTTACCACTCTGCACCTCCCTTTCTCCTCCTGAAATAGATAATCTCACATTTTTCCAAGTTATTTTCTATCTTCCATGTTCCTGTTCATTGTCTAAATCCTGTTGAAGCTATCTTCCACACAAAGCACCCACCTGCTTGGCTTTGTATCATCTATAAAATTAAAAATACTACATTCATTCCCTGCCTCCAAATATAACAGACTGACCTTTTAGTAATGGACGAAAGTTTGGTTAAGTTGGCTGCTTCTAAAAAGTGGTTCAATTGGTTCTGAGGGAAAGGTACCCACAAGACAAGGGATCCAGTTTGAAATTAACCTTGTTACAATCAAACGAGAGCATGGGTTCCATTTTTGGGGAAAGTGTTTGATTCAATGGAAAACTGTTGTGAAGAGCTGCAAAACAAGTTGTGATTGTTCCCCCGCAAAATAATATTCATGTATAGCTTCGAGTGTTAACTGAATTGCTGCATAATTGTCATGTTGCACTTATTCTTCATGTTGTGTTATTTAAAGACTTTTTAACATTCGTCTCTCAACTGGGAGCCCTCAACCGCACCTTACATGTCTTTGCCTTTGACCATTTTTTTTTAATATCAGTGGCAGTAGGATGAGACCATTAAAGTGGACCTTGATTTGTGCCTTAAGGACCTCAATTTGTGACAAGGCAGGAAGTCTGTTCACGCACCTTCCTGCCACAGACTTGACCCACCCCAGCTGATGAACTGGCCCACCAAACTTGCTACATGAGAGGGTAGCAGATTTGAAGTCTTACTCTGTCTGCTTGTAGTGCTTTATCCAAAACAGGAGAGCAACTTAGAAGCTACACATAGTTAATACTGCTACACTAACCGCTTGACAGCAACCTCTAGTTTCTCTTTCCTTAGGAAAATGTAAGGAATCAGAATAATGGGAGTACACCCACATTAGCCCCTGATGTTGAAGCCATAATGATTTCCACTATCAGATTTCCCCTATTAATTGGGATGATTTAGCGTATGTATAAAGCATATTAGTAAAATTAAGCACTTTGGAAATTTGTACCTCTTTCAGTGAGAGGGATTTTGAACTTGAATCAAAGTGCGAGTAATACTGCAGTGCCATGGATGTTTAATGCAATGATTGAGAGAGAAACTTTAAAGTTCCTTTCATGTCTTATTTCAGTTCCCAACTGAGAAAGTCAAGCAGCTCCTTTAGCCCTGCCTCATTGATGCTGGTTGAAGAACTGGAGAGTGATTTACTCCACCACCACCACTCCACACCCCCAACGCCCACCCCTGGCTGCCCACCAACACATGTACGTGCCCATACACCCACTACCCCCCCAACACACACATACAGACGCTCCCACACACATCCACATCCACACAAACGCATCCACATCCAAACACAAACGTTTCCATGCACACATTTCCAAACACACACACGCACACTCTCTTCTCCTTCTGTCCACAGAACTCCCCATATGAAAAATGGTGAGCACAGTATTCCGAAAAAAACATAAACACCAGAGTTTCCTCTAGAGTTAGCTTATCTCTGCAATCCTGTAATGCTCTAGATGCATTTTCCTGATGAGGTTATTGAACTTTGCAGACCAGATTTAGAGTTTTCCCACACACGCTTAAGCTTTGCTTTTAGTCAAGGCCTAAACAAAAGAGAATTATGAAACCTCAGGGGAGCAAGAGATACTTTACATAGTCTGTGCTTCCAGATGGGCCTTTAGCAGAATTTGTGTGAACCCAAGTTTTCCAGCATTCCTGGTGCTCCACAGGATTGATGGCATTACAGGCAAAAGGGAAGGAAGTGAAGTTGGTTTCTGAGCCAGACCTCCCGGCCATCATTTACAAAGGATGAGGCAGTCGAGGTGTGTGTGTCTGTCATCCCTGTTCAGACAAAGATTTGGTGATCTACTGGGAAGAGAGTTGTGGCAGCATGCCTCTCTGCACAATTTGGCTTGACGTCCACATTGATGAAATCCGCTGGTGTAAGAGGGAAAAATCCAGACCAGACTCTTGCGAGACAGTACTGTTTAAAAATAAGCGATATGCCATTTAAGATTGAGACGAGGAAAAACTACTTCTTTCAGGGTCATTAGTCTTTGGAATTGTCTTCTGTAGAAAGCATTGAAGGCTGCGTTATTGAATATAACCATGCAGCATTAAGCAGATTTTTGATCAACAGAAAAGTCAAAAATGATGGGAGGGAGTGGGTGTAGGAGCAAGCTGTAAACTGGAGTTATGGCCACATTCAGGTCAACCGAGATCTTATTGAGTGATATGGCAGGTTCAAGGAGCTAAATAGCCTTCTCCTGCTCCTGTTTCTTATTGTCTTATTGTATTTCTTTTACCGTCATTTCACATAACCATATTAAATATATAAATGTGGAAGTTGTAGCAGAATGTTCAGAAGGCTAAATAATTATTCCCTACAGCGCATGAGAGACCATCTGTACAAACACTGGTAAATCAGGGAACCATTTCCCCACCACTTGTGTTGTTTTGCTCATTTATAACATTTTCTGTCAGTGTTACTGAATCAAAAGGAGAAATTCTGGAAACACAAAGCAGTTAAAAGAGAAAAATAAAATGTTCTTTAAGACGGTGTCTCTCATTATGACCTCTTCTGCTTTCTCTGATGTAGTCAAATTCATTTTTCTCTTTAATTGGATTCAAGTGAACTACAGATTACTGTCAATATTCCCTATATATTTCATTTTTATTCCAGTTTCCCATTATTTCTCATTTACTATTTACTTATTATTGGGCTGCAGTCCTTTCACTGACCTGTGACCCTTTGTCACACATTAAATTGTTTATTAGGGTGAAACAGTATGGAGATGTCACCCTGTTGCTGTTCAACCAGGATTGACTGTCCTCGGTTCAAATTATTTTTGTGACGGCAACCAAAAGAAATAAATAATTGCTCTGTAGCCGTGCTGCCAAGCCACCTTATGTTTTAATTTACCTTCCTTCAGCCTCTCTGTCAGCACTAAATGTATTTCTAAAGTTGTGAATTCTGTTGAAGCAGTAACAAACCATAATATCACTGTTAAATGTTGACTGATATTAACATGAAATATAATGCCAGGTTTGAAATGGTTACATTCAGTTCCAAATGTAGACACTGGGATGTTCCTATGTATGATACATTCCAGTTACAACTCATCATATGATGAATGCTGAGTCATTTGCATCAAAAAAAACTCCCAGATTGAATCTCTAGTCTATGCAAAGGTAGCTGATCTGAATTGGAGCAATAATTGGTTGAACAGTTGGTCTTAACATCACTGAGTTAGAGTGGGGGTTAATCGTCCACATTTCAAGCTCCCTGTCCAGAAACTCTCCACAGACCCCATAAAATATAATTTTGGTGCAAATGCTTAGCTGTGATGCACCCAATGGTTTAATAATATGCTGGCAATCAGCACCACGTTTATTCAGATATAGAGTCATCTGTGAGTGGCTAACATCCGAGGAACTTACCACAACAAAGATAAATATCAGCACTTCTAACAAAAATAAATAAAATGAAGAGAAACACATTATTTTAATAACACTTCTTTGTGGAGATTAGAAATGTTTTATAAGGACATTCACTGCACAGTTTTACAGCTGAAACATGTGTTGAAACATGCACTGTTACAGTTCCTGTTCGCCATACTAAAAGTAATATGCAGTGTCATCTTTGGAAGCTCTTTATTTGTACAGCATAATTAAGTCAGGGCACTCATTTATCAGGACATGTTCATTCGTTGAAAACAGTCACTTGTTATTAATTGATGTGATAGCAATACTGAGGTAAAATTAATGTGCATTCAACAGAGGTCAGGCTGGTAGTAGTGGGTAGCTATCAAATAGCAGGACGTGAGATAAATAGAAGCTACAGTGTCATGATTACACATGATAACTGGAAAATATTCAGCTACACTTTGGGTGTTATCTATCTTTACTGGTGAGATTAAAAAATAAACTCAAAGTGGTTATGCACATCTATTGTAGATATGATTTTTTTGTTGCATTCTCAGTTTAAGCATTTTTTTGCTACCCCTGCTACCATTGTGTTTACAAGAACTATTTTCCAGAGTTTGGATTATGTTTTAAAATTTTGGTCATTTGTACTCCTTCAACCTTTGACCTGTCTTCAGTGTGCTAAGCTTATTTGATGATGCCAAGCTGTTCTCGTACTGTGTGAGTTGGTAATATGCTCCCATCTCTCATTTAGGCAGGCACCAGAGGCAAAGAATACACCAGGGCAGCAAATTCTGTCTGCCTTGAACAGGCTGTAATGAATTGCTCTTTCAGCAGTGGGGCAGACAATTTTTTCTTTTATCCTTAGTCCAGCAATGAGAAATTCTGTCTCCACACCTGTTTAATAATGACCGTGAAAATAAATTTATCTATGTACGTCTGTTTACGGGTCGCTGCAGAAACACGTAGCCTTCTAGATTTTTCAGGGCTGCTGTACATAATGATGGTAATTGATGTTTGGAACAGCCAGTTTTCGGTAGCACAGGGTCTGCTTCTCCCAGTGAGGCCATGATCTGTGTTATCACTCCAGCCCATAATTAAATATCTCTCCTTTACAATATGCTTCAGGCTCCTTAATGAGTCTGAACCAGAAACAGTCACCTCTTTCCCCTTAGAGCTTTATTTGCTAGTTATTAAACAATATTATTGAGCTGACGGTATTCTCAGCTGTGTTGCTGTATCCATATCATATCTGTTTTATAATTGTGCAATTAGTAGTAGTGCTTGCTTTCATACCTCAGTAAAACCTTTTAGCAAAACTAAAGGCCATCGTAATTCCATTAGATGACAAGATTTTGCCAAATATAGAAAGAAGCTTTCTCTGGTTGTATTTCCATAAAAGAAACCACCACCCCCCTCCCCAACTGTAATCCTGTGACTTTCATCATGACCTTGCGCTGTGTTGTTAAGGGTCCAATTTGCTCATTGTTCCCATGCTTGCATAATTCCCAACCCCCATCCATGCAGACATGCACATAGACCAAAGCTCTGCCGTCAAATCTGCTCATTTAAATTCTGTTGGTAAATGCTATTCATTTGACGTGACCATGCTGTATAGTTATAGTAATTCTGTCAAACTATTCTTCTCTCGCAATCTGCTGCAAGCAGGGTTTTAAGTTTGCTGTGGAAAAATCTTCTCACATTCTGCTATGTCACTTGACTCACAAGTTGCAGGCTTGCTGCAGATTGGCCTTTTTTTAGCGCTTGCAGGTTGCCACGGTGAAGATTTACAATGCCAGTTATTCACACATCTGCCTTCCTTTCTTTTCCCCCTCATTGTGAAATCCCATGGGTGAAGGCAACCTTGATACCCAGGCTCGTAAAATTCATGCAGTCCTCGGCCTAACGTTTCTGCCGTTTTCAGGCACTCATTACCTTACCCAGCTGCTCTGCCACTCACTCGCCAAGGCATGATGGGACCAAAACAAGTACGTGACCTGACAAATACATCTGGCTTGCTGTTTCGCATGAAAATATCCAAAGTGACAATTTTCATTTAACTATATTTTAAAATTAACGCAATTTTTTTGAAAAAAGGTCTATTTTTGCCGACATTTAAATTTCAAATTAGGGCTTCCATCTTCCAAAGGATTAGGTGCTGAATTATTTCTGTAATATTACCTGAACTAGGAGAATGCTATTGACCCTGCTACATTTCTATATTAATTTATGAAGGAATAATTTGTCACTGTTTTATTGAGGTAAACATTTTGTGGCCAAGCATTTAAGTAACTAAATATAGTTCATTAATCTGTTACTTAGCGGAAAATTTTTACTGTGGGACTTAAAAACTCTGTGCGCAATTGAACATTGAATAAAAGTGTTACTTATGCATTTCAAACTGTAAATCCACTATGATTTGAAATATAGTCAGTACAAGTCAGGCCTTGAGAGAGTTATTTGAGGTGGCAAGTACTAAATTTCCTAAATTGCGATAAACATAGCAAATTATTGCTGTGGTGAAACAAAATATTTAACTAACCTGCAAAAGATTTAAACCAAGGAAACAAATTCGGTTTACAAGTACAGTAAACAAAGTGAAATAAGGAGGTTTATTGAAAATTATTGGCAGAGTATAGTTTGATTTCCAGACACTTGGAGGAGGGTAAAGATGAGGTGTAAATCACTGAGGAGCTGACTTAATACTTCGGTGCTGTAACAATGTCTTAATGCCAACACGTCTACGACTGAAAGTGTGTTTTAGCTGCTCTTCTAATATTAATCAAACTGACCATTTTCAACATTCAGCTCAACCAGATTCATCAAAATCAACATTAATAGATGATGTAAGATTGCTTTGTTATAATTTCTGCATTCTACCAGCCCTCCCACCAGTCCAAACTTAGATGACTATTATTTCTGGTAACAAGCTGATACAAACACTTGTTTCAGCGTAAACTTCTAAACTAGCTAACTAAAAATGACAGAATCTAAATGTTCTTTTGCACAGGCTCATAGCAGCCGTGCTGAACTAAACATAAGGCAGCATTATTGCTCGTGAGACTCTTATGTTCCGATCATATGGAAAGATCCAGTTTCAGTGGTCTTACAACTTATTAATGTGCCTGGCTCCTAACGCACCAGTTCAGTGAGCACATGATGTATAGAATACCTGAAGATTGGGAGTGAATAACGTGATTCTAATTTATCTAGGGGTTTGGATGACATTGCAAGCCATGATCAAAACTCAAGTGGTTTATGGACGTTTAATTTCTGAAATCATAACATTGCCTTGTTATTCACAATCTCATTTTTTTCTATAACATACCTGATAAGCTCAGTAAAATGAAACCACATCAACTGGTAAAGGTGAAGTAATGTTGAAGTATAAATTTTAAAATGTACAGCATTTCTGCTAGCCTCTGAAATAGAAAGCCTGCTGTTGTGGGTGCGATTCGTCATCAGTTCTAGTAAAGGATCTTACTTGAAGTATTCCTTTATCCTTCTATTTGATCGAAGGTATTGAGAAGTTAGTATGTTGTTATTGCTGCTAGGTAATTGTATCACTTGATTCATAGGAAGTAGAATGCAAAATCACAAATAATTCGGCATGTTCACCAAAAAGTAATAGGGAGAGGGGATAACTAATTTATTAACAGTTGTGTTTTGATACATGCACCAGTTTGGGTTACGTGCACTGTTTTGGATTGTTACTTACAATATTGAAAAATATAGTGTCATTTGGATGTAAAATGCTCCTCAATGTATTTCTGTATCTGCCCTTTGTTTTGTCCTATGTGTCGAATTATTCTTTCTTTATATACTACCGAGATAAACAAGCAGAACTATTGAGATTTACCTTATTGCTTTGAAAACTTTGCAAACAGTCTCCATTTCTTAAACAGATCTATAATTGACAATCCATTAAATATTAGTCTATGAAGAATTTACAAGAATGAATGAAAAACTGTCATTAGTGGTTTAGAAAAATAAAGAAACATTGTATTAAACCAATTTACAATAAATAATGGCTCCGAGCCTGATCATTACTTCAGCTTATAAACATTTACCACTATTGTCTGAAAAGTGATTTTCTTACTACAACTCACGTCTAATCATAATGAAATAAGTCTTTCAGTGAATGGTTGACATGATAGTTTGTCGACTAATATTTTTCAGAAATAGATACTGGTACACTATATATCCTTTAATTATCATGCACCATACTGTATGGCATATTTCAACACCAGCCTATGTATAAATATTTCTTTCCCCCACACATTTTATGATGAGCTAACATAATACCTGTTTAAAATTGTTTGTTACACTTTTTTGAAAAGAGCATATGCAAAACACTTCCTCTTTAATGTGAGCCTTTGTCAGCATTAAGAAATGAAACGTTTCTTACTTTTTAGAACAAATGTCAGCATTAGACATCCCAGGGCAAAATAGCATAGAAGGACTGTGGAATAAAGAGATTTCTACTCTGTACCGAAAAGAGAGTTGTCATTCATTGTACCCTGATCAGCACATGTTTCTTTTACGTTTTCTTCCATTTAAGTTCAATTGAATTCACAAAAGTCTAGTATTCAGGTGCAGCAAGTGATTAGAAAGCAAATTGAAAGTTGTTGTTTACTGCAAGAGAGATTTTGCTGCAGTTGCACAGGGAGTTGGCCAGCACACATCTGGAGTACAATGTATGTTTTTGGTCTTCTTACTTATAAAGGACATAGTTACATTGGAAACAGTTCAAAGACTGTTCACTTGGTTGATTCCTGGGTTGAACGTGTTATTTTGAGAGTAAAAGTTGAACAGGCTGGGCCTATATCAATTGCACTTATACGAATGAGAGGTAATCTCATTAGTACATACAAGATACTCAGAGGATTTAAAAGTATGGTTGCTGAGAGTATGTTTCCTTTTGTGGCAGAGGCTAGAGTCAGGGACACAGTGGCCGGGGGGGGCGCAGGATGGAGATGATATTTTTTTTCTTTCAGAAGGTCACTGTTCTGTAGAATTGTCTTTCCCAAAGAGTAGTGGAGGGACTGAGTTAGATGGATCCTTGGTTAACAAGAGAGTAAAAAAGTATAGGAGATGGATGGGAATGTAGAACTGAGGGCACAATCAGATTAGTAATGGTCTTGTCGAAGGGTGTAGAAGGCTCAAAGGGTCTCTTCTATTCATAATTGATGTGTTTGTATCTTCACACATTCACAATTTTACAAAGATTGAGACATATCAAAATTCTTTAAAGTATGAAGTAAATTACAAGGAAAAGGATATTGTTCCATTATTCTACATTGGTTAAATATTGATCTTAAGTATGTTAAAAGATAACTGCATTTATTCAAGTAACAATCAGCATATCTAATCACAACCAAAAAATAACTAGTTGACATCCACAATGGGGTGAATTTTAGGCTGCTATTAGTACAGACAACTTCTTAGAATTGATTGCTGCTGAGCAGTTCAGGATATCATTGTGCTTGATTGTGATGGAATGAATCTTACTATTCTGCTGTATCAAAGGCCCACATGTTAGTAATTGGCAATTGATACTGAAAGCTGAGTGACACCTGTGGAACTGAACTTTGGCAAAGAATTAATGCCTTCAGGAGAGAAACTGTCAAAACCTTGTCAAAAGGTTAGCAAATGCCCAAAGCAGTGACGAATGATTCAATGTGATGTTCACAAAGCAACGGAACAAACAATCTAATTAAGTCCAGAGAAGGCTGATGTTGCAGATCTTGTGAGAATAAAAATGAATATTGTTAATGCTAGAACGTAATCATGCTGCATAAATGAGGATTCTTGACAAAGTTCATTGAGGCTTCAGATAAGGCAAGAACCATATTTCCCTTTGGAAAGTTAGCTTGTGCAACATCAATGTGGTAAAAATTGAAAAGAAGAATTTGTTAAAAGTCATCAAATACTCTAAACAAGGAACTCAGGGACAAGTTCCAGGAGTAGGAGAGGACAATCAACATTTCATTCAATGAAGCTACTTCTGGGACCTCGAATCATGGATTTGCAAAGCTTATACAGGAAAGATAAAGTTGTAGCTGATATTTAAGTCCGATCAAAGTATGATTACAGCTAGGAGGAGTTTCAGTTCTCATGGAAGGACAAGAGTGAGCTGTAAAATCCTCTATGTCCAAGACAATAACATCAGTTACTTCTCGAGCACTGATTGAAGCCTCAGAAGAATAAAAAGCCAACAGCAGTCAAATCAGAGGAAAACAGCAAAGAAAGTAATTTGCTGCAGGGTATTCTGTAAGTGGCAGCTATGAGACAGTAGTTAGAGGAATCTGATATGAAACGAGTAGAAACCATGCAAGAGCTGAGATTGATGAAAAGACCTAAGAGATTAGATGAACAGCCACACCAATCAAGAATATGAGTGAAGGTAATAGGGATCATTTTCTAAATTTATGTAATTGGCAGGGAACCTCACTGCTGGCTTATGTCCATCAGGAAGCAAACTTGCAGTTTCCTGATGTGTGCCGTCCATTGGCTAAGCTCTCACTTATAGCACCAATTTGTAAAATCAATCCTCAATCTATTCAAACATTGATGTTGAACTGAAATTGCTGTACTTCTCACCTGATAATATAACAAGCCCAGAGAGTTCAAAAAGTAGAAGGAAAGATCAAGAGAAAATCAAATGGAAAAGATGAAGAGAAAGGAGTCAACAATTCCATCTCGATCAGTATTTAGAGATAATGGGAACTGCAGATGCTGGAGATTCCAAGATAATAAAATGTGAGGCTGGATGAACACAGCAGGCCAAGCAGCATCTCAGGAGCACAAAAGCTGACGTTTCGGGCCTAGACCCTTCATCAGAGACCCTCTCTGATGAAGGGTCTAGGCCCGAAACGTCAGCTTTTGTGCTTCTGAGATGCTGCTTGGCCTGCTGTGTTCATCCAGCCTCACATTCGATCAGTATTTAGCCAAGTTTATCTCATCAGGTCCCTAAAAGCAATAGCTTTCCTACCAGATCTACTTAGGAAATCTGATATTAACTTAGTGGCATAGTTCATTTACAATAATATTGTAACGGTGGTGTGAAATAGATTTTCTTCACATGGATGTAACAGAAATGATACAAATGCAACTGAATCCCAGAATTGACAATTTGCCATCTATCAGTGTAAAACTCTCCAGAGGAGTTAATTTCCCTGTGTCTCTCAAATTCAACTTTGGTTACGGTGGAAACCGATGCTGAAAATACATCTAAAATGTGAAGATGATTGGCCTAACCACTGTCCATTAAGTACTGCTGGCAAGTGAATGCTGTCTAGGATCAGAGACAGAAAGGACTGCAGATGCTGGAAGCTCGAATCAGTAAATGTGGAGCTGGAAAAGCAACCCAAATCAGACAGCATCTGAAGAGCAGGGAAGTAAACATTTTGAGCCAAAATCCTTTATCGATCCCAATGAAGGGTTCGGCCCAAAACGTTGACTTCCCTGCCCCTCGGATGCTATCTGACCTACTGTGCTTTTCCAGGTCCACATTTACTATCTAGGATTGGGATTGGTTAAATTGATGGTTGTGGGCAGGAGGTCAAATCCTGAGATACAGAGGAAGTGATGTCAGGAATTGGGGAAGGAGGGATTGTTGTTACTTCTGGAGTATGGAGAGGAGTAAAATTGGTTTTGGGCTCAGTGTGCAATGTTAACTCCTGGGGATATCAGGTCAGCATTTGAGGGATATCTGGTGACTCAGGAAGGTTGAGGATGTGAGAGAGATGAGTTCAGAGTCAGTTTAATAGTCAGAAGTTGACTATGTATTCAATTGTATAACTTTTCATTCATCAAACTCCTAACTTAACAGTGTTAACAAAGTATCCAGTCCCCGCCCCCCACCGAAGGGACCAGTTGTACAGGGATTGTCTGGTGAATAGTTCAATTTCTTAGGCAATTTCTTTGAGAATGCTACAATCCAGATTCTGCAGCATCCCCATGCATACTACACTAGAATAATGACTGACTATTGGAAAATCTGCTTCAACATCTTCAATACAGATAGCTCAAAAGCACTGATTATATAGCATTGCAAATATTTATAAAGCCGACTTAATAACTTCCCAGAAACTTGAATACTTGACCAGCTCATCACATCTTCACAAGCATATAGTTTTATCATCACATAGAACGTGAAACAGAGTTGTCTGTGGCAGGTTTTTCACTCACCTTTGATAATTTTCCAATAAACTTTGTCATGCTTTCTCTAGTTGAATGGGCAGCAATTTAATTGAAAATTTGCTAATAGCTATTTAGTAAAACATAATTGTTTTTGTTCAGCCAATAAAAGTTTCTTAAATATAAGCTTCATTTTTTTTCTGTATTTAATGTCTATTTGGAAAACATTAAACTGTACTTCAGAATCTATTGTTTTAATTTAAAGAACACTCGCTGAGACATGCAAGGTCAGCAGCTCTGCCATGAACAATGACGGCTAGATTGATATCGAATATGTGCACACAAATGTCAAGCCCATGTCTGCTTATAGAAAATGCGTACAGTGGTCCAGCGATCAATGGACGCTGTCGGACACTGATGTCTCAGCACAATGATCAGCTTGCACTGCGCTTTAGTAATTTGTCCTTAAAACATGTGAATTTACATTTATTCCGTGTTGATCATTAGAACAAACAAATGATAGTGGAGAGAGAAATGAAAGGGGAATGTTAACAAGGCACAATGCAGGAGAGGAGGTGTGGTTTTACTGAAAAGGGGAAAGAGATGAGAAGACAAAGGTGAAGGAAAGAGAAACTTTTATTCTATAGACTTCAATATACCTGATACCCTTAGCTATGGATTAATGAAAAGAGTTGATGTTATTTTGTTAGGGCTAAGTTTTGGAAAGGGTTGGAATGGTACACAAGTTGATGCATGGTGCTTGAAAGTCACTGTTTAAACCATCTTTGTGACAATTCTTGCAATGCCTAATCTGGTGTTAACTACTAACCTGTGTTAAAGGAATGGCTTAACTGAATTTTCTACATTGAATAATATCTTCTGTCTATGCTCATGTAGGGACAAACATTTGTTTTAATAGGACAAATTAAACAAAAGTCAAGAAGCTCCAATTTTTTCCTTTGGTCCCGTTTTACTTTTATTGAAATAATTCAGTGAGACATCTGCCCACCTGCAACTTGCACTCCTGACCAGGGTCATTTCCCAGAATCAGAAACATTGGAATTTTTTGGACAGGTGGTGTCACTTACAACTTCACTGGGGAACCCAGCTATGTAGTTTCTGAAATCAATCGCTTTCAGGAAAATTCAACATCTCCCCACTCCCTGACCAGTCCTCATACTTTTAACAACACTGTGATGCATTATGGTTACGTAGTTGAAACTGACTGTACAGCATAACTATTTTATTTCACATTTCACAACCTGTTTCTGTGTCCTTTTGGGCCACTTTATTTCATCTACCTTTTAATCTAATCTTAATTGCTGACATGATTCTTGTCTCATGCACTAACCCTCTGTTATTAAGGCTGTCTCCAAGAAGAGGTTCCTCCTGCCATCTGTTCTGAATCTGTGACATTTAATCTAGTTATGACCCTTAATTCTTGACCCACAACTGCTAAAAGCAGTCTTGCATCTTTCAGCCCACCCCTACGCTTTGATAATTTTAATTAATTCTTGTTTCATGATGTCACCTGCATTGTTTTAGCAAACGAAAACTCAATTTTACAAGCCGAGGGATTTGTATTTTTGATTGGAATGTCTGGGAACGTGCTGTCCTCAGCATTGTTTGAGTATGTGCAATAACATGTATGTGTATGATACTTCGCCTTATTTATGTATTGAATAATTCAACCACATATTTGCCAGATATCTTATGCGCCTATTCCCGCTCACAGTGCGAGCACTGACAGGCGCAGAAGTGTCGAGAACCAAATTAAATCCATCTGATTTTACACTGCAATTGCCCAGATTGTATCAGGCTATTGGTGCAGCAACAGAGAAAAATCAAGGTTGGAATGTTCTTGACTCACATAAAATTCAACCGCCTGATTTGTGAGACAGTGTTTATAAGAAGCTAAATGACTTGAAAAATAAAAGTAAGCTGTGAATCTCACTGTAAAGTAATAGCATGGAACATATATGGAGATCGAGAATAATAGTAGTTAAGTACCCTTTACACAATTTTTTAAATTGTTAAATGCCTTCCGCTCAAATAATGCAGTTTCTCCTTTATACATACTCATTTACTTCTTGGGATTTCTTCATTATTGATGACGAGCATGCATGTTTAGCCATCTAGCATGCTGGTCTCACCATCAATAACATCGTCGTTATTCTAATTTAGAAAGCAGGAAAATACCATACAATAAAGTGTTTTAATGAAAGACAAGTGTCCAGCCACTCTTTCCCAGGAATTTAGTAAATATATTAGACCAGCTTGTTGAATAGAAAGTGCGCAAAACGTGCCACTGTAGGCAATTCTAAGACTGCTACCATATGTAAGGCACACTCTAAAGACTCGGGAGCAGCAATCCAGTCAGTATCATGGAATACGGTGTTGGCAACTGATCTCAGGTTTGAAACAGAGGGTTGTACGTGGAGAAGTAATTTGTCACTTTGTTCAATGGAGACTTCAGTTTCAAGAACTTGATTCAATAATGTTTCCACTGCCCCAGGAGGTTTTGATGCCAAATTGCAAGATGCCTCACAGCCAAATGCATGTGCCAAAAGAAAGGTCACAATCAAGTAGAACGGACTGATTTCTACTTTTGCAATTCAAGTGGTGGGATGGAGAGGAGATGCTTTCCGCTGGTATCACAGTAACACAAGAGCGGGTAGTTGTTATTCATATCAACGGAAATTTGTAGACTTTAAACAATGGGTATCATTCCTTAAGACATTTTGCTGGGTTTTCAAGATGCCAATTCATTTACAAAACCATCCATTTTTATTTCCACTCTCTCAAATTGACTGGGCAGCAAGTTAAAAATCTATCCCACTGAGTCCCAAGTGATTATGGCAACAATAAGGTCTACCGTGAATGGGCAGTGACATCGCTAATGGATTGCTAATAGCCTTTAATTGGTGTTAATTAGTTAAATGTAAGGGATCTTAAGAATGACATGGCGACTGTTTGGCATCACTAACACTTTAATTTACTGAGTAGTGTAGATTGGAAAATGCTATTTTTGAATTAGAATAAAATTTCAAAACCAATGCCGTACAACACAAACAGAGGAGTTTCTCTATACTACATTATTTGTTCACGCTGCCTGGGGTTGTACATGCCACAAGTTTGTACATTTTACGGCCTCTTCCCTTCTGGACTGCCTCATCCCTCCACTGCACTGTAATAAACCCAAATTCATCAGCTGAACAAAAAGACTCCTTCATGCTATGCATCTCACTCACTGCTGTTATGATATTCGAGCCTTTTTTTGTGAAGCTCAGTAACTTCAGGTCTGAAATGGAGTAAAATATTGACTTTTCAATCTGACTCTGAAACTGCACAGTGCTGGACTAATTCATCAATAATAACCTTTAATAAATTAAATTGACCTTTTCTCACTTTTGTTCATCTGTTTTCATTCTGGAGGGCCAGCTATGTTGAGAATAGCACTAAACCTGGATAAATTGTCTATTTGCACATTCTCCTGAAACTTCAGGTTTTTTTAAACCAACCTCACTAATTTTAATAAGATTTGAAAATGAAGAAATGTTGGTCATTTAGTTAATATTAAATGCTGCTTTTCACATATAGTTCTTATTTTGTAAGCACCAAAATCTTGGCCCAGGTTTTCCTGTAACAGCAAAATCAATGTTGTACATGTACATTTAACCGGCTAGTATGCTGATCTCGGCATTGATAACTTCCTCATTATTGCCCTGCCTTTTTAATTAGAAGATGTTGTAGCAAGGGCAGTGACAAATCGGAAATCATGAGGCCAATTTTTTTTCTAGAGATTTGACGAAGTATATTAGATCAGCTTGCAGGGCTGGAAGCACTCAGTTTCACTCAACAGCCACTGCATCTATAGGAAGTGGTTGACAAGGACCAGCTGTTTGCCTGAAAGTATTCAAACAGATACTTAAAAAAGGAATTCTCTTCAATCTATACAACAATGGTGTACCCAGGAAGAACCTTGTTACTGGAAAACAGGTCCACCTGGAAGGAATTGGAGACGCTAGAACCGTGAAGCTCCAACTATCCAATTTTATCAGTTTCTTTTTTAACAGCTCTATGTAATAAATGAAAGTCAAAAACAAAGTTACTGGAAAAGCTCAGCAAGTCTGGCAGCATCTGCGGAGGAGAAAACAGAGTTAACGTTTCGGGTCTGGCAACCCTTCCTCAGAGTTCTGAGGAAGGGTTACCGGAGCCGAAACATTAACTCTGTTTTTTCCTCCGCAGATGCTGCCAGACTTGCTGAGCTTTTCCAGCAACTTTGTTTTTGTTCCTGATTTACACGTCCGCAGTTCTTTTCGTTTTTCTTTAATAAATGAGATTATTCATTAATGCCTGCAGAAACAGCAGTGGCTGACTGACCATCGTCTGGAATCTAAATAAGCAAGCTGTGGCATATCACTAAAAAGTCACTGAGGATTTACCACTGCCATTATTATTTATTCAAGTATCAGTGCTTTGAAAGCATGTCAATGTATAAAAATCATGATCAGCTTTGTTGACTTGAATAAGGTGGTGCTACAATAACTAAATTCTCACTTTTCAGTGAATGGTAGGTTACTGGAGCAATCCCAGAGAAAATGTGGAGTAGCTTAATTAATGGTATAACTCATTTACATAAATCATAATTTCCCAGTTCCCTTGTGCCATTCAAGACTGCCTATGCTAGAAAAGCACTACTGCAATGGTGTATGGCCTCAGGAGAAACAGCCATTATATGAGGCAATGACCTTTGACCTGTGCTGCCTAAGCTAAGTATCCTATGAAATATTTGTCTGCCACAAATTTATTCCATGGATATCAATAAAATTTCAGTGACAATTTGTAATATAATTTAGAAAATAAAACTTGGATATTTCCCTCATGAATAATTTATTCAAAAAAAACTTATTTTTCCCTAAACCATGTGCTTGAAACTGAGGTATCTCTAGCTACAATATTTTTTTCTCATGACATCAATTAGATGCTCAGAAGAATAGAAAATATATAACGATGCAGATTTAGCTCAAAATTCCCATCCCAAACTTAGAAAAAAATAATGATTAAGCAACAAAAAAATCAAGTCAAATAGGATGATCATTTATAACATGTACAATTCAATGATTTCAAATTGGAAATTAATAATATATGCCTTCGATAGCATTGAATTCCTGAGAGAGGGGTTCATGATCATACAACTGGCCAGAGGATATTTTCATTACACCTAAACATTTCGTTTCATCTCCAACCCCAAGGCAGGGCCAGGCCTGCTCCCTTTACAGTACAAAGGGTGAGGAGGAAGGGGCCATGAGGGTGGCTGTGCCTGACCAGTGGGCCTTTCTGTCAATCATTGTTTGTCCATCCCTCCCTCCTTTCACACCAAGCAGCTGTCCCAATTGCAGTTAACCAGGTAGGTAACAACCCTCAAACAATACAGGCCTGAATGCTTGGTCTAGACACTCTTTTAGCCACTTATTTGCTGCTCTTGGCAGCTGTTAGAGCATAAATAAGCAGTTTGTAATCAGAAAGCTGACATCATTCCAGCTCAGCTGAGAAATAATTGTTCCTGTGCACTGAGCTGCTTTTTTTTGAGACAACAGATTCAAGGGTGAAAATGCAGATTTGAGCCGTGCAAGACTGGCCTTTGCTTTAATTTAGCAGAATGCAATTCCGAAAGAAAATCTCTTAGATGTTCAAGGAAAGCAGCCTCTACTGAGGTTCATTCAAAACCAATGTGTAGATTTTTATTTTGCCTCTGCATATTAATCGTGTCATCTTTTGTTATGCTTCTTATTTCCAAAGTGGCAATAATGGAGACCTGGGTGAAGGAACAGCAGATCTGGATGTTAAATGTTAAATATTCTTGGTTTCGAGGTGTTCAGAAAATGCATGTAAAGAAACAAAGGAGCAAGGTCTTTGGTTAAGCAGAGCATTGCAGTTCTGGAAGAAGAGGATGTTTCTGAGGTTTCAACAACAGAATCAATTTGGCTAAAGCTAAGAAATAAGTAGGCTTAATTCATATTGTTTGGTGTAATATAGTCCACTAGTCAGTTGACAATAAAAGAATAAATCTGTAATCGGATTACAGAGATGCGTAAACACTATAAATTGGCTGTACTAAAGGACATCAATTACCTGTGTTGCGATTGGGATAGTGGTAGTGTAAAGGGCACCAAGGGACAAGTGTTCCTAAATAATGTTCATGAGAATTTCCAACAGCAGTATGTATCCAGTCTAACAAGAAAAGAGGCACGAAAACAAAAGTTGCTGGAAAAGCTCTGCAGGTCTGGAAGCACCTGTGAAGAAAAAAATCAGTTAACATTTCGGGTCCAGTGACCCTTCCTCAGAACATTAAGTACTACCTGTTGTAAGGCAAAAACTGTTCTTTCGTTTTTTTTTTAAGAAAAGAGGTACGACTAAAACTGGTTCTTGGAAATAAGACAGGCCAAATAAATTAAGTGACGGCAACTGAAATTTAAGAGACAGTGATCACTGTATCATAAGGAATAATCATGGCAGGAGAAAATGACATTTTTCTATCCAGAGTAAAAAAATAATCAATTGTTGGAGATTGGATTTCAAAGGTGCAAGAACAGAGCTGGGCCAGATGGATTGGAACCAAAACTTGGCAGGATATACAGTAGCTGAACAAGGCCGCCTCCAGAGAGGAGATGGTTCGGGAACTGTCTGACAAGACTTCTGAGTTGAAAACATAATAAATGTTTTGGATATACACAGTGGGTCAGTCAGAATCTGAAGAAGAAAAATTAAAGCACTTGGAATATTCTCCAGAGCAAATGCCAAATGATCATCTGCTATAATGTCTGGAATTCAGGTTTCCAGCACTGTTTAGTCAGGTTTTCTTTTGTCCACAATGATGGTTGATTTGCTGTATTTTTTAATGCTAAGGAGAGCATTGTTGCTAGTATCTTAACTCATGCCAAGTGTTATTTGCTCATCGTCCTTTGCTTGCTGACCTACATTGCTTTGGGTTAAGATTTGCTTCCGTTTAAAATTCCCATTGTTGCTCCAAATCTTTCCATTGTCAGAGAATAACTGGATTGCTCTACAGAGAGCTGGCATGGACTCTGAGCCAAGGAACTTCCACCCTGTTGTATCAGGTACCATTGTCCATATGTGGAGTTAGGGAGGGAAGTACTTCCACAAATTTACAACAGTTTTATTGTAAATCTATAGTTGAGCACAAACATCTATTTCCATCTTTTCCTATACAGAACTAACACCACACTGTTGAAGAACTGAGCTTTTACATACAAAGTCCAATGAACGTCTAATGCTTCCAATCAGCTCTAGAACTGTTTTGTTTGAGTCTTAAAGGAGTCTGCATATATAAGTGTGTCATCCGTGCCACACTTAATGTATGATTCTGTGACTCTTAAGGCATAATTTCCTGTACCACTCTGTGCAACTCGCTATGCATCTCTCTTCTTATAAACACCTATCTCTTTGACTAAGCTTCATGTTATCTGCTCTAAAATTCCTTATGTGGGCCCATGTCAAAAGTTGTTTGATAATGTTCCTGTGAAGCACGTTGGACCTTCTACCACACGAAAAGTGTAACATAAATACAAATTGATGTTGTTAACTTAATTGTATTTGAACAGGCATGAGCTGAGGGACTCCTGATAGAAATTTTTATGATTCAGAAAGCATTTAATCAGCTGTGAAGAGAGTATAGAGTTTACAAAAGGATAGATAGGTTAAGTGAGTAGGAGCGATTTGGCAGATGGACTTTACTGTAGGTGTGTGCGAACTTGTCCACTTTAACTCGGAGAAAAGACATGTGCAATATTATTTCAATGAAGAGACAAATTGCGGAACAGTACAGAAGGATTTGGATATTCCGCTACATGAATCATGAACAGTACGTGTACAGGTAGGACAAATGATTGGAAAGGCAAATGGGTTCTGTGTTTACAAGAGGATATACAATTAGATTGTTGCACAGATTTTCGGTGAGATCACAACTTAAGTATTGCGTCCAGTTTTAGTGTCCTTATTTAAAGGGTAGCAGTGTTACGTTGAAAACCGTGCACAGAAGGTTCAATGCTTGACTCCTGGGATGAAAAAGTGTCCTTAAACTATTCAAAATGGTACTGTAATCATGGCAGCAGTAGGAACTATTCATTGTATTTTACATTTTTTTTGTAACTGTAAAATTTGTGTAATAATAGAATCATTCATTCATGTTGAGCCCATATCCATCGGAATTTCCCAAGGGTACTTGACAGGACAGATGCTGAAAGGATGCTTCCCCTTGTTCGGAATGCCTAGAACTAGACTCTCAGCTTAAAAATAAGGAGTTTTAAGATGGGGATGAGGAAAAGTATTTCTCTAAGAGGACCATGAGTCTGTGGAACGTTATTGCCAGCAAATCAATGGTCATTGGATATTGACTGACCAAAGTATATAGGATCGTAGTGACCACAGCCTTATGAGCCATTTACTTACCAACTATCAGATTAGGCATGAGGGAAAACCAGTCTCCTGCTCCTAAGTTTTTCATACTAAGACAATTACTCAATTCAGGATAAAACTCATAGACCAAATAATGATAGGGAAGTCGAACTTACTATCATTAGGGGAAGCAGAGTAAAAATACAAAGAAGAAAGGATTAGAAATTTATACCAATGAGATTAAATGAACAGTAGAGAGGAACAAAAAGCTTGCTCCAAAATTGAAGAACTCCATTTTCTTCATTGAGGTCCACACAATAACAGCTGAGGGAATGGGGTTCCTTTTACAAAACCACGCTGATTCCACAATAATAGCTCCACAACATCATCTAACAAAGGAACATAAAATAATGAAGAAAAAATCCAGACCCATATTCTAGCCTTCTCGTGTGAATCCAGCTAGTAAACGAAAATATGATATATTTATATCGTAAACCATCATATAGCAGATGGACTAGTTGGACTGACCCACAGTTACTCCAATTGTACCAGTTCTGAATAGCTGTAACAGTGTGTCTGGTATTTCATCTGTTTTTGCATTGTTTTTAATTAGGCACTTACTCTGCCTGAGTGTTCTTAGTTAATAAAAGAATGTCATTCTGATAGCTGGTGTTAACATATGTGACAAGTTCATTTGAGGGTTGAGGTCAAAACCTGTGCAACAAAATTGAACAGGGGAATTCTATAAGTATTCCATAGATCAGGCATGATCTATGGAGAAAAAGAGATGACCATGTTTTCTATTGATGACCTTTCATCAGAATTTAAGAGTTAACTTCTTAAACACTGCAGGGTGCAACCGAAAAGCCATTCTCCAAGTCTCCCATTTTACTTGCAAGTATTAAAGAGAGAACATTTTTCTGCTAGAAATTCCATCTCTGATGCACTAATTTTGAAATGCAATGGCCCAGATGGAGAGCCTGTTGTTTCCAGAATGCATGTAAGGAAAACACGCAGCCCACAATTTTCTATTCATTGATTTTAATATAAAAGTATTTGTAATCTGTACATGCTACATTTTCCTAATATGCATTTCTGGGGGAGGTAAGGCAGGCCACAAGAAGTGTACAATTAGAAAACATACACAGTAGCACATTGAAGAACTCAATTTTCTTCATTGAGGTCCACACTATAACAGCTTGAGGAGTGCAGTTCCTTTTACAAAACCACATTGACTCTGCCTGATTACAAATAATTTCTCTAAATACCCTCCTATATCACCGTTAATAATGATGCCACAACATCATCTAACTAAGGAGAATAATAAAGTAAAAATCCAGACCATACTATAATTTTCTCATGTGAATCCAGCTAATAAATGAAAATGTGATATATTTTATATTGTAAACCATTGTATAGCAGGCTTGATGCAGGAAAACATAAGCACATCATGCTAAAGTAGAGATGGCAAGATTATTTTCCATTGACTAATATAAGCTCTCAGCCATTTGCCCAAGAATGAAAAGTAAGTCTACCGCCAGAATTTTACCAGACGTTTGGAGACAAGTTTTGGGCTGAAGGGCCTGTTCTGTGCTGTACTGTTCTATGTTCTAAGTTGCAAGAAAGGGTGGTAAAATGGCAGAGTGTCAGGAAGAAAGCTGAATGTTTTTGCAACAGTAGGACAATAGTATGAAAATTGGCAATGATGACAGCTTGATTCCATACCAATCAGAGTTGGGGAGCCACTTAGTTGGTTGGTTGCCATTTATTTTCTGAGGCCACCAGAATGTCATGACTCTTGGAATGGTCCCCATGCACGGAGAGTCCATCAGTTGCAACAAGCCTTTCCCTGCCAGCAGTTTCCCAAATCTGGGGGCCTTTGTTTTTTTTTGAAGTCTCCAGGGTCCAAGTAGGGGTTCCACAGCAGCAGTGCCCCACACCCACACTCTTTCCCCCCCCCACCCACCCCCGTGACTCCAATATTGGCTGAACTCTCCAATTGTTGGACCTGCCTGTGCATTCATCACTTACTTGCCAGCCTTTTGAGGCATCCCAGCATGCAGTTCAGTGAGCCAAGCTAACGATGGCACTCTTGGAAGTGGTTTCATAATTGACCACTGCTGGGAGAATAACTCCCCTTGTGATTCATCAGTGTGGGCCGAGGAGCTGCTTTTGGTCCTGACTCTATGACCCACAATGCACAGGTGCAATTCCAGTGTGAGATTTAGTGCAGATTGTTCTGATGCACATCTTCTAAATGCCAATCACTGGGCAGTGATTTCAGAAACGTGGCACTATGTCTATTCTTTGTCAGACAGGGGAACAATGGACGGCCTGTTTGGATTATGTCTGGCCGTGCAGGAAGTTGCAAGGTACAGTGTGGGTCTTGTTCTTGTTAAATACCAGGCTTGCGGTGCCACACAAAAAAAAAGTAACCATACCTTCAAAAAAGTAGATGTATGCAGCAGCAATGTTTTACAAGGAACATTGGTCAGCTAGCATGATATCACCCAAGACAAATATCTAACTTAAAGAAGACAGAAAAGAATTATAAAGATAGGTGGAATAACATAAGCAGAAAGCCAATTCTAAGTTGCTGTTTACTAATTTGTGATCATTGAATGGAAAGATTACTGAAAGGCTCTCTTCTGCAGTACATATGTAAATCCAGTGCCATGTTAGTGACCCATGTATGTAGTAATTTAATGAGAATCGAATGACACTCTGCCTTCTTTGTACACTAGTTTACTAACTGCGTGGCTTGATGACATTCCTTTGTGTATGATTAGCAGGCTATGGATTCCACTATTAATGTTAATCATTGGTGTGCTATTAAAGCTGATTACACAACAGCATGGTTGAATTAATATTTATTTGGCAATGTAAAATTCACTGTAGAAAATCAGCTCATACTCCAGCTATCATCAGTAAGAGCAAAAATTATTTCATCGTTAGTCAGCAATAAATGCACACAAGCTTCTATGATGGAGGCTCACATTATTAATACGTACCATGAGATAGATCTGGAAGAAATGAAATGTCAGCATTATTGCACACTCAGTTAGTTGTGAAACATGTAAACAGCTCATTATACAAAATCCTTCCTGATAATGTGTATTCTTTAAAAATAAAATGAATGATTCTGCACTTTATGTTCCATTTGGAAACATACCATTGCTAGAAACAATTCCATTTGTAAAAGATCTCAAGGTTCAATTTTAGTATTGGTTAAATTCTCCTGAGCACGGTCATGCTTTTGTATAATCGTTCTAAACAATATGACTTAAGAAATCTCTTTCATAACGTTTCTCTCATCTATGCATCCCGTTCATTGTGCAAACATCACTTTTGGCATGTCTGATGGGATCACATTGTAAATTTGAAAACAAAGCAGCTGCTCTTGCTGGAAGACCCTTTTGTGAAATCAGTCTGTCTTTGATAAACTTAAGTCAACAACTTGTGGCACTGACAGAAAAGAAAGTCCCTTCAGCCACATAATTCAAACTACAGGTTAAGCTTGGTGCATGTTTTTTTTTAATTTCATTTTCAGGATATGACTTCAAACTGTTCACTGAACTCAAATAATCTTCCATATTCTATCTTCTTTCTAACTAACTCTCACTGAACGGTTTACAGGGTGTGGAAAGCAGCTCAGTGACATCATCATAAGGTTGCTCCAGGATCCTAAATCCTTATGCTACATAACCCACTGATAACATACAGACCTGGATACTGAAACAAAATTGGCATCCCAATTTCATTTTAATGCCTGCCAGTTAAATACCCATTGTGAATTCTGCACCGTTTATCCCAGAGGGCTGACTGCATTTAAGGATGGGTTAAATGATTTTTTAGTTCGGATGTGAGTTTGCTCGCTGAGCTGGAAGGTTAGTTTTCAGACATTTCATCACCATTCGAGGTAACATCATCAGTGAGCCTCCGGTGAAGCGCTGGTGTTATGTCCTGCTTTCTATTTATCTGTTCAGGTTTCCTTGGGTTGGTGATGTCATTTCCTGCATTGGTGATGTCATTTCCTGTTCTTTTTCGCAGGGGATGGTAGATTGATTTGGAGCCAATGTGTTTGTTGATGGAGTTCCGGTTGGAATGCCATGCTTCTAGGAATTCTCGTGCGTGTCTCTGTTTGGCTTGTCCTAGGATGGATGTGTTGTCCCAATCAAGTGGTGTCCTTCCTCATCTGTATGTAAGGATACGAGTGATAGTGGGTCATGTCGTTTTGTTGATGTTCATGTATCCTGGTGGCTAGCTTTCTGCCTGTTTGTCCAATGTAGTGTTTGTCACAGTTCTTGCAAGGTACTTTTTTTTTGCAAGCAAAATGAACGTCATCTACAAAATACCTTGCAAGAACTGTGACAAACACTACATTGGACAAACAGGCAGAAAGCTAGCCACCAGGATACATGAACATAAACTAGCCACAAAACGACATGACCCACTATCACTCGTATCCTTACATACAGATGAGGAAGGACACCACTTTGATTGGGACAACACATCCATCCTAGGACAAGCCAAACAGAGACACGCACGAGAATTCCTAGAAGCATGGCATTCCAACTGGAACTCCATCAATAAACACATTGATTTGGAGCCAATCTACCATCCTCTGAGAAAAAGAACAGGAAATGACACCAATACAGGAAATGACATCACCAACCCAAGAAAACCTAAACAGATAAGTAGAAAGCGGGACATAACACCAGCGCTTCACTGGAGGCTCACTGATGATGTTACCTCGAATGGTGATGAAACGTCTGAAAACTAACCTTCCAGCTCAGCGAGCAAACTCACATCAAGAAACTCAACCTGAGCTACAAATCTTCTCAAAATTTTTTTAGTCTCTCAGAACATGAAGAGAAAGGAGGAATGGATGGGTAAATGGAATTGGATTGTAGCACCAGCCATTTCTCTACTGCATGATGGAACCAACTAGATGGGCTACATGATTTATTCCTGCTCTCATCTCTTGTGTTCTTTCATTGGATTCATCATTACCCTGCAAATGAATTTGAAGGCATTCAGGATCATTAAAGCAGAAAGTTTTTTACATTTAGATTTTAGACATTATTATCGCATGTAATGAAGCACAGGAGTACAGTGAAAAGTGAATAATGTCACCACACATAGCGTCACCTTAAGTATTAAGGTATCTACGTACAAAACATACTTAGGTACACTGTATATACCAGTGAATCTATTGAGGGCCTTAACTGGACATTTAATGACTATTTAAGTAACCATACCACCACTACCGGGATTTCACTGATGGCAGATATTCCCTCGGTCCTTCTTCAATAGACTCCCCTGTCAAACCCAAGATATCAGTGCATGCCTCATAGGCACCCAGCAAGACTATCAAATGAGTTGCATGTCTCTATCTTAAAGTTTTTGGACAGTTACCAGCTTCTGACTGGGAACTCTCACCATGACACTGAGGGGACAGACCCAGCCTCCAGCCTATTGATAGCTAGTTGACTACTTATGCCTGCCCACTCATTCCCTTGAGGTGCCTTTCTGGCATTTAAGTCAAGGGAATCCATCACCTCAAATAAAGCAGTTCCTATCAACTACCACTTGCTACAAAATGTTGCAGAGCGCAGAGAACCTTTAGAAAACTGAGCAGGCATCCTGTATCATGTGGTTTGGTACCCCTGGACTAACTATTAGGAGTCATAGTCACATAGCATGGAAACTGACCTTTGGTCCAACCAGTCCATGCCAACCATAATCCAAACTAAACTAGTCCCACCTGCCTGCTCTTGGCCTATATCCCTCCAAAGTTTTCTTATCCTTGTATTATCTAAAAGTCTTTTAGCCATTTTAACTCTACTTGCATCCATCACTTCCTTGGGATGTTCATTCCACACACGAACCACACTCTGTGTAAAAAGTTGCCCATCATGTCTCTTTTAAATCTTTCTCCTCTCTCCTTTAAAAAGGTGCCCCCTGGTGTTGAAATCCTCCACCCTAGGGAAAATATACCTGCCATTCTCTTTATCTATACCCCTCATGATTTTATAAACCTCTGTAAGGTCACCTTTCAACTATCTATGCTCCAGTGAAAAGAGTCCCAGCCTCTCCAGCTTTTCTTTTTACAACTCAAACTCTCCATTCCTGGCAAATCTTGTTTCCCCTCTCTCTTTGAGGAAGCATTTGGAATGCTGTAGACATTCAATGGGAATTCAACAACTGGCTAATTGCAGCCCCAGAATTTACAAGCTACCTATACATATTCCAGAGATTTACTGCCACAAAGAAACCAATTAATATTTCATGGATTTCTACAAAGCCAAGGTAAAAAGATTGGAAAGTTGCTAATTAATTTTGGCCTAATTATGCCAAACAGACTAAAAATATTTTCAAGCATTATTGCACATGCGCCAAAATATAATTAGGTTTTCTTCACCAGTACAAGGGAATAGAGACCACAGCTTAGGAGCAGAAAACTGAACATAGTTCAGACTTAACTGCTTTGACTAAAAGGTTTAAATGTATGGAGCGACAAGACATACATTTGAGGTAGATATGGTCTGTAAATTCAAAAGCATAGTTGACAAATATTAGGCTGGAGAAGCCAATTCTGATGTATGAGTAATAAGTTAGTTTACAATATTTTCTGAATGTTGAGACTGACCAGATGGTCTCTTTCAATTCATATGTTGCTGTATTTCAATGTACCTTAAATAGTTTCTCTGCACAAATCAGCTATTTCCCCACAAACTCAACAATTGCCTTCTCATTATCCAGGGTATATAGTAGAAGCCAACTAGAAAAATATTGATATTGAACCCTTACTGTTTAAGTTTCTGTATCTTTAGAAGAAGATGGAATCACAACGGAATGAGAAATCAAAGTGTATGCATACCACAAACCAGGGACTTTTGTGCTAATCTAATCACAGTAAACCAGTTAAATGGATTACTTAACCTACTTAAGAGACAAAATTTGACTATTTTCGGTGGTCAGTTGGCAGTGTGTCACAAAATTACGTGTAATGACAAACGTACCAATTTTCATGTCTAGCCACCCAACCCCCTGACATCACCACAATTTTACACAAGACAGAGGAAGCATAAGCTGCCTTGGGCCAATTGAAGCACTTAGGCGACCAATTATTGCCCATTTTAAGGCCATTCCTGACTTCACCACAATTCTTGCCACAGTGGATGGAAACTTCGCCAAGTTTGAAGCCTGATAATATTGATGTGCCATTTAGCACAGGCATAAAACAAGGAATCTTGTCCTGGTTGTCAGCGGTCCTCAGTCAAATCAAATGAGAATGCATTTCGTCAGGGCATCTCAGCACAGTAAGGCAACGGCAGCATCTGATAGCAGTCCAGGGGCGTGAACACGGTCAGTCAGCTGCTTGCGGTGGTCAGAGTCAGGAAGCCCTCGACACAAAGGGCGAGGAGCCCAACGTCAGGCAGCCGACCAACCATCTTGACTCTTTCTGCCTTAGTTTGGACTGTTGCCTTTGGAATGAAAGACAGACAGGTTCTTAGGTGAATAGCTCAAAGGTAGTTATGTTGCAGGTGGGAGGATGCCCAAAGTGAGTGATTAGGCTGCACCAGAGGGCATGCCAGGTTTTTGATCGCTGGGGTTAGGTGGTTGACACCAAAATAGGAAAGATGTTGTAGATAAAAGTGAGAATGCTCGTGCATGAGCCTTTTTGGGAGAGGGATACAGTAGCAGAGATAGATTAAGCATCAAGTGTTGAAGAGAAGATGGTGGCACTTAAGCCGGTATGTTGGACTCTGTCACTAACCTTTTCCTACATTGCTGTGCATTCCCCCAGGCAGCTGAGTTTGCTCGGACCAAGTTGAAAACTTTGGATCAGTCTGACATGAACTGCTGCCTTGATCTCCTGTGTTGTACTGGGGAAGAGAATAATCTGCCTCTGCACCACACCGTCCAGTAGGACCCTCATGTCCACGGCAAATGGCAAAAGGGCTGCCTCGTTCAGAATGTCTACAGTATCTGCAGTTCTTTGTTTTATTCACTGCCATATCCCTGCTGAGAATGCCCACCTTGAAGAAGTTCTGCTCCTCTCTCTGGCAGATTTTTCCATTAAGTCAGTCTTGTTGTTCTTCATGATTACTTTCGTTTTCCCTCCTTTCAGAACATCCCCAGGCTAATTGTGCTTGTGCACCACAGCTTTTTTTTTAAAGATTGCGCAGCACCAGGAATGCTAGTCAGTTCCAGGATATCCTGGGAGTGGCACACTGACTAGGAATGATACATAGTTTAATAGGACTAAAATTGGGCAAGACGGGTACCATAGGGGCAGGGTAGATAATTATTCAGGCATTTTGAACATATGGCAAGAGATTGGTTTCATTGCAATCAGTGCGAAAGCTCCCAAAAACATCAATGATACTTTGAATCTTCTTTGGCGATCTTATTTGTCAGAATTGGGGAACCTGCATTGAAGTCTCTTAAGGTCATTGAGTCATACGGTAGAGAAACAGATCATTTGGGTCACCAGCTCTGTGCTGATCAAAAAACACCAAACTACGCTAATCCCATTTTCCTGCACTTGGTCCATATCCTACTATGCCCTGACATTTTAAGTGTTCATCCAGATGCTTTTTAAATGCTGAGAGAATATATGCTTCCACTATCCTCTCAGGCAGAGCATTCCATATTTTCATAGCCCTCTGGATGAAAATAAAATTTCCTTATCTCTTTGAGCCCACTTACTCCTCACCTTAAGCATGTGCCCTTTGGCTTTAGACGTTGCCGTGAGGAAAAGATTCTCATGAACTACCCTGTCTCTGCCTCTCTTAATTTTGTGTCCTTCAATCAGATCCTCCATCAGCCTCCTCTGCTCCAAGAGAAACAAACCCAGCCTATCCTGTTTCTCCTTCTAAATGACATTTCTTATCTCGGGCAACATCCTGGTGAATCTCCTCTGTACCCTCTCCAGTGCAATCACATCCTTCTGATGGTGTGGTGACCAGAACTTCTCACAGTATTCCATTTGTGGTCCAACCAATCTTTAGGATCAAGACCTATATCCTCAGTAATGGTATCAATCCAACTCATGTAACTTGTATCTGATTGCTATGAGACTCATTGGGTAACAACAAAATAAAACTGTCCGTGGTGTTTAAAGGTCCAGAGAGGCTTCCTGACTCATCAAAATCCAGTCCTGAGTCTGAGCTGATGTTTAAAAGAACTTTCATTTCTACATCATTTCATTAATGTCCCATGTTGAATCTCTATACTAGGAGGATTGTTCATGTTCACATATAACAGCTGTCAGCTGCTGGCTGAGCTATTTTATGCACTAACCTCTCCTTTTCTTCACACAATCGCCAAATGGGATAATACACCATTGTAATGTCCTCTACTTTTCAATCCAGCTGATAATTACCCAAACCTGCTAAGGTATGGGCTCAGAATTGAATTGTCAATTTGCGGCAAGCGTTTGAAATGAGCTCCTGTTTACTTGAGCCAAATATTTTATCACTGATGCCACCATGTTGGTTTCAATGAGGCTGATGTATAATCTGAATGTCTGTGGTGGCTTCAAACTTTATTTTTCTCTGACTGAAAGTATTATTTTTAATTTAGATGTGCTTTGCTGGCTTAGCAAATATTTATTGCCCATTCTTAATTAACCTGGAAGGTAGCGGTGAGCTGTTGCAGTGTTTGACTGTAGGAAATTCTCGGCCTCTTTTGTGTGAATGTTTAAACGTGAATTACTTGCCAAAGTACTTAGGATTTGTAGATAATAAAATGTGAGGCTGGATGAACACAGCAGGCCAAGCAGCATCTCAGGAGCACAAAAGCTGACGTTTCGGGCCTAGACCCTTCATCAGAGAGGGGGATGGGGGGAGGGAACTGGAATAAATAGGGAGAGAGGGGGAGGCGGACCGAAGATGGAGAGTAAAGAAGATAGGTGGAGAAGGTGTGGGTGGGGAGGTAGGGAGGGGATAGGTCAGTCCAGGGAAGACGGACAGGTCAAGGAGGTGGGATGAGGTTAGTAGGTAGCTGGGGGTGCAGCTTGGGGTGGGAGGAAGGGATGGGTGAGAGGAAGAACCGGTTAGGGAGGCAGAGACAGGTTGGACTGGTTTTGGGATGCAGTGGGTGGGGGGGAAGAGCTGGGCTGGTTGTGTGGTGCAGTGGGGGGAGGGGATGAACTGGGCTGGTTTAGGGATGCAGTGGGGGAAGGGGAGATTTTGAAACTGGTGAAGTCCACATTGATACCATGTGGCTGCATCCCTAAACCAGCCCAGTTCATCCCCTCCCCCCACTGCACCACACCCCACTGCATCCCTAAACCAGCCCAGTTCATCCCCTCCCCCCACTGCACCACACCCCACTGCATCCCTAAACCAGCCCAGTTCATCCCCTCCCCCCACTGCACCACACAACCAGCCCAGCTCTTTCCCCCCACCCACTGCATCCCAAAACCAGTCCAACCTGTCTCTGCCTCCCTAACCGGTTCTTCCTCTCACCCATCCCTTCCTCCCACCCCAAGCTGCACCCCCAGCTACCTACTAACCTCATCCCACCTCCTTGACCTGTCCGTCTTCCCTGGACTGACCTATCCCCTCCCTACCTCCCCACCCACACCTTCTCCACCTATCTTCTTTACTCTCCATCTTCGGTCCGCCTCCCCCTCTCTCCCTATTTATTCCAGTTCCCTCCCCCCATCCCCCTCTCTGATGAAGGGTCTAGGCCCGAAACGTCAGCTTTTGTGCTCCTGAGATGCTGCTTGGCCTGCTGTGTTCATCCAGCCTCACATTTTATTATCTTGGAATCTCCAGCATCTGCAGTTCCCATTATCTCTGATACTTAGGATTTGTATTGGAATTATATGAAAATCTGTATTTCCTCTTTATATATAGTTCATTTTGTGCTCTTGCAACTGTCCAAGTCTAATTCATGAAGCATCTGGTTTTATGAGTCTCTCTATTGTCCTCCAAAAGTTCATCTTTTCCATGAATCTAACCCTAATCCTTTAAATTCATTGCCAATAACCTTATGAGTAATCAACTTCTTTTTGTCACTCCAGGCTACCTGCATTTGAACTAACTGCTGTCCTTGTTTTCTTTCTGAAGTAAATTACTACTGAGCTTTCTGTCCTTGCTAACTATCATTGATAAATTATAGTTTTCTTTCCACTGTTCTTAAATTTATAGTTATCACCTTTAATCATACCCATCTTTGTGTTAATACTTGCTTAAATCTATTAGATCAAGAGCTTGTGTTCCTCCAGAAGCATCAAAGCACCTTTAGGATTTGCAAATGACAGTCCTGTGACTGAGACCTCTTCCTCTTTGACCTTTCTGCAGTCTTTGACATGGTCAACAAAACAATGCCGTTCCAGTGCTGCTTCTCTATTGTCTAGCTCAGTCGTACTGCCCTTACGGAGTCCATTTTTTACATGTCCATCAATAACCAGTATATTGGCAACATGGTTTTCTGTTTCTTCCTTAATATTGTGACCGCTATGGTCACCCAACATTTTCCAGTTTCTTATCTGTATAGTGTTTCTTGGTGGAAATTCATATCTCCAGATTGATATTAGAAATGTTTAAACCATGATACTCAACTTCTATTGTAAAATCTATACTCTTGCCGAGGAAACCATTGCCCCTTCCCTAACCCCCATAGTTAAAATAAAGATTATCACGATCTGAGTTGAATTTCTGACCCAATAAAGTTATTTGTCTTAAAATCGGCCCATTTGTGTCTCTAACATTACCTGCCTCCATCATATGCGCTACCAATCTGGAGCTGAAATCCTCACCCATGCCTCTGTCACTGACAGAATGATTATCCAAACTGCAGAATTCTGCTCTCCAAATCAATAAATATCAGTTCATACAGAGTGTTCTTGCTCTTTTATGAGTTCTTCTCACCTAAATGCTAATCCTTCACTTGTTTTGGCCTGTAGTTCATCAAAGCTGCAAATTAAAAATGCTTCCGCTATTAAAATACCCGTGTGGCCTCAGCTACCCTGTGCTTGCTTTTCAGCAGTTCATGAAGGTAAGATAGGGTGTGGCCACCTTTGAAAATATTGCTCCAAGATAGAATGTTAGTGTTCCCGCTCATCTGGGACGGTAGCTCTAGTTTAAAGGCAAGTGTTCAGAAGAGGGGCTAACAATTTGCTCAACTCCAGTTTGCTGCCCATTAAGGTCCTTGAACTTGTTAGTAGCTGGAGAGAGATGGACAGCAATTTTCAAAACCAAACAATCTGGGACACATTAATGCAGAGCTGTCTGGTGCAACACAGCAGGCAGGTTTGTGCTGCAAAATTATTTTACCGAATTTTTACTCCCACAAAGTCTTCTGTCTTTTCATTAACCATTTGATCACTTGTCTCTACCATGAAGCTGTTGGCCCTCTGATCGCCTACTTTATGTATTTAGCAAGGCAAACATGCATAACCTTGGCTTCCATCTGCCTTTGAGGTTAATACTTCTGCAGTGCTCAGCACCACGAACTGGGCACCAAACAGAATTGGCATTTAAAAATAACATTGCATTAGCAATACAGGATCAGGACCTGCCAATGCTCTGGCCATAAGTTTGCTGACTCTGGATTGAAAATTGAGCCCTTTTCCACTGCATCTCCTCAGCCACACAACCCCTCCTCCCTGGATGCTGCTTTCCACAGACTTTCTGCTTTTAGAAGGAAAGACAAACTTGCATTTATATATTGCTGTTGCACTGGGCCAAGGTAACTAATTTAGAACCATGAAATATTTTTTCAAGAGAAGTGACTTATTATGGAGGAAATGCAACAGCTAATTTGTGCGCAACAATCTCCCATAAATAACAGTGCGATAATGACCACCTAATCTGGTTATAATAATGTTGTTTGAGGGATAACCATTTGCCAGGACACCAGGCATAAGTCCAACGTTCTTCTTCAAGATAGTGGAAGAGAATCCTTTATGTCTGACTTGAATCAATATTTCATCAGAAAGTTAGTTGCTCCGAAAATGCAGCAATCCCGCTGTACTGCCCTGGAGCGTCTGCCTAAATTTTGTTGCTGAAAACTCTGGAGTGGGACTTGAACTCATGACCTCCTGACTCAGTGATGAAAATGCCAGCATTTAAGCCCTCTTTATTTGCAATGGTTGACAGTGCTTTAAGTCACCTAGCCCCTTGTCTCAAGATTCATCTGCTTACAACCCCTTCACTATGCTACTGTTCATCACCCCACTTTCCTCTTTTAAACCATCTCCCTCAAAACCCTACTGACATATAACCAAGTTTTGACCCCAATCCTTGCAATCTCTCCTCTGATTCAGTGCTGCCTTTTGTCACTCTTCTGTGAAGCATTGAGATTCTTTCTATGATGCCGGTGCGGTACAATTCAATGGGTGTATTTTGTTCCTTACAAAATAACTTCCTAAAGTATTCTAATTAAAGGCATTTTGATTTATTTTTAACGCGTTTGCTTGCAGAAAATTTTAATTTCTGTATTTGACTCGCATTCAGAAAATTTGATATTAAAAAAAGGTGACAAATGCATCGTATAAAAATAGACTAGGTGAGGGTATTGTCTAAATACAATCTATTTAATATTCACCAATAAGGCAGGCTTTCCATTTAATGAATGTTGCCTGGCAAGTCTAATTCTGTAGCTGTATGACAGGTTCATCTTGAAATGGTACAAAAGACTCCACTACCATCTTCAGGATAAGCACTGACCTGAAATTGCAGTGACGTTGGTTATACCTGGGGTCTCCATTGCTGCTCACTGTATGCACTGTCTGCAGTTTCATTCCAACACTGACAATAACTTGCATTTTCAGAGTATATTAAATGAGAACAAACAGGCTTAACATTTTTAGAAATAACTAATCTTATTTTTAAAAATATTTGAGAACAACTCTGTTGATTCTTTTGGGTAATTAGAAATGTCGGTGGCACTTCGGGTGCAACAAACAAAACTCGAGTATTATTTTTGTTGCATGGTTTCATATTTATCAGAGCACCCCTACTCTACATTGACATGGAGATGTGAACTTTATGCAGTTAAAATCCAGCCAAAAAATAGCAGATAATGTGTTTGGGATAGTAAGGGGAGGTTTACCTGATGGAAAATCAGCATCTGTTTCCTAATTTCCCAAAACCTGCTCCCAATTTATGTTATGAAACATAGAATGCCCCCTTTTGTGCTTATGCAAATTATTTTTGTAATAATTGGTTAGAATCAGATAAAATAAGGTAATTAAATTCTAAACTATCATATTAACCTGTTCCCTGTAGAATATGTAAATTTATTGCTAATGATTTTGTTCCTCACTAGGTGTCTGGGCACACAAAACTGTGCTTAAGAGTCTGTAAAATAGAATGCTAAGAAATCCGTGTAACTGCAGTTTCCAGTATAAAGAGTATACACCACCTCTCTCAGGTCACATCACATGGCTCTTCAATTCAGGTTGGCATGTGTTGATGCTTGAGGGCCATTAGTTATGTAAAGGGCTATAGTTTAAACAGCTCATAACTCTGTGGGTATAACACAGCCTGCGGACCACAGCAATTCAAGAAGGTGGCTAACCATTATCTTTTGAAAGGAATTAGAGATTGGCAGTAACATTTAAAAAAAATCTAAAACCATGTTTCACCAAGACCACCTTATTCATTGGGATTCTGGCTTTTCAGAATTTCAGGAGCTACATAAGAGAAATCTCAGCGAAGGTAACAAGTTTACCTTTCGAGGTCGTACCAATGAGTCAGATTAAGCATTCATTTCCTAAACGGACCTAATGACCCAAATAAAAAGCTGAGCTCTGGTCTTCCATCATCGGGCATATCCTCTTGAGCCCAATATTGGGTAGACTATTTTTTTCGAGTAATGCTATTTCTGGATGCTACTATCAGCTATTAAGAGATTATATCTCTTCTCTTGCTATTTTAATCTCATTTTAAATCACAGAACTACGAAGCTCTAAAATATATATGAATGAATTAATACAGGAAGAAATATCCATTCCTGAGACCAGAAATGTGGTTGATTCAAACTTCAGCATACTTTTGTGTCACTGACGAGATTTAAATTGATTGGTCCACCCCTATTTGTCAGTTTGGGATTCTGTAGTTATTTTTATCCTGAATTATAGTAAACACCACTTTTTTTTAATTGCATGACTAATGTATAACAATCCCACTGTAGCTTTTACAAGCAAAGTTTAGTTGCTCTGTTGTAATAACTAGAAAAGTTAATGTAGCTTGAACAAGGTTCCTAATTGTCCCTGTCTCTGTCATATTTGTCTACTTGAATGGTCCTAAATACCACAGCGATTAATTAGTGCAGAACAGGTATTACAAGATGTTATCATCCTTCCCAGACTGTCTGGGTGAATGGAGGGAAGGCAGTAGATTGTTACAATGTTTCATCCGTGCACTTCCTGTAAGACAGTTTAACCAGAAGATTTAATGTGTCAAAGTTAACTGCGTTCAGCAGCAGATTTTCACATTCTAATTAAAGATTAAGAACATAGTACATTACAGTGTGATTTGTCATACATGGCTTGCTAAATAGGAAACCTACCGGGATTCCACAACATTTTATAAACATTATTGAGGCTTTTAATGTGGAATAGGAAACAATTCCAAGAACACGCTGTTGACAGCATTATCATAATTTACATACATTTTTCCTTTATTGAAAATCATACAAGCAGGGTAGTTCCTGATATCAATTTATTCTTATTCTTTAGCAGTTGGTAAAATATTCAAAACTCTCTTAAATATGGACATAGCTTAAATAATACAATTCTTGAATCCTTTCCCTCCCTGAAAATGGAATGCAGTGATGCAAAAAATTGTGTGGTATTTTTCTTCACGTTAACAGGAATGGGAAATGAGGGGAAGTTGGCTGTTGCTGTTATTCATGTGGGAAAAGTCACCAAATTAAAACAATAGGAGAAATACATTTTCTCCCAAAAAAATTATTGCCTGGTGAATATATTTGAACTTGCTTTTTCTCCCCCAAAGCTAAGTTTACTGAAAAAAAAACACTGAAGACACATTCCAGAACCTTAATATATTGGTGGTTTGAATTTGTCCTGTGACTTCCAATAACACAGAATTTACACTGCATTTTAGTTTCAAAGAAATTCCGTAGAAAATCTACAGATTGCAATTCCAGTGATATCCACCACTTAAGTTCCAGGGGCAGAAGGCGGGTAATTTATTTGCATAAAATATCATAATAGATCTCTCATCCAAAACCCAACCACCAAATGCAATCAGAAAACCTGCCTTATGAGAATATGTACATAGCTTACCACATGCAAGCCCACATCCATTTCTCACATTCCTTGTAAGCCTAATGCAAAAATGTTGCCCATCAAAAATCACTAACTTTGGGGGAGGGCGAGAGGGAGCCATTTTTTAATTTGCCGGCATTTTCCCCCAACCCTGCAACTTGTCAATATTAAACTCTGGAATGAGATGCCAGAGAAAGTGGTAGAGGCTGGTATAATTATAATGCATTGAAAAGGCATCTGGATGGGTACAGAAAAGGGAAGGGTTTAGAGGGATATGGGGCAAATGCTGGCAAATGGGACTGGACTAATTTAGGGCATCTGATCGGTATGGAGGCGTTGGACTGAAGGGACTGTTTCCATGCAGTACATCTGTATGACTCTAAACCACATTTGTTGGGAAATCAGGAGAACAGTTGGTGGAGAAAGTCCCAAACCGCTTTAGCAACTTGACTTTGCAGGAGACAGTCAGGGCCTCATTCCATCACAAGGTAAAGTGACATAAGTGGCCCCCTAATTTTTATCCTGCGCTTTCAATGCCCCACTTAAAGTTGAGGGTCAGAATTCAGCAATTTTCTGGCAACTTTATGTACTTTAGCAATGATTCTGGGAAAAAAGTATATGTACATTCTCTGGTCTATTCATGCATTCATTAAGAGTACTATAATATAAAACAACTTAGATTTTACATTTCATAAATGAACTGCTCTGTTGTCCTTGCTGTGGTGCCTTGATACGCTGCATTAAGATATATCCAAACGTTACTGCAATTCAGCAGAATGAACACACAATATTTCCTCATTGTGAGCGTGTCTACGTTTGAACAAAATGTACTGTCAATTGCATTAACCACTCTGTTGTTTTGAACATTGTATTGAACCAGGATTAAGTGCTGTACCATTATCCTAGCAGTATCAGGCCAGGAATGCCCTGCGGTTGATCTTTTACTGACTGAAACACCATCACTAAAGAAAGCAACCTGATGAGATTTTTAAAAATATTTTTAGTGTTAGGGATACGACCCTTGTTTCCTGTCCTGAAACATTGCTGAACTAATGCTCTGTTGTGGCATGGCCTAATGTCAGTATACCTGACGGAGAATTGTTCCAGATCTCATTGTTTCTTAGCACGTGGCCAAAGAATATAAAGGCCTCATCTCACAGAAGATCAGTTGTAGCATGACACTGTACTGGAAACATGCTCTCCTGTTGTAAATTATTAGATGAATGGATGTGAGTTTGCTCGCTGAGCTGGAAGGTTCGTTTTCAGACATTTCGTCACCATTCTAGGTAACATCATCAGTGAGCCTCCGACGAATTCCTGGAAGCATGGCATTCCAACCGGAACTCCATCAACAAACACATTGATTTGGAGCCAATCTACCAGCCCCTGAGAAAAAGAACAGGAAATGACATCACCAACACAGGAAATGATATCACCAACACAAGGAAACCTAACCAGATAAATAGAAAGCGGGACATAACACCAGCGCTTCTTCGGAGGCTCACTGATGATATTACCTAGAATGGTGACGAAACGTCTGAAAACGAACCTTCCAGCTCAGTGAGCAAACTCACATCCAGAACCTCAACCTGAGCTACAAATCTTCTCAAAACTCGCTATTAGATGGATATTGGCCCTAGTTGTGAGAATTGTAGAGCTAAATCTTACCAGAAATCAGCAAAGTGTCAATGTTGGTGAGTGATATGGAGCATTCTTTTGCACAGGGCCCAATGAGGTTTCTCATTACCTGTATATGACACCCCTATGGTGTTCCACTCGCCTTCTCTCACTTGTCACAGGCAGAAGCACTTACACTGCCTGAGAGGTGGTAGCCAAGTGGAACCATCACTGGGCTGTAAATCCAGAGACGCTAGTTCGAACCCCACTGCAGCAGATGGTGGAATTTGAATTAGATAAAAATCTGGAAGTAAGTGTCTCATGATGACCATGAAACTATTGTTGATTGTTAAGAAAAAAAAGCCTCTTGGTTCACTAATGCCCTCTAGGAAAGGAAGCTGGCCTCCTTACCTGGTCTGTCCTACATGTGATTCCAGACCCACGGGCAACATGGTTGATTCTTAACCACCCTCTGGAATGGGCAAGACATGCTGGTGTAGCTGGTCATGCCTTCATCCTCTGAATGGATTTTTTAAAAAGTTTTTATAGTCAATAAATGACCACTGTCCCCAGCTCTCATCCACTGGAACTGGACTTCCCTTAAGACCTTTTTGACCTGAAGTGCCCAGCACTGCTGTGCTTTGTGGCAGTGAGGATAATTTTTCTCCTGCTTAATGCCTCATTTTCCTGCTCAGAAGACCGGTGCCCCTCTCTCACCTCTTCTGAGTCCATGACATCCTCTCTTTGCCTGCTCCAGTTGTGCAGAGCGTAGGATTATGCCTTATCGTCTGTCCCAAGTGTACGGCAAGGCTCCCCAGGACCAATCCAAGCATCACAACCTCATCTTCAGGAGGCCTAATGCATGCTCCACCATGGCTCTGATCAAAGAACTGACAGCAATGTATCTACATTCTGCCTAGGCCAGGGGATTGGACAGTGGGCTCATATAAGTCCTAAAGGAATGCATCATGGCACCCCCAGGCTACTGGCTCACACTTTTAAGAAGTGGAATCGTTGGTCTCTAATGACTTGTACATTGATATAATGGATCATTTTTCTGTGGAAGAAGTCAGCCATGTTGTGATATGGCACTCTTGACGTAACACGTGTACAATTGATAGGTGGTTTTGCCCAGGGCTAGATACTATTATGAGCAAAGCCTACTGCCTGGACTGCAGAACTGTCCTTGTCCCTGGGAAGCAAGATGAACGATGTGATCTGCCACAAATGCAGAGTCACAGGGATAGGGTACGGGGTGAGTCTGGGTGTGATGCTGTTTGTATAGTCAGTGTTGGGCTGAACGGCCTGTTTCCACACGGGGGAGGAGAAAAAAGGCTTTAGTAATGGCCTTGATATATTTGAAGATTGAGAAATTTCATACAGATCCCCAGTGAATTATTGGAAACAACAGGTTGTATAAATCATTATTGCAGCTGCCACTTTGACTGGGATGACCACCCTCACCGCACCCTCTTTCAGGTCACATGCTCCACCAGAATATCCTCAATCTGTCCCAACACTGTGTTTGTCTCACTTGGAGGAAGTAGTATTGAGGTTAATTAACTCTGTTGTACCTCCTGATGGGACCTACAGCTGCAACTCCATCATTTGGAGGCTGTTCAGCACTCACTGTAGGTCCGACTGTTCGTGTGTTTGCTGGCAAATCTGTTCCTGCTCCATTTCTCGGCACCTTCGCTGAACGACAGCAACAGCAATAATAACTTCTGCTGTGGCTGGATCCATCTGACACACTTGCGATGAACCTTTAGATGACAATGGACATGGAGCAAACTGATAAGGAAGGCTATGAAATGCCTCTACATGCGAATGTTTAATGGGGAGCTTATACTGATGAATTCATCAGCAGTCATATCACAGTATGATAACAGAAGAATATAAATGCTGTATGAGATTTGAGACCTTGGCCTCTCAGCCCCAGATGTTCCATGAAAGGCAGCATTGCTTGTATGAGCACATTGGAGAATACTCTCAGTTCAAGGTGAGAAGGAAACCATTCCATGCCCTTGTGCAGCCTGAGAGGTTTCGGATTATTTTTGTAAATTGTGGCCTGTGGGTGCCACTTCTATGGTCATCTCTGATTACTTTAGCTTCACGGCAATGACCCTCGCCAGTCTGCAATGACTAGTATTTGGACATGTGCATTTCACATGCACAATGCTATGATTACAAATGACTTCAGCCTATGCTGTAAAACAGCCTGGTTAATACCACTTGTCCCTGGAATGGGCCTCACACTGTTCGGTGGAGTCTGCACTGTGGACAGAAAACAAAACACAGATTCTGCCCACTCTGGCCGCAGCCTGAGTGATTTTCCTTTTGTAGAGCACATTTACAAGTTGCATGAGTATGGAGGACAAAGCAGGTCAGGCTTGTCGCAGTGGGTGGCAGGCTCAGCCTGGTAGTCAAGGAGCCTTCCTGAACCTCCGAGTTCCATAATCCCTGGCATTTCCTGGTCAGCCCATTAGCACTGAACAGTTGCATGTTCCAACTGTTAAATGGGCTTACATTTTCAGCTGCCCATGTTACCTCCTGAGCCCCATCCTTACAGTTTAGTAATGCCCACCATCATATAGCTCTGTCTCCCATCAAAGCATCTGTGGTGGTGACTGTCACTGAGCCTTCACCTGCAGTATCCCATGTCCTCCATTGCACTGTCGCCCTCTTTATAGTTTGGCTTTCCTCTATTCACCATTCTTCTCTCCTCTGCATCCCAACATGCTGCATCCAGTTCCCAGAATTGACTTCTTTGACTTTATTACCTCATCAGTTGCCCCTGATAATGCCACAGCCCCCCACCTTTCATTGACGCATCCCCAGGGATGATTGTACCTGCTCCTAACCAACTTGGACGGACAGCTGCCACTGGTGAATGAACTATCCCTTGACTGACCTGTGTGCAGCCCCTGACCAATGTTTGCACTGGACCTGAAGGATTAACCACAGCACAGTCATGGGCTGTTGTGATGCCCACACACAAACACAGCACCACCACCACTATCCTCCTCTCTCCCCACTACCCCCCCAACCCATCCCCCCCACGCCCCCGGCCAATTATGAATTTCAGCTGACCATGTCCACATCCCTTGACTGAGATGGGACAATGCCCTGGATTTCTTTACTGGGACCCCTCTGACTGATGACAGCTCCCTCACTTGACTTGAGAATGACTCGCCTCAATATTGAGACAGAACTATTTAGTTAAAGCACATGCCTTGCATTTGCCACATAAGTTTGCTGGCACATGGTGTGGTTGTGAAATTGACATAGCATTGTGCCACACAGCAACGTGTCCACCCCTCGACTGATCACTGCTGACAACTATGTCAAGTTAATTAGCTTTGTGTCCAAGTTAATAGGTAAGTCAATACAGAAGGACTGCACGCCTTGAAGATCTGACTGAGGAGGCAAGGTAGAGATACTATGAGCATTCAAATAGGTACTAAGTAAATGAGTGTTAAGATTACACATTTGATCCAGTCCATGAGCTGGTTGTCTGTCCCTGAACGCCAAATGACCACGTATCAGCATTGCCAGTGTGCACCAAAGTTTACTGCCGAACTGTATTGTAAGTGAATTGGAGATGGGTGTGGTGAGGCTGGAGTGTATCTGATGCCAACATTCATTGTTGAGGGTTGTGTACAGTCACTGCCATGAAATGTGCTCTGAGATGCTAGGGTCTCGTGTTCAAGATGGAGGTCAGGAGGTGACGGAGTGAGCTGGAGTCATCGCGTAACTGCTCTAACTTTCATGGCAGAAAATGTTGCAGCCTAGTTTCAATCTGGCAGGTCTGAGAATGGAAACTGCACATTAATGAGGTGAGATTAGAGGTTTATAAAATCATAAGAGGCATAGACAAGGTGAATAGACAATGTTTTTTCCCCAGGGTAGGGGAAACTAGAGGCCATAGGTTTAAGGTAAGAGGGGGAAGATTTTAAAGGGAGCAGCGGGACAACTTTTTCAAATAGGCATGTATGTATCATGCTGCCAGAGGAATTGGTAGCAGCGTGGACAATTACAACGTTTAAAAGACATTTGGTCAGGAACATTGATTGGAAACATCAGAGGGATATGGGCCAAATGCAAATTGGACTAGTTCTGATTGGACAACCTGGTCAGAATGGACAAGCTGGATCAAAGGGCCTGTTTCTGTGGTGTATAATTCTGTGACTGCATAATATGATATTCCACTCGATGCTAATTAATGAAAAACGTATCTCATCATTCAACATTTGGTTGGAAAATGGGACGTAGTGCACACAATATCAGGAAGTTCCTTGTTGGCTGTCACATGCAATTTCCCCAAGTTAGCTGTGCCCGTGTTGGCCAATACCTGGGAAGATTTTGTTGATAATGTTTATGCATAATCACAGCTGTGATAAATGTCTGATGGTTTCATTACCACAAAATCCAAGCTTAGAGTTTTTCATGTTATGAGGGACAACGTAAACATCGCCACAATACTCTGCTGGTGGCAAATTCACATCTCTTACTGTCCAGCCACCTTTCTGATTTGAAAAGAAGTCCTGGAGCTGAACTTGCCCATTTTCTGTTCAAGTGTTGTGTTGCCTGAAAATCATAATGCATAGTCTCGTGTGGCATGCAATAATTTTTCTCACCACAACCTTCTACGTTGAGGTCGTCAGCGCCCTTCACAGATAATCATGTAGCAAGAGTTGCCCTCCACAGCTGAGATCTTTCAGGTTTCACTTTGCAGACACTATCTTTAAAGCCCACTGTACACAATTAAAGGAGCTGCCACGCATTTATAGTGTGCCATAATTATCACTGAGGACATTGCCCAGAGAGCAAGATTGGTTCCTCGCTTCACAGGCAGGGCAGTGAAGAGAAGGGCTGTCCATTTACAGGCTGAGTCTCAAATGAGGTCACTTCACCAGTCCCAGTGAGCCTGATTCCAGATAGTGGTTGTGGTCAATGCTGTTCCCTGCTTTAAAGGGAATATCCAGCAATGCAGGAAGAAGATAACTGCATGCTCCATGTGGGCAAATGTCACCTTCCGTTCACAGGGCTGTCACTCACTCTAACTGTGCCACCACACATTCATCTCCCCAAAGTTGTTGGAGTAAAGCTGCCACTGTGGCATACTTATGCTTACTCAAGTGCCCTCAGCACCTCGTGCTCGCCAACGACTAACCTTTCCTGTTGTCTAAATGACCAGCTCAGTCACTGGGGCTTCTTCACCTGTCTTGTTCCTGCACCACTAACTGCTCCTCCGTCCACTTCCCACATATCTAAGGTCTTCCTGTGCCATACTAGAGGAACAAATAGAAGCAAACAGGCTTCCAAACTGACTGGGACAGTACTATCCCCTTCCCAACCTACTATAGACCCCTTGATCATACTAAGGCCTGCTCCTCTTTGACTTATAGACGTAGCCAACTGCATGAAGCTCATGCTTCAAACTCTTCCCCAGTGTCTGGCCATGTGCTTGCAGTATGACATTGATGTAACCCAGTGGTTTGCAGTAATATGTCCATCTGCTTGACTGGTCAGAGCTCTCCACCACGATAAGCTGCCTGCCAGTTCTCTATGCCAATATATAAGACAAGCCACACAGAGATTGGTAACCTCCAAATAAGTGCAAAAGAAGTGAGCACTAAGTAAGCTAAGAGCCATAAACTGCATCCTGTATGTGTCCTTTCAACAAAGCAACTTGATACTAGCAAGTAAGTTGTCGGTGTCCCTGAGCTTGAAAGTGTCGAAGGGCTGAAGGGGTGTTTGAGTTGGTGATGATGTGGTGAGGTGGGTGGGTAGCTGCTATAGACTTCTGTGGGTATAGGGTCAAGGAGGATGGTGCCATAGGGCATGAAAGGATATGGTGGTTAAGACGCAGTGAATGATGACCAGGACAATGAGTCAATGAGTTGCCAAGTACCTGCTCTGACATCCACAGCAGGAATTTGTCCCGTCTGCTTTCCCGGTGAATGTGTTGAGGATGTGAAGCAGTGTATAAATTAGGTTGGACTGATAATGATGAGCAAATGCATGGTGGCTGCCACTTGTAATACATAGATTCCAAAGTTGCCATTTTAAGCGAAAGTGGAAAAATGGAAATTTTGTACTCAGTGTTGTGATTCTGACTTTTAATTTATTTTCCCCAATTTTCTTGCCAAGGACTGGAAAATTCAACCATGGTAGAAAACAGGAAAATGCAACATGGCAACAATAACATGCCTTAAATTTAAACATACATGCAAGGTTGCTTCTCAAATCGGCAGAATAAAAATAAATGTTTGTAGAGACGGTAAAGAATGACTGAAATGTATGCCAAACAGATCCATTTTGGAGAGATAGTAGGAACTGCTGATGCTGGAGAGGTTGAGATAACACGGTGTAGAAACTGAAGAAGGGTCTCGACCTGAAACATCAGCTTTCCTGCCCCTCTGATGCTGCTTGGCCTGCTGTGTTTATCCAGATGCATTTTGGATTTTTTTTAAGGAAAGATGGAAGAGATTGCTATGAAACCTGTGGTGGATGATGGTGTTCTTAATCAAAATGTGTTGAAAAAGAGGCAGGTTGGTTTGTAATTGGCCAGAATCACTTAACTGTTGCATTCAGAGGCTTTTTAGGCCTGAAGGACATTGTACTACTGGCATAGAACAGTATCAAATATGTCGAGTGGGGGCAGAATGAGATAGCCAAAAGCAGTGGCAGCTGTGATACCAGAAAAATCTAGATGCTGTTGCTTAAATAGTGCCTTTTTAAAAAAAAACTATTGAAGAAGCCAAATGGAATGGTAAGTTCAAATTCCACCTAAAAGATGGACATCCTGAAAGTGCATCACTCCCTCAGTACTACAGTGAGGTAGCCACCATAGATTATATAGAAATCCTGGAATAGAGCTTGAATTCAACACGTCTGACTTGGCAGCAGGTGTACAACCACTGATGCCTATTGTATGAGAACACCGTGCAAATTCCCACACTCTCTCTTATTTTTTGCACTTAACTCACCATTTCACAGCAATTACTGGTCAATTACAAATTAAAGCCTTTCCTTCCTGAAAGATAGATGGCTACGAGAGACCAAGGCATTCCTTATAAAATAATTTTGGCAGAGGTCTAAGGGTGGGCTGCGTGGCTTCTTCCTTATTATTTGAGAAGAGTTGCTAACTGAGGGGAGGGAGACTGAGTTGTGACAAAACAAATAAAAGGATGGATGAAAAGAACAAAACATCCAAATAAGATCTGTTCTTTTTTTTATAGTATAATTTTGGGCAAACATATTTCTTTTACAAAAATGAGGAAAAATTAGTTGTGCGCAGAATGTTTAAATTTCCTTTCTTATATCTAGAGCATGCAGACAGTAAAGTGTAATTTTTTTTTTAAAAAGTAGTCATTGTCATCATTATAATGAAATTAGAATAATTTACAAAAAATATGCTCTAATTCTAATCTAATGTTTGTCGCAAAGTATGTTTTTTTCAGAAATAGAAGGAACATTCCTGCTTTAACACTGGTCAGTTTTGAGTGCAATTCAAATATGCTAACAGAGAAATGAAAGACGTACTAAAATACTACACGGTTCAGGTTAACAGACCGCAGTATTGATTGTATTTTTTTTTACTGTCAGTGATGATTGTTTTCAGAATACAGCTAATAATTCAATACTTGTTCAAAATTTGGCTATTTCAATGGAAGCACACAATTCCCAGATGTACAATCAGCAGATGAGTTATCTATTACTGTATTTTCTTATGCAAAGCATGTATCCACGGTATCTTCCACGTCCCATCTATTCAAGCAGCTTTTATGAAACACAATCACACAGCATTGCAGTCTAAATAAAATTTCATTTGGATTTGGTCTCCAGCTGAGAGCGACACTGCTTTGTTTTACCAGCAGAAGCAACAAACAGAATGGTATGTCCTGTTTCTCATGTCTCCTGTTGTGGCTTGAGGATCACAATCAAGTTGTTCGTGATTTTAGGCTTTGGAACCTTATCCTCATTTCACACCGTTTCCTCTCTTCCTTTCTATTTCATTTTTGTTTAGTGTCTCTCTGCCTGAAGGGAAGAATTATGATAAGTGGTTGTCTTTGCAAATCATGGCTCTGTGATTGTTTGTTTATTTATTCCCTTTTCTTTTTTAGGTATTGACCATGAACATGCAGATTTAAAGAGAAACTATGTAAGTAGAACACATACTTCAGGTGTTTAACTTCAGATTTCTCAAAAGTTGAAATTAAAATTTTTGTCAGAATTTTTAAAAGAGACCAACAGTCTTGTTTAAGACTTAAAGAAAGCTTCTGTTTGTATACCAGCTTTCATAATTTTAGGGACACCCAAAGAAGTACAAAACCAGTGATGTTCTTCTGAAGTATAGCCACTGTTGAAACATAGAAAATTAGGAAGGCAATTTTGGCAAACACATTTTAAGAACACCAAGAGTTTGAAATTACTTTCAAAAATTACTCATTACTGCAGCAACAGGCAAGTTGTTTTACAATATGTCAATGTATTATCCCATTGTCCCGAGAATCTGTAAGTATTATATCTGTGCAATTCATTGTTGTCTTGATGCATATTTCACATTAGCTGCACTGTTTCTAAAATACAAAATTTATTGAGAATATCAAATGCATGAAAAGGAGCACACATTCACTCTGGTAACTATTTAAGAATCAAACTGAGGAAGCACTTGATCAGAAAAAAAATTGCATTTTGTAGCATTTTCAATGTATACCTGCTTGGATTTTTAAAAAGCTGCACTGTATTTGACAAATGTTCAGTTTCATTTCAATAATGCAGGGGATATTAAAATTCGATTGTGATATATTCAATGCATTGGCAAACTGATTTATAACTACCACATTATCTTAGTAAATTTTTAACACATTAGTTGAATGTGGTTTAGCAGCATTGTTAAATCGTACATAATTATTTGGCATGAAGCATGTAGTAAAAATTACCCCTTATCCTTTCCGAAAAAAAAGATGAATTTAGCCAAATCCTCTACTAGTTATTACCACCCCTTACAGATCTGTTGTGCCTCCAGAACTTACCTGGGAAATTGAACTATCTTCAGGTATAAGAGAATGTACCAACTCCAGTCTGAAAACTTTGATTAAATTTAAAATAGTAACTGAAATGAAGGATAATCAATAACAATTCATACAATCTTTGTTTACATGTTCATTGGATCAATAAATGAAGGTTAATCTGAATTACTTCGGTAACATTCCTAGTTTGTTCATTTAAAATACAGCTAACAGGCCAAATCGTCTTCTGGGCTTGGGAAAGCCTAACCTGTATCCTGTGACCTGATACATGACACACAAGCTGTACATCCAACCTGTGACTTCACATGTCATTTTTGTCTTCTTAGACAGGAATCAGCATCGTAGTGCTGTTTGTGAGTTGATATATAATGGAGGAGGAGCATGGGTATGGATGCAGACTAGTTAGAAAGCCTCTCAGTTTTCTGACATTGTGTCCCAGCTCCCAAAAATGTTTAAAGCCCCTCCATAACTCAGCCCCTTACTTCTGTCATTCCAAGCTACCACTTGGCTGTCCTATCCCCTTTTTAAATATAACCAATCATACCCCTAAAATCATTCATGCCACCTCTATGCTCCACCATCTATCTTCCATAGTAACTCACTAATCACAATGTACAGGTCGTAGATTCCATGCAATATGATAAAAATATTTTACATTCCTTTTGGGAAAATATGCTGAATCTTACACCGTCAAGTAAAGGCCTCCATTTTATTGATACCTGAGAGGAAAGAAATACATTCTGTCATGTGAAATAATTTCTTTTAATATTTGCAAACGAGTTAACTTATGTGACCAAACTAGAAACTGCACGCAAGGTGCTTCCTGTTATTAAAGTTTCTATCATGTTCTCTGTTGCCAAATGAATGGAACATCTATGTTGTGAAACCCATTAGTACTTGGAACTCACAACATCGATTGTACAATCAATGTCATAACAGAGCAGGTAGTAAGGATGTTTTTCCCCCAAGTTTCAGTCCCTTTTTTTTGATATTACCCAGAGCCATTGGTATCACAGGGTGACAAGACATGTACATTTTTCTCTGATCATTTTTACCACTGGTAGAACACTGTAATTCCTGTTGACAAACACAAAAGGTTGCTCTATGTTGGGGCAAAACTCTCTTTTAAGACCAGATCCCTATGACAAAACAGTGCATTAAAAACACAACCTCGTTATAATCAGTATCAAATTTTGTTGATACCCTGAAATTTTTGATAGACTTGGTCACTTCATGAATGTATAACTTTGACACAAGTAACAGAGAAGACAGCAGTCTAGAATGGGTGTGGGAAGAGAGAGGTTTTAAATATGGTTCACTATGTAGTTTCTAATAACCTACAACTATGGATGGACATAAATTAAGGTGATTTATAGCATGAGGAATTGAAAAGACTTGTGTAGTGAAAGAGAGCAAGCAGCCTAAGGGATACCAGATATAAACTACAGGCTTGTATCTCAATGTACAGTAGCAGTATTGGCTTGAAGTGTAAAATAAAGTGTAAATGACATTTGAAGGTGTGAAAACGCTTTAAGCTTACCTTTCAGAATGTTCCAGTTCCCTCAGCAGGCTTTCTATTTTCCTAACAAAGTGTGAAAACTAGAGTGAGCCTGATGCACTTCCAAATCCTTGCACCACCAGACAAAAATTATGTGCAGGAGAAAATCCAATTTTCATTCCCATTTAAAATGGCAAACCTGACCTCAGTTGACGTGGATTTGCGTTTGATCACATATGACATTCCCAATCTGCAAAAATGTCAGAGGAAATTAATGTGCTGAAAATACAGAAGAAAATCAGATTTCTACAAAAAATTATGCCCTGTTGCACCCCGAAATGCACCCCTAAACTCGATAAAAATTCAGTCAAAGATATTTTAATTGTAGACAATCAAAGCTAGTATTATAATGTTAACAAAGGCAGTTGAAGAATACCATTCCTTTAATCATATAATGCATAAACGGAAGCAGCTGATTTGAAATATTTATGCAATAAACCTCCTGTCTGCATTTTTCTATTTGATATAGACTGAAAATTGTAGGACGTCAATCAGTTCTGAAAAATGTGACCAAAGAATCAGTTTAATTTGACTAATTTAGTTGATAATTCTAATTAGGCTGTGGCTATTGGCTGGTTATGCAGAACATATGAAAACTATCAAAATGCTGTGAGTTAGATTATTCATATTTATGCATGCACATAAGCTAAAGGATCAATACGTATCCATATAATGAAGTTATTTATTAATCCACTAACATATAATTAATTCTTGGGATGTGAATGTCACAGACAAGGCCGAAATTTGTTGAATTATCCGTACTTATCCTTAAGAAGGTAGTGATGAGTTTTTACTTTGAATTTCTGCGGTGTGTGCAGTGTAGATACACTCACAATACTGTTAGGGTGGAGAGCTTAAAGATTTTGGCCCAGCAACACTGAAGAAGCCATGACATTGTTCTAAGTTAGGGTGGTATGTGCTTTGACAGGAATTTGCAGATGGTGGTATTTCCAAAAGCCTGCTGCCCTAGTTGTAGTAGGTGCCTCAATGATTGTTGAACAGTGTCTGCATAAATATAACATAAATATTTCACCTGGTCTTATGTCTATATCTACACTTAAGATCTGTGGAATTTTTATATCACGTGCTCTGGAAGCCTGTTTATTTCTTAAATTCCTTTGTCTGTAGGGCAAGGTGTTATATTTATCAATACTCTCACATGATCTACTATGTCCATTCAAAGCCATATCATAATTAGATAAGATCATATGGCTTAGAAATTTGACTAAAGAAGATACCTACTAAACCACAATTCTGTATATAGTTTAATGGTCAATAAACGTCACTCATTTGCGCTATTGTTATATGCCTTGGGAAAGTGGTGGCAGAGTGGTTATGTCACTGGACTATTAACCCAGGATCCCAGGTTAATGTTCCAGGGTCATGGGTTCAAATCCCACCATGGCAGATGGTGAAATTTGAATTCAGTAGAAAATTTAAACTTGAAATAGGAGCTAGCCAAATAGTGACTGTAGAATCATTGTTAATTGTCATGAAAATCATTTGATTCTCCAATGTCCTTCAGGGAAGGAAATCTGCCACCCTCACCTGGTCAGGTGACTCCTGACCTATAGCAATGTGGTTGACTCTTAACTGTCCTCTGAAATGTCTCTAGCAAGCTACTCATCAAGGGCAATACGGAATGAGTAATAAATGTTGATGGTCATTAAGTTTCCCTCTGAGCTGTGTGAGCCCAAGGATCCATGCACAGCAACCAGCATGTCGATGCTGTTCACAGCACCTGTTCGCAGAAGTCTTTGTGGTGCACAATTCTGGGAGGTCCATCGGAAGTGAACAAAATTATCCCATGAACAAATAAAACAAAACCATCTGGAAGCTACTATCAATTTTCATATCTGGGGTGTTGGTGTGAAGGGAAGTGATGACCAGACTACAAGAATAGCACTAAGTGACAAGTAAAAGCAACTGTAGGTACAGAACTTCAAAGACTGTCATGCAGTTGGAAGACAGGTGGGAAGAATGCCCTGTCTAAACCACTGAACAAGTAGGTGCAGAAAAGTCAGAAGTTTTGAAACAGCTTCTCAAAGAAGCCTCTGTTTACAAAGCACATGGAAGAGACCTTTAAAGGAAGCTGTATGCAGGTAGCACAGGTGCTAAACTGCCAAGGTATCCCTTTTCCTGGGGAAATTGTGGAGATTGGTATTTTGGACTGGAGGCCTAGGATCAGCGGTGTTCTACAGGGATTGGCACTGGGTTCACTTTTGTTTGCCATTTATTTGGACGATTTGAACATTGTTATAGAGCATTGAACATTACAGTGCAGTAAGGCCCTTCGGCCCTTGGTGTTGTGCCGACCTGCGAAACCAATCTGAAGCCCATCTAACCTACACTATTCCATTATCATCCGTATGTTTATCCAATGACCGTTTAAATGCCCTTAAAGTTGGTGATTCCACTACTGTTGCAGGCAGTGCATTCCACGACCTTACTACTCTCTGAGTAAAGAGCCTAGCTAACCCATCCTTCTGGACCCTCATCCAGATCATTTATAAAAATGACAAACAGCAATGGCCCCAAAACAGATCCTTGTGGTACACCACTAGTAACTGAACACCAGGATGAACATTTCCCATCAACCACCACCCTCTGTCGTCTTACAGCTAGCCAATTTCTGATCCAAACCATTGAATCACCCTAAATCCCATGCCTCTGTATTTTCTGCAATAGCGTACTGTGGGGAACCTTATCAAGTGCTTTACTGAAATTCATATGCACCACATCAACCACTTTACCCTCATCTACCTGTTTGGTCACCTTCTCAAAGAGCGCAATAAGTTTTGTGAGGCACAACCTACCCTTCACAAAACCGTGTTGACTATCCCTAATCAAATTATTCCATTCTAGATGGTTATAAATCCTATCTCTTATAATTCTTTCCAACACTTTAACCACAACCGAAGTAAGGCCTGCTGGTCTATAATTACCAGGGTTGTCTCTACTCCCCTTCTTGAACAAGGGGACAACATTTGTTATCCTCCAGTTTTCTGGCACTATTCCTGTAGACAATGACAACAGAAAGATCAAAGCCAAAGGCTCTGCAGTCTTCTCCCTAGCTTCTCAGAGAATCCAAGGATAAATCCCATCCAGCCCAGGGGTCTTTACTATATTCACACTTTCCAGAATTGCTAACATCACCTCCATATGAACCTCAATCCCGTCTATTCTAACAGCCTCTATCTCAGTATTTTCCTCGACAACACTGTCTTTTTCCTGTGTGACTACTGACGATAAAGATACATTTAGCACCGCTCCTATCTCTTCAGACTTCACGCACAACTTCCCACTACAGTCCTTGATTGGCTCTAATCTTACTCTAGTCATTCTTTTATTCTTGACATATCTATAGAAAGCTTTAGGGTTTTACTTGATCCTACCTGACAAAGACTGTTCATGTCCCCTCCTGGCTCCTCTTAGCTCTCTCTTTAGGTCCTTCTTGGCTAACTGGTAGCTCTCAAGTGCTCTAACTGAGCCTTCATGCCTCATCTTTACATAAGCTGTTCCTTGAACAAGCTCCACATTTCACTTGTGCCCAACCCCTGCAGTTTTCTTCCCCATCCTATGCATCCTAAGTCTTGCCTAATCGCCTCATAATTGCCTTTTCCCCTGCGGTATATACCTATCCCTTTTCATCACTAAAGTAAACTTAACCAAATTGTGGGCACTATCACCGAAGTGCTCACCTACCTTCAGTTCTAACACCTGGCCTGGTTCATTACCCAGTACCAAATCCCTCCTGCATACATTGACCCATCTAAAGTACTCAAACTATAGCGTCTCCAGTCAATATTTGGAAATTTAAAGTCCCCCATAATAACTACCCTGTTACTTTTGCTCCTATCCAAAATCATCATTGCTATCCTTTCCTTTACATCTCTAGAACTTTTTGGAGGCCTGTAGAAAACTCCCAACAGGGTGACCTCTCCTTTCCTGTTTTTAACCTCAGCGCATACTACCTCAGCAGATGAGTCCCAATCAAACGTCCTTTCTGCCACCGTAATACTGTCCTTGACTAACGATGCCACACCTCCCCCCTTTTACGACATTGCCTGATCTTCCTGAAACATCTCAACCCCAGAACCTGCAACAACCATTCCTGTCCCTGCTCTAACCATGTGTCCGAAATGGCCATAACATTGAAGTCCCGCGTACCAACCCATGCTGCAAACTCACCCACCTTTCTCCGGATGCTCCTGGCATTGAAGTAGACACACTTCAAACCAACTTCCTGCCTGCCAGTACACTCCTGTGACCATGAAACCTTATTCATGACCTCACTACTCTCAACCTCCTGTACACTGGAGCTACAATTCAGGTTCCCATCCCCCTGCTGAATTAGTGTAAACCCTCCCGAAGAGCATTAACAAATTTCCGCCCCCCAGGATTGCTACCCTCTGGTTCAGGTGTAGACCATTCTGTTTATGGAGGTCCCACCTACCCCAGAGTCAGCCCCAATTGTCCACGAATCTGAATCCCTCCCTCCTCCACCATCCCTGTAGCTACATGCTCTCTCTCTCCCCCCCTATTCCTCACCTCACTGGCACATGGCATAGATAACCACTCTGCTTGTTCTAGCTCTAAGCTTCCACCCTAGCTCCTTGAATTTCTGCCTTATATCCCCATCCCTTCTCCTACCTATGTCATTGGTGCCTATGTGGACCATGACTTGGGGCTGCTCTCCTTCCCCCTTGAGGATCCTGAAAACACTATCTGGGACATCATTGACCCTGGCACCCTGGAGGAAACACACCAACTGCATGTCTCTCTCATGGATGAGAATATAAGTGGCATGGCTAGTATGTTTGCGCATAATACCAAATTTGACGGAATAGTCGACAGTGAAGAAGATAATCTAAGAGTACAAAGAGATCTTGATCAATTTGGTCAATGGACTGAGGAGTGGTAGATGGGGTTTAATGTGGATAAATGTGAGGTATTGCATTTTGGGAAATGCCAAATGCAGGACTTGTACAACTAATGGTAGGGCCCTTGGCAGAGTATTGGAACAGAGAAACCTAGGGGTTTCGTAGCATAATTCTTTGAAATTTGCATCACGGGTAGATAGGTGGTTAAAAAGGCATTTAGCATACTTGCTTTCATTGCTCAGACCTTTGAGTTACAGGAGTTTGAATGTCGTGTTGAAGTTGTATAGGATGTTGATGAGGCCGCTTCTGAAGTACTGAGCTTAGTTCTTGTTGCCCTGTTACAAGAAGGATATTATTAAATTGGAGAGGGATCAGAACAGATTTACCAGGATGTTTCCAGGAAGGGAGTGTTTGAGTTCTAAAAATAGGCTGGATAGGCTGAGACTTTTATCACTGGAGCATAGGATGTTTGGGTGACCTTACAGACGTTTATAAAACCATGAGGGGCCATGATAAAGTGAACAGCAAGGCTCTTTTCCTGAGGGTGGGGGATTTCAAAACTAGGGGGCATATTTTCAAGATGAGAGGAAAAGGTTTTTAAAAGGATATGGGGAGCAGTCTTTTTGCATCGACAGTGGTTCATGTGTGGAATGAACTTCCAGAGGAAGTGGTGGATGCAGATACAGTTACAGTATTTAAAAGACATTTGGATATTTAAGTGAATAGGAAAAGTTTGGTGGGATATGGGCCAAATGCAAGTAAGTGGGACTAATTTAGTTTGGAAACATCGTGGGTGTGGACTAGTTGGACTGAAGGGTCTGTTTCCATGCTGTATGTCAGTGAATCTATAACTAATGCTGGAGTGGTGACATTGAAGTCGACATTACACAGACTTGAAATTAGATACTGGATCCAGAGATACAGTTCTATCTGATGAACTTAAACGGCTGCAAAAATGACGACAGCTTCTGATCGTCAAATTTCATGATCCATGAGAAAACAACCTCAAAGTCAAAGATTAGCTTGGTGCAACATTAAGGTATAAAGTCAAAGAACTGTTAGAAACTCAATGTTTTGCAGACCTAGCAATACTCATTGTTAAGCCTATATCATCCTGAAACTTTAAAATGCAAGACATCAACAATGAGGAACAAATTAATGAATTTAGAAAACCATTTGCAAAATACTTCAGAAGCCTGGAAGAACAGAATATTCAATATGACAAAAATTGGAAGTGTAATATGACAAAACGCAAAAAAGTGATTTTTAGCTAGAAAAGTGCCATGTTCATTTCTACAAGTGAGATTAAGGGGTGCTACCACAAGGCATTGTTTCTCCAGTTAAAGAACTGAACAAGTAATGATCTACTGCTGTACCAGGTCCCAAATCAAATGGATCTTTTGGAATTTATGTTGAATTTAACAATCTGAAAAAGATAGTTGAACAGTAAGTACTGCCAATAGCAACCACAGCCAAGATCCTAGTCCAAAAAGCAAATAGCATAATGAGTGGATTCTGGCCATTTCCGTAAAATGAGTAGTACAATCTTCTAACTACCTACATATGTTCCCAGTAACCGCATTCTGCAGCAGTACTTTGAACAGCATCACCAGATCAGCACCATTGAAGAACTAGTAGTCTACAAGGAGAGATTGATGGTCCCATGTGGCTGTACCTTTGGACAGCCTCGTAGTGATTCGCCAGGAACAAGATGATATTTCCAAGGGTCTGGCCAGGATGCTGTAATCTGTATGATGATGCTAGCCATGTATCTTGCCATCTCTGCCCGAGGGGCAACTTCTTCACATGGAAGATGGTTCTTATGTGGAATGAACTGCCACAGAAAGTGATACAGGTGGTTACAGTTACAGCATTTAAAAGACAGGTGCAACATTTGGACAGGTACATGAATAGGAAAGATTGAGGGATATGGCCAAATGTAGGCAAATGGGACTACTTCAGTTTGGGTAACTGCGTTGGCATGGATGTGTTGTTCCACACCTGATCATCTACAACTGTGCCACTTGTGCCCTTCACCATGAGGAATGGAAGGAACAACCTCTGCATTGTTTTTCCTGGTCAAGCTGGCAGAAAGCCTAGGCATTGACCTATCAAAGTAAAGAGAATATTATTTTTCAATCTTGTATATTATTATTTCCATTGGCTTGAGGTGCAGAAGAAAAGTCAGCTCACTTCTGAAGCAGTTATAACTACTTTGAAGGCAATATTTCATGGATAGAATTCCATGTTGTCTCTAACAATGGATCTACAACGTGTGAGACAATTCACCAATAGTGTTTCCAGTCCTTTGAAGCATAATATGTTTCGTCCATGTCATAATTTTGCTGAATTAGTCTTTGACCAAAGGAGAAACCAAGAGGGGCTAAGCAACGTTAATTTCATTCTGAAGAACATGTGAACGCTTTGAATTAGCCCTGCGTGACAGTGTTGTAGGACAACTTTGTCTTATTTTCACTTTTGATGGGCTGAGATGCTGCCTTCCTTCGCTTTATCATATGCCAACACCAAGCATCACAAAAGAGGAACACATTTTGACCTGGCAGATCACTATAGACAGACAAGGATCATAATAAGAGATACAGGGCTCATACCCTGGCCACATTGAAAAGGGGAGAGATGGTCTATGTTAGTAGCTGGCAGTGATTGCAAGGTGGTCAGCAACTGAGATCTTACCTTGTCCGGACAGAAACCGGCATTGTTCAATGCAATTGGAGCACCTTGATTAAAAAATATTTTCCCTGATACACAAGAGGCAATGGCTTAGTGGTGTTATCACTGGACTCTTAATCCAGAAGTGCACATGTCAATTTTGGGGACCCAGGTTTGAATCCCTCCACAACAGATGGTGGAATTTGAATTCTGGAATAAAGAATCTCATGAAGACCATGAATCCATTGTTAATTGTCAGAAAAACCCATCTGTGTCACTAATGTCCTTTCGAGAAGGAAACTGCCATCCTTACCTGGTCTGGCCTAGATCACATGTAAGATTCCAGACCCACAGCAATATGTGGTTGACTCTGAACTGCCCTCTGTGCAATTAGGAACGGGCAATAAACAATGTCTTGCCAGCGACACCCTCAACTGTTAATGAATAAAGGAAAAAAAATGGAAACTGTGACTGCACAACGAATAATGGCAGGGTTTAGACCAAAATTAACCTCAATAACCTGAAAAGAACTCTACATATATTTGAGGGTGAGTGAGATCCCACCAAAGGTTATCCCTATGAAAATAGAGATTCTTAAAGGCAGTGTAGGAGGGATGTCTGAATAGTGTGTACAGATAAAGACTTGATGAAAATGAAGAGTAAATCACCACACTTCTTTTTATAGTTTAATAGATAATAAATGTTACTCATTTCCACTGGCAGCATGTTGAATTTCCAGCTGTACCAAGCTCCAGAATGCTTGTGACATTTATATAATCCAAACTTATAACGGGATTTGGGTATGTAAACTCATTATTCCAATTGCAGATCATGGCTGTCAAATTGATGTTAATTGTCCACGCTGTTTTCAAGGAAAAAATCTTCATATGCCATTCTTTTCTTTCAAACAAAATTTCTGATATCCTGAATGGAAGTTTTATAAAACGTTGTGTCACAAAAAAAAATCAGGAGCTCAGATGTTTGACAATGAGATTATTGTATTTTTCAATTCCCGTGTACCTTGTATCTTTTAATACCTAGGTTACAGTTTACGTTCCAAAGTGTCAGATTTTCCAAAAGCCTTGGGCTAGATGTTGATAGTTTGCCCAGAGCCATGACTCTGTGAGTTGAATTAAGATTGTTGAGTCTGAATGTGTGTAGTGTACAAATTGTTCAGAATGCATCTTGGGCTTTTCAAATAGTTAGACTGCAGCGACATCCATCTTTAGCCTCTAGCACTTTCAAGTTGTTGTCATTTCAGTGTGATTTTTCTGTAAATAATTATGAAACATAAAATGACAGATTTCAAAAGTTTTATTGAGGTCATATTTTGTTTATTAGCGGCAAATTGCAGAGTGTACATACTGCTTGTCTGTTGATAGGGAAGTTGGCCTATTTTGAGGGTGAAACCTTATCATCTGTGCCCCATTTGGCATCCTTGCTGGTGCAGTATTAGTAATAGTAAAGAGGATCCAGCCCATAGGAAAATAATGATTGTGTACAGATGGGAACTTGGAGCAATTTTAATCCACATGGTTTTGAAGTAGCGTGGAGGTACATTCCTGCTCCTCCTCCTCCTCCCTCGACCTGAAGTTAAGTTTTGGGGAAGTGTAAAGAGAGGTTGGGATAAAAGACAGAGTAGGTTGGGAAAGAATGAGATTTGGATTGGGAACAAGAGGTGAAAGAAAGTTGAGGTATAAAACCAGAGGGAGAGCATGAGCTTCTCTTCATTAATTTTACTCCAAAAACTTAACATTTTGAAGCCCACCCCTAACTATTCACTCTTATTTTGTTGGCAATCAGGAAAGTTCGATCATACCTTGCACCTCTGAGGCTAAGGGAAAATGAAGAAAGTGGAGAGATTGGCAGTATTTAAATTTGATTTCATATTTTAAAAAGGCACATTAAATTTTTGCAGGCAAATGAAGCATCAAGAAGAAATTAGTGTACGAGAGGCATTGGCTAAATGTAAAAATGGATAGCAGAAGGTTCTGAAGATAACTAAAAAGGAAGAGAGTAAGTAAAGTGAGTAGTGGTCTTCTTCAGAGTAAAAATGAGGAGATTGGAAGGAAATGGAGGATGAAATGAACAAATATATCTGTCTTCACTATTCAGGATGCAAATTAACTTTCCAGTGAGAAGCTGAAAATCAGCAGGTGGCAGGCAGAAAGGAATTTAGCAAAATTCCAATTGTGAGGAAAGTAGTCAACATACTGACGAAGCTGTGAACTGACAGGTCTCTGGGTCTTGCATCCAAGGACCTCAAAAAAGCTGGTTAATGAGGTAGTGTTGTTGGTGTAAATTTTCCAAAATTCCTTAGATTTGGGAAAGGTTCTATTGGACTCAAAAGTAGGAAATGTAACCCCCTTTATTCAGGAAAGATAGAGGCACATAATAGGATACTATAGGTATCTATCACAGGGAAGGTATTAGAATTGAACATAAAAGGGATTTTAGCTTTGCGCTAAGAAAAACTCAAGATAACCATGAAAAGTTGGGGTTATTCCATCAAAGGAAAATCTTGTTTAACCAATTTATTGGAGTTCCATGAAAAAGTTAAACATGCTGTAGATAAAGGGGAGCCTGTAGACCTACTATGCCTGGATTTGCAGAAGGAATTTGAAAATTGCCACATCAAAAGTTAATACCAAAAGAAAAACTGATGATTTAGGGCAAGTATGGCCACAATTTCTGCATGAAAGGGTCAAGTTTCAATTTTTCTCTTCCTGAGGACATTAGTAGGCAGATTTCAAGAGGTAGGGGTTATTACAACAGCAAACATGAATTTCATTGAGAAATGTGGAAAGCAATTCATTAATCATTTAAATGAGTAATTAATAGAAATGACCATTAAGAAGTAGCAAGCAGAAAGATATAATAATAAAGACAAAATTTGCATTGTTGGTTTAGAAGTAGGGGTAGAGAGAGAAACAGAATCAGTTCCAATTCTTATCACCATAGATGGGGGTACTGAAGGGGGTTAGCTAAGGAATTGAGATTCACTAACACTGGCCGTGGGTTACTTCTGGGATGGGCAAACTCTGAGCTGGCCTCCACAGAATTGGAAGTGGGATTCGGAAGTGAGTTGGCATTCAGCCTAGAGATTCCTCCTCTCTCAGCCTGCTATGTCTCAAACCTTCCTTTTCCCTCTCTCACACTCTTAGCTTCTTCCTTCTCCCGTATCCATTTTTGTCTGTCCATCTCACCTCACTTCCTCTCTCTCTCTTGTGCTTCCTCTCCGCCCCATTTTCATTCCACTCCTATGTTGTCTGTCTTTGTCCCCTAACTTCAAGAAAATACAGGATAAAATTCTAAACATTTCCACCTGCAAAATTACCCCACCAGGAAACATTTTGCGCTGACATGAAAGCGGCCAGATTTTATTTCTTTCTGGACTGCTCCTGACTGACTCACTGACTGGTTCTTTCTAGCATTTGGGACTGAAAGACTCAACAGTAAACTTGCACACACAGGAGAGAAAGATACTCACACTGGAGGAGCAGCTCATTGCAAAATATACCATTTACATTTACCTGTATTTAAAACTCTACTTCAAATAAAACCAAAACAAAATTATCTTACATTTTTTGTAGTCTATGATCCTTCTTGTGTAAGGCCATGTAATTATTAACTATGGAAACCGTGTGAATGAACTGTAAATGTGTACATTATAGAACAGGCATCAAACTGTATGAAACACTGGATCCTGTCAGCCATTTGTTGGCCATCCATTGATAGATGGTAACATTTTTGCATGGATAGAAGATTGGCTGACTGGCTGGCAGACATCAAAGAGTATGTATGAATGGGCCTTATCTGATTCAGTGACTATGTGTTGAGTGGAGTTCTTCAAGGGTCCAAACTGAGGAGTCAACTTTCACAATTAACAGCAATGATTTAGCTGAGGGGAGCAAAGACATGCTAGCTTAAATCACCAACAATAACAAGGTTGGTAAGAACGTATATTGCAAAGAAGACATAAGGAAGTTGCAGACAAATATAGATAGGTTGAATGGGGTTGCAAAAATCTAGGTGATAGAGTATGATGTGGGAACACGTGAAGTTATTCACTTTGGCAGGAAGAATGAAAACGTTGTATATTACCTAACTAGAGAACCACTGCAGAATTCTAAGGTGCAGAGCTATTTCGCGATTGAATTCATGGGGTTTGAACGCAGGTACAGGTTTTTCTGCTATAGCTTGTGTTTTGTTAACGCAAATTGGCTGTAACGAGATTGTTAAGTAGTGGGTGGTGTTTGGATAACGCAAACTTTCTACTTGCAGCATTGCAATTTTCTGCAGCAATTTCCCCATAACGTGATTTTCTAGAGTGCGAGGTTACACTAGAACACGACTATCACGTTGTAGAAGAAATACCTGTACGGCAATTAAGCAAGACAGCTAATGGATGCTATCCTTTATATGAGAGGAAGGGAGCATAAAATAAGAATGTTATGCTTCAGTTGTATGGGGCATTGGTGAGCCCATATCTTGCTTACTGTGTGCAGCTTTGGTCTCCTTATTTGAAGAAGGAAACACTTCAGAAGAGATATGCTAGATTGATATTGAGGTGATGTGGTTTGTCTTCTGAGGATAGTTGGATAGTTTGGGTTTGATTCCACTAGAGTTTAGAAGAATGAGTGGTGATTTCATAGAAGTATATAAGATCCTGAATGATCTTCATATGTTGTGGATAGGGAAAGGTTGTTTCCTTTTCTGAGGCAGTCCAGAACTAGAGGCACTGTTTTAAAATTATGGGTCATCCTTTCATGACAAAGTTGAGAAGAGTTTTGTTTTTCTTTGTGGTTTGTGAAATATTGAAACATTTTAAAGCCAAAATCGACAGATTCTTCTGTAATAAAACAAAGAACTGCAGGTGCTGGAGATCTGAATCAACAGCAGAAATCGCTGGAGAATCTCAGCAAGCCTGACAGCATCTGTGGGAAGGAAGCAGAGTTAATATTTTGAGTACAGTGACTACCCATCATCAGCGCCACTGGACTCAAAACATTAACTCTGCTTTCTCCTGTCTGATGCTGCCTGACCTGCTGAGTTTCACCGTCAATTTCTGTTGTTGTGGATAAATTCTTGTTCGGCAGGGGAAGTCATGGGTTATCAGGGCTAGATAGGAATTTGGAATTTGAAATACAGAGAGATCATCATTGATCTTGTTGAATGATGGTTCAGATTAAAAGGGCCAATTGGTTAAGTTCTTATATTTTGTATATTTGCATGTGACATCAGACAGAGAAGCATAAATGATTGGACAGGGAACTAGGAGGGGATCACTGAAGACATTGTCTTTCTTCCCCTGTCTCTAATATACGCTGAAACTTACTGATAGCTCCATTGTCAACAGGCCAAAGTATAAATTCTACCCAAAAGGAAAGAAGGGGAAAAAAAAGTGATAATACCAGTAATTGGAGGAAAGCCAAAAGAAGAGTTATGGGAATAGAAACAGAAGAAATTCAACACCATTAAGACTTCAAAACTGGCTAAGAACATGACTATCTCCTCCAGATTAATATATGCAATGCAATGGGGGATCAATTAGTTTTCATTCATTTTGTTATGATCCCTGATGTGTCCACCGAATGGACATTACCAACTGCTTAGAGATCAGAAACATTTGTTTTTAAACTCAACAAATTTTGAGATTCCAGATATTATCTGAGAGAATAATGCTACAAAATTTCATGGTTTTGAATGAACAAAGTTTATTACGCAAGGTTAGAAAAGTAAAATAATCGACAATAACAGACAGGTAACGTACTCTAACATGCAGAATTGACAGCAGTTAAGCGTGAATTAGTGGACAAATTGTGACCAAGTAGTCACAGATCACATGAAGTAACAACTATGAGGTGAAGGGCAGGGATTGGCATTGTTCACTGGAATAGTAATCTGGAGACCCAGGCTGACATTCCAGGGAGATGGGTTTGAATTCCACCAGGCGAGTGGTGAAATTTGAAACATAGAAGCATAGAAACCAGGAGCAGTAGCCCAACTGATCCTTCAAGTCAGTTCCACCATTTAATGTGAATATGGTTGATCCTCTATCTCAATGCCATAATCCTGCTTTCTTCCCATATCCCTTGATGCTTTTAAAACAGAAAATGCATCTCTCTCTTTCTTAACTATATTGAGTGACTTGATGTCCATCAGCTTCTGTGATAGAGAATTCCACAGGTTCACAATACCCTTTTAATGTTTCCTCATCTCAGTCCTAAATGGTCTATCCTATTTCCTGAAATTGTGTCCCCTGGCTCTAGACTGGACTCCTCCCTACATCTAGTCTGTCCAGCCCTGCTTGAATGGTATAATATTTCAATCAAATCCCCTCTCATCTCGATAAACTGTAGTGAAACCTGTAGAATCAACCTCTCCTCATATGACAGCTCTACTGTCCCGAGTATTGCCTAATAAATTGCAATTACCCTCCCTCCATTGCAAGTATATCAATTCTTAAGCAGGGAGACCAAACCTACACAGAATAACCCAGATATGGTCTTATTGCAGTAGAACATCCCTACTTCTGAATTCAATCAAATTCTCTTACAGTGAAGGCAATATACCATTTGGTTTCCTAATTGCTTTCTGCACTCGTCTGTCTAGTTTCATTGACGATAGGACTACTTGATCTCTTTATACATACACAATTCTCAATTTTCAATAAAAATCTGGAATATTAGAAAAGCTAGCCTGATGGGAACTATGAAGCCATTGTTGCTTGTTGCCCACCTCGTTCGCTCAGCTGGTCATTTAGGAAAGGAAAGCTGCCATTTGTACATAGTCTGATCTACACATTGACTCCAGACTATTAATTGTCTCTGGACAACTAGGTATGAGCAATGAATGCTGGCCTACATGCCATGAACAAATTAAAACTTTGATGGATCTCAGAATTTCTCGGGAGTCCCCAGATATTGTTAATACTGTGGCTGAATAAACCTCATTAAAACTTGTATCCTAGAAACTGATGTCCATTTCAAGCCCACTGACTCCCACAGCTACCTAGAATATACCTCCTCCCACCCACCCTCCTGCAAAAATTCCATCCCCTATTCCCAATTCCTCCGCCTCCGCCACATCTGCTCCCAGGATGAGGCATTCCACTCGTACACGTCCCAGATGTCCACGTTCTTCAAGGACCGCAACTCCGCCCCCGCAGTGGTTGAGAACGCCCTTGACCGCGTCTCCCGCAATTTCCTCAACACATCCCTCACACCCCGCCCCCACCACAACCGCCCCAAGAGGAACCCCTCGTTCTCACATACCACCTCACCAACCTCCGGATACAACGCATCATCCTCCGACACTTCCGCCATCTACAATCCAACCCCACCACCCAAGACAATTTTCCATCCCCACCCCTGTCTGCTTTCCGGAGAGACCACTCTCTCCGTGACTCCCTTGTCCACTCCACACTCCCCTCCAACCCCACCACACCCGGCACCTTCCCCTGCAACCGCAGGGAGTGCTACACTTGCCCCCACACCTCCTCCCTCACCCCAATCCCAGGCCCCAAGGTGACTTTCCATATTAAGCAGATGTTCACCTGCACATCTGCCAATGTGGTATACTGTATCCATTGCACCCAGTGTGGCTTCGTCTACATTGGGGAAACCAGGCTTTGCAGAACACCTCCGCTTGGTTCGCAATAAACAACTGCACCTCCCAGTCGCAAACCATTTTAACTCCCCCTCCCATTCCTCAGACGACATGTCCATCATGGGCCTCCTGCAGTGCCACAATGATGCCACCCGAAGGTTGCAGGAACAGCAACTCATATTCTGCTTGGGAACCCTGCAGCCCAATGGTATCAATGTGGACTTCACAAGCTTCAAAATCTCCCCTTCCCCCACTGCATCCTAAAACCAGCCCAGTTCTTGCCCTCCCCCCACTGCATCACACAACCAGCCCAGCTCGTCCCCTCCCCCCAGTGCATCCCAAAACCAGCCCAGCCTGTCTCCATTTCCCTAACCCGTTCTTCCTCTCACCCATCCCTTCCTCCCACCTAAAGCGCACCTCCATTTCCTACCTATTATCTCATCCCGCCTCCTTGACCTGTCCATCCTCCCTAGACTGACCTATCCCCTCCCTACCTCCCCACCTCCCACCTATACTCTCCTCTCCACCTATCTTCTTTTCTCTCCATCTTCGGTCCGCCTCCCCCTCTCTCCCTATTTATTCCAGAACCCTCTCCCCATCCCCCTCTCTGATGAAGGGTCTCAGCCTGAAACGTCAGCTTTTGTGCTCCTGAGATGCTGTTTGGCCTGCTGTGTTCATCCAGCGTCACACTTCGTTATCTCATTAAAACTTTGTTTCCTTTGAAAGGGATTCCTCCTCTTCACTTCTGAAAACCAAGCTCTGAAATTTCCTCGAAGGCTATCCTATCACAGAGTTGCCTCAATGATAGCTCGCATCCTTATAGTTCAATTTCTTTCCTAGGTTCCAATGGAACCTCAAGTTACACACCAACAGATTAGGTTTCACAGAATGATACAGTGGCAATGATGACTAATCCACAGAACCAGAGGTCAGTTGTAAAAGTTTGAAATGGAAGATCAATGATGGCAAACCATGAGACCAGTGCAGCAGTCCAAGCCCAGAAATGGGGAATGGGCCTGAAGTAAAACTCAGCAGTGGTAAATGCTGGTTAACAATGGACCGTGAGGCGTACCTAGATATTGAACCACAGAATCAGAAACCAAAGAACACAGTAGAAAGCCTGTGGCAAAGTACTTCATTAGCAACAGGAAGAAATTAATCATCCACATTACATAAGGAATAGAAATGAAAGAATGTACAGAGATGGCGAAGAATCAAGCATTCAGAAAATACCGCAATAGCAATCACATGAACAAACGGGGCATGGTCCAAGGAGCTTGACTGGTGGGAACCCAAATTAGTTTAGTTTTATAGAGTTACAAATGCAAAGAGGAATATCAGGTATAAAAAAAAGGGTTGAATGGGATTTCCGCGCAAACATATTTGTCCTTTCAGATGCTGTGCTCTGTCTGAGGATTTTTAGGCTCAGTTAATCTTCCATTAAAGTTTGAGGCTTGGAAAGTATAAGGATTAGCGAAAGAGGCCAGATATGTGCTATGCTGAGCTGCAATGGGATAAAGTTTAAGAGGAAACCTTGCATATAATTCATAATTATTACAGTTTTTTGTTAAGTGGAGCCAATTGTGTAGCTTTATCATTTAGCAGACACTTCAGTCCTAGCAATGCAAACCCTTCAATTCTCTCAAATTAAAAATTGGGAACAACCAGAAGAGAAGGTACCAGCAAGGAGGGAATGTTTCAAGAACAGATTCTTATTTTTTATTATTTTATGTTCATTTGTGGGATGTGAGTATCACTGATTGGCCAGCATTTATTGCCCATTTCTTGTTGCCCTTGAAAAGGTGGTGGTAAGCTGCCTTCTTGAACCATTGTTGTGGGTTGACCCACAATGCTCTTAGGGAGAGCATTCCAGGTTTTTTTGACCCAGTGACAATGAAGGAGCAGTGATGTATTTCCAAGTCAGCATAGTAAGAGGCTTGGAGTGAGCTTGAAGGTTGTGGTGTTCTGATATATCTACTGCCCTTGTCCTTCTAGATGGAAGTGGTCATGGGCTTGGAAGGTGTTGTCTGAGGATCTTTGGCGATTTTCTGCAGTGCTTTTTATAGATAGTGCACACTGCTGCTACTGAGTGTCAGTGGTGGAGGGAGTGAATGCCACTCAAGCGGGCTGCTTTGACCTGGATGGTGTCAAGCTTCTTGGGTATTGTTGGGGTTGCACTCATCCAGGCAAGTGGGGAGTATTCCATTCCACTCCTGACTTGTGTCTTGTAGATGGTGGATAGTCTTTGGAGGTGAGTTACCCACTACAGTTTTCCTAGTCTCTGACCTGCTTTTGTAGCCACTGTGTTTATCTGGTGAGTCCAGTTGAGTTTCTGGTCAATGGTAACCCCAAAGTTGTTGATGGTAGAGGATGCAGTGATGGTAACATCATTAAATGTCAAGGGATGATGATTGTTTGTTATTGGTGATGTTCATAGCCTGACCTTTATGTAGCTCGAATGTTACGTATCAGTTGTCAGCTCAAGCCTGGATATTGTCCAGATTTTGTTACATTTTGAACATGGACAGGTTCGGTATCCGAGGAGTCGTCAATGGTGCTGAACTTTGCGCAGTCATTGGCGAGCATCCCCACTTCTGACTTTATGATGGAGGGAAAATCATTCAGGAAGCAGCTGGAGATGGTTGGGCCCAGGATATTGCCCTGAGGAACCCCAACAGAGATATCCTGGAGCTGAGATGACTGACCTCCAATAACTACACCCTCCCTGTAACTCTGATATGACTCTAATCACTGGAGTGTTTGCCATTGGTTTGCCTTGAGTCCAGTTTTGCTTGGGCTCCTTGATGCCACACTCTGTTGAATGCAGCCTTGATGTCAGGGGCTGTCACTCTCACCTCAGGAATTAAACTCTTTTGTCCATGTTTGAACTAAATCTATAATGAGGTCAGTGGTCCTGGTGGACCCCAAACTGAGCATTGCTGAGCAGATGCTGCTTGATAGCACTGTTGACAACACCATCCGTCACTTTACTGATGGTTGAGAGTAGACTGATGAGATGGTAATTGACTGTGTTAGATTTGTCGACCTTTTAATGTACAGGACATACCTGGACAATTTTCCACATTATCAGGTAGATGCCCATGTTGCAGCTGTACTCAAACAGCTTGGTTCAAGAAGTGGCACCTTCTTGGAGCACAAATCTTCAGTACAAATTCTTCAGCTAGAATGTGGTCGGGGCCTGTAGCCTTTGCTGCAGTATCCAGTGTCTCCAACCATTTCTTGATATCACGTGGAGTGAATCGAACTGGCTAAAAACTGGGGAATGTAATGCCGGGGACCGCTGGAGGAGGCCAAAATGAATCATCTATTCGGCACTTCTGGCTGAAAATTGCTGCGAGTGCTCCAGCCTTATCTTTTGCACTGATGTACTGGTGTCTTCCACCATGAGAATGGGGATATTTGTGGAGCCTCCTCCTCCGGTGAGTTGTTTAATCGTCCACCACCATTCGTGACTGGATGTGACAGAACTGCAGAGTTTAGATTTGATTCATTCGTTGTGGGATCACATAGCCCTGTCTACCATTTGCTGCTTATGCTGTTTGCCATGCAAGTAGTCCTATTATTTGGTGGCTTCACTATGTTGACATCCATCTTCAGGTATGCATCATGCTGCTCCTGGCATGCCCACCTGTGTTCTCCACTGAACTAGAGTTGGTTGATAATGTTTGAATGAGGGATATGCCAAGCCATGAGGTTACAGATTGCGCTGCAGTACAGTTCTGCTGCTGTTAGTGGCTCACAGTGCCTCATAGATACCCAGTCTTGAGATGTTATATCTGTTTGAAGTTTGTCCCATTTAGCACAGTGATAGTGCCACACAACACAATGAAGGGTATTCTCAGTGTGTAGGCAGGAATGCTTAGCAAATGGGCTGCTGTGTCCTGGTTAGTGTCAAGCTTCTTGTGTGTTATTGGAGCTCCACCCACCCAGGCAAGTGGGTAGTATTCCAACACTCTGTTGACTGTGTCTTCAGATGTTGAATCTCCTTTGGGAAGTCAGAAGGTGAGTTACTCAAAGCAGAATTCCCAGCCTGTGCCCTGTCTTCGTACCTGCAGTACTGACTGTACAGCGGTATACAATAGGAGGTTTCAGGTGAGTGCTAACCTTCAGGAGATGGTGCGGAATTCAGCAATAGTGATGCCATTGAATGTCAGACAGTGACAGTTGATTCTCTCTTTATAGAGATGGTCATAGCCTGGGTGACGATCATGGGTCAGAAACCCAAAGTATTGTGGATATTTTTAACTTCTCATTCCCAAATGTGTTTCTAAAAATAGCTGCCAATGTAAATTAATTGGCAGTTTTGAAAGAGACCTTCAGAATAACAACAGGAATGCAAAGGAAATTTCAAACAATAGCCCTTCATAGGAGACAAGAGACAGGTGAAAACAGGCTGGTTGTTACCTGAACCCAAAAAAAGACAATGAACTGCAGGTGCTGGAAGTCATAAGCAAAAACGGAAATTATTGGAAATACTCAGCATAACTGGCAGCATCTGTGGAGAGAAAACAGTTAATTTTTTGGGCCCAGTGAACCTTCTTCAGAACAGGACTGTTATCTTTTGTGATTATACAAACAGTGAGGTGCTAATGACCCCAGCTCGACAGCAAACCATCCCCTACAGATGCATTTTGTGATTTTTTTTGTCACCCTGTGAAAAATGTATAAAGATGGGGTTAAAAAGGCACTTTCTGCTCTGCTGGAGCATGCCTGTGAGATGAAATACTCTTGTATGTGCAAGCTTGGATTTGAACATGAAGGTCACAGTCAAAGTCTCCTCGTCACTCCTTTACTACAGGTAAAATCTGTCTCTTACTTTGAGTACTAGAAGTCAACTAGCTAGCAGCCATACAAAAGCAATACTCTCTCCACTGAATGCTACAATTCATTCTCAGTTGAAAGGAATCAGAACTATAATATCAACCAACCTGCAAAGGTAAAGATTGTGAAAGAAGTGTCCATTTGCCAAATTCAACACGACTAGTAACCAACCAAATGGCCGTAATGTCATCTTATCTACCCTTCACAAACAACTCAGACTGATCTTTGTAAACTATTGTTTAACTTTTATTTCTTGGGGCTTGCTTCTTCTTTCTATGTCTCTGTGTGTTGTGTTATGATTTTTTTTTCTCACATGTAGTCATTAGTAAACTCACTCTCTATTAATAACCAGAAAGCCTGGTTGAGTTGGCACCTTTTGAAGCATAAATTCATTTGGATCTGGTAGAAAGATATCAATAAGGGGAAGGACCATTTTTAAATGAATCCTTTTATAACCAACTGAGAGGGTGAGTGAGTAATGAAGGGGAGCCAATTCATTCCTCCTTGCTGAAGAAATTAACACTTTGGGGTATCCCATCTGGAATGATAATGCATTGTGGACGTCGCCTATGGTCTAGTTGAAATGCCTGGTACAATGTGTGACATTAACATCACTTACCGTCGAACCATACCTTGAATGCTGTCTAGATCTTGCTGCATACAAACACAGCCTGCTTCAGTACCTGTGCTGTCTCAGTTTGGGTGTTTTGTTTTCAGTAATAGATATACTTAAATATTTCTCTGGAGAAGCTACAGTACACATTACCAATCCCCTTTTTGCAAGCAGATAGTTCACTAATAAAACTTCTCAGTGTTAAATACTTAAATTGTTCTTGTTTTTCATCACACACTCCATGCTGCATTGCTTTCCTTGCCATAGTTCTCTTGGAAGTCCTTCTATCAATGTGAATATCTCTTTATCTCCATCTAGCAATGAAGTGGAAGTATTTTTTGTATATGATTTGTTACATAGATATAAGTTCTTTTATGTTCTTTTTACCCCAGCCTGAGACTGACTCCTCACTGTCTGAACATATTGTTTTGTTTAGATGTGTAGGTAATGCAAACCTCCTCACAATATTTCCAGTTAATGCTGTTGCTGGCAACAAGCTACTCTGGACCTACCATGGGCTCTCCTTTCTTCTTCTCTTCAATGAACTGTTGAAACTTGGGGAACATTTTTCAGCCTTTTTCCAACCCAGCTGATCATCGTCATCATTTAAAAATGTTACTATTTTTGAATGGCTAAACATAAAATGAATAAATCAGGCTATCACTAAAACATAATTAAATAAATAGCCCTTTCTCCATTTAAAAAAATCCTTCCTAATTGTGCTGCCTTGGCTCTAGCACACATACAAACAAGTGATTGCAAATCTTCAGAATGAATGCTGTGTGTGGTATGAATTATTAAGGAATTTCTAGCTGTATACCATTTGCACCATTGATCACAGCCTCAAGTGAGAGTTTTTATTCCCAGCCCCAATTGATTTCCTTGTCCTGCCCAACTCTGCTCTTACCACACACACACCGTCCTTGTAATTGCCAATACTGTTTTTATGTCTTAGAACTTAAAAAGGTGAGGGTTGTACCCTACCAGTTTGAATTCCTTCAGCGACAGGACGTGGGCTTAATAACCTTCATATATCTAAGACGCAGGCTTCCTGCATGATACAGGCTTCTAATGGGAAACACCTTTAAACAGAAAATTCCAGGACATGTATAAGTTTGATCTTTTATTTCTGCAGTCATATATTTATTTTAGCTAACTACTGAGGAACAATGGGGGGGGGGTGCAGATGAAGTGCTCTTTTATGCAATATTCAGGAATACAATGCCTGAAAGCAGATGGGAGTAAGATTCAATTGTAGCCTTTTATAAAGGAATGGGGATAAACGTTTGCAAGGGAAGTAATTGCACAGCTGCAGGGAGAAAGCAAGCACATCCATAGGGGCTAAATAACCTTCTTCTGTGTGTACAATCTATGTATTTGCAAAGCTTATTTCCAGAGCTGTGTTTTTCAGCTATTTGGAGTTCAATTTGGCAGATGAAAGGATTTTCAAAACAATAGATGAATTTTGATTAACTGTCATTTGCTCCTTGCTTTTGGTAGATTTTTCAGACTCAAAGTTTGAATGAAGTTCAAAAATGCAGTTTGGCAGTTTTTATTCCTAGCTGCGATGTGTTAATTGACACTTACATACATGTCAGCATTGCTTCGTGGCTGTTTTATGAACATGAAACTTAAACCAATTAGGTGCAAATGTGATGCAAGATGCCAAATATTAGAAAGGTGTTATTTGAGTTACGACCACTGGTGATGCCTGCAATTTGGAATTTGATCAAAATTGTGACTCCGTTTCTGGATACTCACTGGACGAAGATTTAGGAGTATAGGAAGGGTAGAGTTCTGGAATGTCATAGTGTTTCCCTGGCACAACTTGCCCTCTCGAAGTAGGGATTGTAAGGACCCTAGGCACAAGATGGCTTGAAGACTTGGGCATGACTGCAGAAGTCAAAGGCATGTCAAAGGACGTGATGAGGGATCAGGCAGAGGCTGGAAGGATGTTTGAGAGATTAATAGGTAAGAGTCAGTGGTTGTGGAGGTGGGTCGGGGTTGAAGGGTGCAATCATGATCCTGGGAGAAGGCTTTCAATCACTGACCACTGAACAGGGAAACATGTTGACAGAAATAGTTAACAGGTAAACAGATTTGGTAGCTGAGGTAGAGTGAATCACTCCTGCTCTTCCTGGCTCAGAAACAGTACTGGAAAACATTTTACTTTTTGTGTGTTGCAGTTCTCACTTCCTTTTAATATTTCCCACTTGAGAAATCCAGTCAGCTAGCATTAAGCATAAATAAGATCTTAGACACGCAGCCTTAATAAATAGTAAGACATGCAAACTGCTTGCTGCTTCCCCACTCTATCCCTCCTGTGTTTAAAAAAAAAATGGACAGGTTCCAGCAGGTTTGAAATATTTTACATTTTTAGCTCCTATGCATTCCACCTTGACTTGCAAGTTAAAATTTCAACAGCCACCCCCATAGCCCCAATATGTTTTTAACCAACCTTCCCAATGTTCAATTTGTGTCTCAGGGAAATCCTGAGAAGGCAGTCGTCCAGATTATTTGTATGACCTTTTTCAGTTCTGCTGTCCATGGAGCTACGTCTAGCTGAAATGAAATTGGATCAGTATGAGAATTGCATTTGGGTCCTGTTTATGTCATAAAAGCCCAATTTCCATATTACAATAGGTCCATCATCTCAAGCTGAAAGATGCTATCAAGACACAGCAGACTCCTTTCAAATGTAAGTTGGTTGCAGAGCTGGATTTTAATCAGACTAGCAATCCCCACCTTGAAGAAGCTCTTGCCCAGTTAATGCCAAAGAAAGGCAATAAAAGCCAATTCCTATGATCTGAATCTTACCAAAAATTGGCAGAGTGTCAATTCCACATTGTGGAGCTGGAGGAACACAGCAGGCCAGGCAGCATCAGAGGAGCAGGAAAGCTGACGTTTCAGGTCGGGACCCTTCATGTGGGAGATGAATGAAAAAAATAAGAGATTCCCTGACTATCTGCTCTAGTGGGGAGGAGCACAGCAAACTAAGACTATGCAGCACACCCTGTCTATTGTATGGAAGGTCTCTTCTAAACCAATCGCAACGTCGGAATCTCAACTTAGCAGGCTTACTGACTGCACAACCGCAGTGGAAGAATAGAATGCATTGCATTTATGCTCGGTCTCAGTCAGGGGAACTACATAATGGAGTCATTAACCTTGTGCGAAGTAGGTAGCCCTTGGCTCCTAGTTTCCAACTTTGCAAGGCTTCTAAATCCTCATTTAAAACATAGAACATAGAACACAGTACAGGCCCTTTGGCCGTCGATGTTGCGCCGACCTGTGAAACCAATCTGAAGCCCAAGTAACCTACACCATTCCATTATTACCCATATGTTTATCCAACGACCATTTAAATGCCCTTGAAGTTGAAAAGTCTACTACAGTTGCAGGCAATGCATTCCACGCCCTTATTACTCTCTGAGTAAAGAATCTACCTCTGACATCTGTCCAAATCTATCACCCCTCAATTTAAACCTATGTCCCCTCGTGCTAGCCATCAACATCCGTGGAAAAAGACTCTTGCCGTCCACCCTATCTAATCCTCAGATCAACTTGTATGTCTCCATTAAGTCGCCTCTTACCCTTCTTCTCTCGAATGAAACAGCGTCAAGTCCCTCAGCCTTTCCTCATAAGACCTTCCCTCCATGCCAGGCAACATCCCGGTAAATCTCCTCTGCACCCTTTCCAATGCTTCCACATCCTTCCGATAATGCAGCGACCAGAACTGTACGCAATACTCCAAGTGTGGTCGCACCAGAGTTTTGTACAGCTACAACATGACCTCATGGCTCCGAAACTCAATCCCTCTACCAATAAAACCTAACACACCATATGCCTCCTTAACAACCCTATCAACCTGGGTGGCAACTTTGAGGGATCTTTGCACATGGACTCCGAGATCCCTCTGCTCGTCCACACTACCAAGAATCTTAGCATTAGCCCAGTACTCTGTATTCCTGTTACTCCTTCCAAAGTGAATCACCTCACACTTTTCCACACTAAACTCATTTGCCACCTCTCAGCCCAGCTCTGCAGCTTATCTATGTCCATCTGTAACCTGCAACATCGTTCCGCACTATGCACAACTCCACCGACTTCAGTGTCATCCACAAATTAACTAACCCATCCTTCTACGCCCTCATCCAGGTCATTTATAAAAATGACAAACAGCAGTGCCCCCGAATCAGATCCTTGTGGTACACCACTAGTAACTGAACGTTTCCCATCAACCACCACCTTCTGTCTTCTTACAGCTAGCCAATTTCTGATCCAAACCATTAAATCACCCTCAATCCCATGCCTCTGTATTTTCTGCAATAGCGTACTGTGGGGAACCTTATCAAATGCTTTACTGAAATCCATATACACCACATCAACCACTTTACCCTCATCTACCTGTTTGGTTACCTTGTCAAAGAACTCAATAAGTTTTGTGAGGCAAAACCTACCCTTCACAAAACCGTGTTGACTATCCCTAATCAAATTATTCCTTTCTAGATGATTATAAATCCTGTCTCTTATAATCCTTTCCAACACTTTACCCACAACCAAAGTAAGGCTCACTGGTCTATAATTACCAGGATAGTCTCTACATCCCTTCTTGAACAAGGGGACAACATTTGCTATCCTCCAGTCTTCTGGCACTATTCCTGTAGACAATGACAACAGAAAGATCAAAGCCAAAGGCTCTGCAATCTCCTCCCTAGCTTCCCAGAGAACCCTAGGATAGATTCCATCCAGCCCAGGGGACTTATCTATTTTCATATTTTACAGAATTGCTAACACCTCCTCGTTATGAACCTCAATCCCGTGTAGTCTAGTAGCCTGTATCTCAGTATTCTCCTCAACAACATTGTCTTTTTCCTTTGTGAATATTGATGAAAAAGATTCATTTAGCACCTCTCCTTTCTCTTTGGACTCCATGCACAACTTCCCACTACTTTCCTTGATTGGCCCTAATCTTACTCTAGTCATTCTTTTATTCCTGACATATCTATAGAAAGCTTTAGGATTTTCCTTGATCCTACCTGCCAAGGACTGTTCGTGTCCACTCCTGGCTCTTCTTAGCTCTCTTTTTAGGCCCTTCCTGGCTAACATGTAACTCTCAAGCACCCTAACTGAGCCTTCATGCCTCATCTTTACATAAGCCTCCTTCTTCCTCTTGACAAGAGATTCAACTTCTTTAGTAAACCACGGTTCCCTCACTCGACCACTTCATCCCTGCCTGACAGGTACATACATATCAAGGACATGCAGGAGCTGTTCCTTGAACAAGCTCCACGTTTTAATTGTGCCCAGCCCTGCAGTTTCCTTTCCCATCCTATGTATCCTAAGTCTTGCCTAATCACCTCATAATTGCCTTTCCCCCAGCAATAACTCTTGCCCTGCGATATACACCTCTCCCTTTTCATCACTAAAGTAAATGTAACTGAATTGTGGTTAAGATCACCAAAGTGCTCTCCTACCTTCAGTTCTAACACCTGGCCTGGTTCATTGCCCAGCACCAAATCCAATGTGGCCTCGCCTCATGTTGGCCTGTCTACATACTGTGTCAGGAAATCGTCCTGCACACATTGGACACACACTGACCCAGCTAAAGTACTTGAACTATAGCATTTCCAGTCAATACCTTGAGAGTTAAAGTCCCCCATAATAATTACCCTGTTACTTTCACTCCTGTCAAGAATAATCTTTGCTATGCTTTTCTCTACATCTCTTGAACTTTTCAGAGGCCTGTAGAAAACTTCCATCAGTGTGACCTCCCCTGTTTCTAACTTCAGCCCATACTACCTCAATAGACGAGTCCTCATCAAACGTCCTTTCTGCCACTGTAATACTGTCCTTGACTAACAATGCTACACCTCCCCCTCTTTTACCACCTTCCCTGATCTTCCTGAAACATCTAAACTCCAGAACCTGCAACAAGCATTTCTGTCCCTGCTCTAACCATGTCTCCGAAATGGCCACAAATCGAAGTCCCAGGTACCACCTTACTCCGGATGCTCCTGGCGTTGAAGTAGACACATTTCAAACCACCTTCCTGCCTGCCAGTACATTCCTGCGACCTTGAAACCTTAATCATGACCTCACTACTCTCCACCTCCTGTACACTGGAGCTACAATTCAGGTTCCCATCCCCCTGCTGAATTAGTTTAAACCCTCTTGAAGAGCATTAGCAAATCCCGCCCCCCGCCACCTCCAGGATATTGGTACCCCACTGGTTCAGGTGTAGACCATCCTGTTTATAGAGGTCCCACCTACCCCAGAGTGATCCCCAATTATCCAGGTATCTGAATCCCTCCCTCATGCACCATCCCTGTAGCCACGTGTTCAACTGCACTCCCTCCCTGTTCCTCGCATCGCTAGCAAGTGGCGTGAGTAACAAACCAGAGATAACCACTCTGCTTGTTCTAGCGCTAAACTTCCATCCTAGCTCCTTGAATTTCTGCCTTTTATCCCCATTCCTTTTCCTACCTATGTTGTTGGTGCCTATGTGGACCACAACGTGGGGCTGCTCCCACACCCGTTAAGGACCCCAAAAACACGATCCGAGACATCTCAGACTCTGGCACCTGGGAGGCAACACACCAACCGCGAGTCTCCCTCATTCCCACAGAATCTCCTATCTGTCCCCATAACTATGGAGTAGCCAATGACTAATGCTCTACTACTCTCCCCACTTCCCTTCTGAGCAACAGGGACAAAATCTGCACCAGAAACCTATACTCCATGGCTTACCCCTGGTAAGTTGTCCCCCTCAACAGTATCCAAAATGGTGCACTTGTTATTGAGGGGAACAGCCACAGGGGATCCTGCACTGTCTGCCTGTTCCCTTTCTGTCCCCTGACTGTAACACATCTACCTTTATCCTGTAACTGAGGTGTGACTACTTCCCTGTAACTTGTTGCAATTACCCCTTCTGCCTCCCGAATGATCTGAAGTTCATCCAGCTCCAGCTCCAGTTCCCTAACGTGGTTTCCGAGGAGCTGGATTTGGGTTTGCAGTAGGAACAAGTGAGTTCTCAAGCATGTAGGTGTTATGGAGGCTCCCTGAGTTCTGGACATAAATCTTGAAATGAATGGCTTACTCTTGCTCCTGATTTGTGTATTCGTATGTTCATATGTCCTGCCACCTCATTGGACCTTCAACCGTGGAAATCCTAAATCGAAGAGCTGTTATTTATTTATTTTGCTTACACATTTTCTTGGGTAGTTTTAGCTTCTTGAGCACTATTCTTCCTAAGGATAGCTCCACCAACAACATGTGTTAATCCAGTCATTAAAAAATGAAAAAATATCCATAAATGGTCGATGAAACAACATGTCAAATCATTGTCCTATCCTTTTTTTTGTGATACAGTTTTTTCTCTGTTTGTTTAATGGCAACATTATTTTTCAGCTTTGTGTACAATATTTTCTGGCAACAATTTAGGAGACAGAATTTCCACATTCTTTCAAATTGAGGGTGAACAACAAAGTGGCTGTGCAGTGAGGACATTCTCTTGTTTTTTTTCCCCCATCAAAGGAGAGAAAGTGTGTGTTGCTGCACGCCTCCACTTACCTGTCAGCATCGGATTCTGATATATTGAAGTATTCTTTACGAAAGCTCTGGTGAATTTCTCATTTCATCTCTTTTCGTTCTTAAACTTCTCCTATTACTTTGTTACCCGCCCTGGTTTCACCCTCTGACAGCTACACTCTGTCCATTATTCTTTCCTCGCCGGAATTTTATACGTCAGGTTCAGTCTTTGCTTCCAACTTAATTGTGCCCGACAAAGGTTTCATTCTCTTCCTCTCTTCAGCTGTTTCCTTTATTTCTCCTGCAGCTTTTTTTAAAACATAATTTCACTGTAAATTTGGTCTGAATGTCAAGCTAACCTTTGTGTCAGGTATATCAGTTTTAATTACACCTACCTTGTCTAATTTTTCAATGTCAGCTCTAAAAGGTGATGTTTCAGATCCATATTATGAATATATCTGCAGAAACTTTCACTGTTTTGGTTAGCAGCTTTTCCAATTTTTTTTATTTTCAGAATTCCTTCAACGTGTTCTTGTAAATTGGGTCTCAAACCTCAAAATGAGTGTTAATGCAATATTTGTCCTTTTTTCTTTACCCAAAGTTTGGAGGTTTTGAACATAGATAAGTTTATTTTTATTGAAAGATTACCAAATTTCTCCCTCCATTGACAATATTGAATGCGGTTAGAGTATTGTCAACAGAGGGTGGTCCCTGAAATTTCATTCATGAGACCATTTATTATGTATCAGTCTGGACAATGAGTGTAAGTGAGTAATTTCAACTTTGGAGTACCAAAGTGAGCTCATCTTCTCCTCAGCAATAGACTAGACAGGCAGTTGATATTTTTCATGCAAAATTTAACCAGGAATGGAACAGAGGTGAAATGTGTTTCTTCTTAACCTGAAATTACTCCCAGCGTTCAAACAATCATCCGGTTAAAAGTAATGTGGATTTACACATACAGCCAGTGTATAGATCATGAAGCAGAAATAATTTTACTCCACTGACATCAGGTCTTTGCAAACTCAAAGGGAAATTAATCTTAAATTAGAAAAACAGAGTGGGCTGATTTTTTGAGGCATGCCAATCATTTTCAGATTACCAATCAGCTTCTGTTATTTTGCATGCAGGAAGAAAGAACTCTGCACTCTGAATAGGTGATTCTGATCAGGTCTCTTTCAGAAATGGAAGCCATACTTTAGAAGTGACAAGTCTCTTGTAGTGCTGAATAGTCAGAAGGAGGCAAACCATGCCCTGTTGTTCACAGCAGTCACTTGCTGTACTTGGTGATTTAACGGTCTAGCAGACAGACACATTGACAACCCCTGTGAAAGGGTAAGTACAGAAAGTAACCATGAAGTTAGGGTGCTGTGGGTAGGGATATGTTACCGGGTAGCAGCCTTGAACTTTGTTATCATGCCACTAGCTCCACAGTATGGGGAAAAAAAGCAAAAAGCAACTCCAGAAGGTGCTCAGGCCATTTCTGTTTACTCTGAGAAGGCAAAGTACCCAGACGGTCAGGCAAGGTACAGTTGAATCATTCACATTGGTCAATACATTCTAGATGATTGGAAGTGGTGCAGCTCTTGGCAATTTCGAAGACGGTACAGAGGTCTCAAAGTTGCGCCCATGATCACAATAAACTTACATGGAACATCAAAACCGGTACGTATTAACACTCTGGCTCTGTTTGATACCTTTTGTTCGTGGCTGGCAATGGGCTGTGTGAACTTGGTGCAAACATCCACAAGTACAAGAATGTACACAGTCCCATTAAAATTTATTGCAAGGTTCTCCAGTAGTCCCTTGGTAACCAAGGTCCCGTGCTGAAGTGAATTTGTTTCCCTGCTTTGGCCAAAGCCAACTTTGGCTTAAAGTGATGAAGTCCCTCACTGTCGCCACCTCTTATTGGAGGGCCTTTTACACTTTTCAAGGATAGAACAGGAATCATACATCAGACTTTCTTTGTTTCAGTTTCATGCTATCTTTACTGAATGAACTATTAATAGAGCTCCACAGTCATATTTGACTTTTTTATGATGACAGGTTTCCACTGTTGTTTGCTTTACATGACCTTTGAGCGCTTTTTCCTAAATTTCATTTCAACACATACTGATACAAAATCAAATTTTAGGTGCAGATTAGAGAACTAATACTGAGCAGATGGAAGTATTTTTCATATCCCTTCAGAGAAGTGGTAAGAGGGTCACTCCAGATATCAGAGGATTGCCTTGAATCTTTACACACTTGTGCAAACCTGACTTGGAAATATATCAGTGTTCCTTCACTATCACTGGGTCAAAAACCTGGAATTCTGATTCTAACAGAATTGTGAGTCAAATGAACTGAAATAGTTCAAGAAGGCAACTCACCACTACCTTCTCAAGGGCAACTAGGTATGGGCAATATATGCTGGCCTAGCCACTGAGCGAGTATAAAAAAAGAGGCTTATAATAACATGATTCATGTTTATTGTTTTCCTTTTGAATTCTTCAAGATGATTTCACTTGTGTTGTGCTGTGTCTTTTTTTCATATTAGAGCCATGTCAAACTCAATGTTGTTTTCATTTTAAATGCCCATATTCAACTCAATCTAAGCCACTCAGCAGAAGAGGATTTAAACATCCCTGACACTGTCCAGATGATGACATTTAGTTGAAAGTCTATGATCTTTATGTGGTGATTGCAGGATCGTGAGACAGAGCAGTGTTCTGCAGCAACATAGAGTCAGGTTTTGACCCACAGTGCCCTGTCCGTCATTCACTGTGATGTGCCATTTTCTGTGATAAAGAAAAATGCGTGAAGAACATCGACATTTCTACTTGTAAATACTTAAGAAACACATTCCTGGACAAAACTTTAACTCATGGCAGCCCTGTTGGGAAATAGCAAATATTATCACTGTAACTGATATCAATGCACTATCAAGACGCATAGAATCATAGGACACGTTCAGCACTAAAATAACTAACTTGAGTAGCTAGTACCCATGACTTTGACCCACTTCAATGAAAGGCAATCAACTGAAACTGCACGGACAATGCACAAAACAGCCACCAGCTACAAATTTTGAGTATAGGGACAAACTGAAGTCTGACTGTGGCCATGAGTCCTGGGTCATTGCATCATTTCTCCATTTGACATCTCAGGAAGCCACTGACTGGAGAGAGTAAAATTTGACCGTATAATAAATTTCCCATTATGCAAAGCAATACTAATGAATATGTAATCCTTCCTTTATACTGTTCAATCTTCCACACCCTATTCTAGAACTCCAAATAACAGATTTTTAACCCCTTACAATGACAAAGTAAGGTGCTGGATTCTTTCAAGATGGCATCAATAAAATCTAAAAGATAAGAAGGAAACATAAAGGTATCAGCAAATTATGATTAGATGGTATAAATGTAGATTTCAAGAGCCACAAATTGTAAAAACATAGGACGTTTGTTGCCTTGGTGACCTGAGAAATGATGAAGTGAAATTTCTCTTTGGTTCTGGGTAATAAACCTCAGGGCTTGTCCAAATCTGGAAGTAATGCCTCGTTAGTATCTGCAACTCAAGGAACTTAGATTAATAAAGCATCTTGATGTATTGGTTTACATGTGGCACCCACAGCATCCTTCAGATGCTAGGAGAGGAGGCTGAGGTAACTGAAAACACATGGCTGGAGCGCTTTTACTGAGTACCCAAAGGCGAGTTGGCAGCACTCTGGACCAGTGCTGCAGGGCCAGCAGCTGCTCAGTTAAAATCATGCATGACTGGGTCCAGTTTTGCAAAAATAGAAGGCTGTGATTAACATGCAATTTAAAAGAGTAGAAATGTAGAAAGAAGTGAATGCATTTGTATCATTAGGCATTGAAGAAGAAAGTTCAAAGGAGTTGGGGAAACTAATGGAGCTAAAGACCAATAAATTCCCTGGACCTGATGGCTTGCATCGTAGGATATAAAAGGAAATAGCTACAGACATAGTGGATGGACTGACAGTAATCTTCCAGGAATCTATAGATTTTGGAAATGCTGCAGAGGTATTACATTATTAACACCTTTATTAACAAAGGGAAGGAACCAAGAAAAACCAAGTTACTATGAGTCAGTTAGTTTGTTATCAGTTGTTGGGTAAATGTCAGAGATTTTTAAAAAGAATGTGACAGCAGAACATTTACAAACGCATAATATGATCAGGCAGGGTCAGCATGACTTCATGAAAGGGAAGTTACATCTGACAAATTTAAGAGAATTCCTTGAAGAGATAACAAGCAGGATAGATAAGGGAAGGAGTTGGTGTAATATATTTGGATTTTCAAAAGATAATTCATAAGGTACCACACATTAGGCTACTTAACAAGATTAGACCCTATGGTATTGGAAGTAGTTTATTGGAATGTAGTGGCGTTTTTTTCCCCCATATTATATTCCATCTGCCAGATTTTACCCAGTCACTTAACCTGACCCTGTCCATCTGCAAACTCTTTATATCATCTTCAACACATTCTGTTCCAACTGTTTTTCTGTCAGCTGACAAAGTTGGCTAAATTGTATCATTTTCCTCAACCAAGTCACACATGCATCCAAGTTCAGCAGTGATAGAAAAGGTAAATAGAATGTTACCCTTTACTTCAAGGAGAAAGGGGTATTAAAGTAGATAGGTTTTGATAAAGCCATGGGCCAGACCAGGGCTGGAATACTGTGATCAGTTTTATGTTCATTATGTGAGGAAAATACATTAACAGTGGAGACAGTCTAGGGAATGTCCATTAGGCTGAAACCAGGAATAGACGGACTGTTTTATGAGAAGAAGTTGAGTACATTGAGCCTATACTGATTGTAATTTAAAAGAATGAGAGATGACCTTGTACTCAAACAAAATTCTTAGAGACTTGACAGTATAGATAGAGGCTGTTTCAGCTTGTGGGTGTGTATAGGACTAGGGGGCATAATCTCAGAATATAAGACTTCTGTCAGAGGGTTGTGAAACTGAAATTCTTTACTGCAAAAGGCTGTTAACATTCAGTCATTGAATATATTCATGGCTGAGATAGGCAGATTTTTAATTTGCAAGGAAATGAACAGGTTACAGGGTTAAGGCAAGAAAGCAGGGTTGAGGATGATCCAATCAGCCATGATCTCACTGAATGATGGAACAGACTGAATGGACTGAATAGCCTTCTAGTTATATTTCTAATGGAAAGTTAACTGTAAGTGATTAATGAAATAAAAACCAGAAAGATTATGATGAAGAGAGCTTGAGAAGCCATCATTGAGACTGGGATCATATCCTGGTGATGCTCTTGCTGCATGTGCCTAACGAACCTGGCATTTGGACCACAGCAAATTGGGCCATAGCTCTTGCTTTCTTACCAGTGACCTGTGGGTTCCATTCATGGCCAGTGGGACAGCTGACTAGCCATGGGGAGGAAGAAAATTTAGCTTGCTTGTTGATGGTCAAGGTCTGAGGCAGACTTCAGCTGGGGAAAGGTAACCAGAAGGAGGACCACGCCTTGGCCAGGAGCAGCCCTTGGACTTATTGTGGAGCTGCGAGAAGGAACATTGGGCCATGTTTCCTCTTTAGCATTCAAAGCATAAATGCAAATAAAATGCATTAGGTCCTAATTTTGTAGCCTGAATCACACAGCTCCTTCCTGAGCTTTCACATAGTCTAGATTCTCGTATATATCTCACTTGCTAGGTATTGACAATGGGTGCCTCCAATCTATACTGTATCTGCAGAATATCCAGGAAATTGTCTCCACTGTCTGCAAATGTGCTTGATGCTAAACTCCTTAGCAACCCATCAGATGGATTCCAGTATTGTGGAGGAAAAGTGTGCTCGAAAGGAGATGTGCAAGGACCCAACGACCTGATTCCACAACATAATGAAAGTCTTCTAGGTTTTTGGATATTTTTTGGGCATTACAAGCTCTGACTAGTTCAAAAAAATGTAGAAGCCTGTTTGACAATGATAGACGCCCAAGCACATGCAATACCCCCTAACCAGTTTAGCAGTAGCCTGAATGCACATGCAAATTGGGCCATGTTTGCTATTATTGCATCGATTTATGGCCCATAAAATGAGCACACTGCAGTGAAATTGAGAGACTTAATTCATCTTTTGAACATGAAGTCAATAAGATCTGGTGCATTTAGGCTAACTGTCGAATATCAGGATGGAAATGGGTGAGGAAGGTCAGCCGAGTGGTCAAATTCCTCCAAATGTCTTACTGCAACTCGTAGCAAGGTAGAAAAGAAAGTATTTAAGCATGTGCATATGAGGAGATTAATGCACTGTCACCAAATAAGATTGGATCTTGCATCTACAACGTGAACTAAAATCAGATTTTAGAACAATGAAGGAATTCAAGAAGATACAATATTATCAGGCTGCAACTTGCAGGTAATCTCTTATTTGTGGATAGTGACATGAAGAATGGTGTGGTTCCTTCACTAAGTAGCTGATGTATGTTGCTGAAAGTAGACAACTTTTTCCTGTGCAAAGAGAGCTGTACTGGTATTGGATCTCAATTGAATGATGTGTCTTTTTTCTAACAGAGGCATTTATCATTTTGATGAGCACCAAACGCAGCCTATGCAAACTGTAAAAATACAATCCATCAGAGTGCTGTGTTATTATGTATCAGAAACAAGAGATTGAAATATCTATAATTCAGCTTTTTGTGTAAAACTTCATGAATTAGAAAGGTATCTCCAATAGTATTGTGTCATTTAAATAGCCTATTTTGCATGTACGTTTTATGCATTCACATTGTCTATGTTGTAATCAGAAAACTCCAAAACAAACAATTGACCTAGTACTTTATGCTCTAAGTACCTGGAAACACAGCTATCAGTGAAGTAGGTTTGTGGCCACTTTATTGAAAGTTTGCGTAGTAGCAAACCTCGATATTTGTAAATTTGAAAGACTGAACTCAAGGTATTCGGGTCAACATACTTTCAAAGCACGTTTAAAATAAAATTGATTTCGTGTCAATGTATTACACTAGTTCAAATGTTTTTGGTGCTATTATATTATATTGAGAAAAGAATTAACTTTTCTGCTTTGTTTTCTAAGGATCCTCATGCTAGTTTTGATTTCAATGACCATTTTGATGATCAACATGATCCAGTACCTGAAGATATTGATGGATCTAATGGGTAAGATGTTTTGACACACTTTCTTATGATCAAAGGAGAAGTGTGAACCCATTTTCCTGCTTCCAGCATGCTCAGTTGATCCCAACAAAGCTCTTTATAGCGCGAGGTGATAACTCTTTTCAATGAAATATAATGAACTATTTTCTTACAGGCATCAAAGAATTGATCACAAGGTTTTCTCAAGCAGGAGAAAGAGCAAATGGTTAAGAATAGGATAATGGCCTGTACAAAGAAAGATAGAAGAATATACAGTTCAGATTTCTTTGGATGTTGGTTTTTATTTATGCATGAGATCTAAGTATTGTAAGCTAGGCCAGCGTTCATTGTCACAACAAAAACAGAAGTCGCAAGAAAAGCTCACTAGGTCTGGCGCATCTGTGAAAAGAAAATCAGAGTTAACATTTGGGGTCCGGTGACCCTTCCTCAGAACCTTTCTTTTCCTGTCAAACCTTCTCAAAGTTTTTTTCTTCAATGGTGCATTCTTATTTGCATATTTCTTGGTCTGAAAAGGAATGCTGTTTGAAATCGATGTTGTTTACATATTCTATGTCTGCGGAGGGCTATTGTTTCCAGGCTGGTAATTGGCAGTAAAAGTTTCATATTCAACACGTGAACACTCTCATAAAAGTAGGAGCTGAGGACCTTTCCGCACACCCCATAGGGTCTGACTGACTGATTTCATTGTCCTTCGGGAATATGTTAATTTCAGCTCTCACTGTCTTTGGCTAAATCCTCATCAGTTTCCTGAACTTTGGCCAAATTCTGAGAGCCAGGTGATCCCAATGGCTGTTTTAAATAACTTTTTAGGTTTTTGTCCATTAAAGTTCCAAGTTCAATCAGCTGATGGAAGCCAAAGGTCAGGAGTCTTTTTATAGATATTTTCTAATCAAACTATTCAGAGATCTCATTACTCACATCCACAACAGATGAGACTTGACACTGGGCCCCCGGCTCAGAAGTAGGCTGGCTCATAAGAAACGTCGGAGTCTTTTATACTATTGAGATAGTCTGAATGATGTCTTCTTTCTGAGAGTCTGCATTTTCTTTATTTAATGGTTTGATTTGGTGGGTAGAGCCCAGCCCATGTGCTTCACATATTGGACTTTGTCCCTATCCATTTCCATTCCACAGAGCTAGTTACTAGTACCCAGCCCTCAACCCTACCCAAGACCTGTGTTTCTCATGCTAGCTTTGATTCCAATGGCCATTTTGATGATCAGCATGATCCAGCACCTGAAGATATTGATGGATCTAATGGGTAAGATATTTTGACATGTTTTCTTACAACCAAAGGAGAAGTGTGAACCCATTCTCCAACCTTGGTTTTGGTTCTTGACAATGATGAGACTGGGTTACAGAATGGCACAGGAGAGCCATGAGGGGGATCAACAGGGAATGGGAGGAGGTGAGGATGGCATTGGAGGGAGAGTGGGCAGCAGCATGGCAATAAGGGGGAAAACACGAAAAGAAGATCTCATGGGAGAAGCACTCCCCCTCCATTAAATGTCAAGGGGTTGGTGATTGTATCTCATTGGACCTGGTCATTGCCTGGCATTTGTGTGGTGTGAATGTTATCTGCCACTTGTCAACTCAAGCCTGGAAATGGTCCAGGTTTTGTTGCATTTGCATATGGCCTCCTTCAGTATTTGAGGAGTCGTGAATGGTGCTCAATGTTTTGGAATTATTGGCAAACACCCCTACTTCTGCCCTCATTCTGGAGCAAAGGCCATTGATGAAAGAGCTGAAGATAATTGGGCTCAGGACACTATGAGCAGGTTATTGCTGAGCAGGTGCTACTTGAGAGCACTGTTGATGCTGCCTTCCATCACTTTGTTGATGGTTGAGAGTAGGCTGATGTATTTGTGATAACAAGGTGTTCAGCTGGATGAACACAGCAGGCCAAGCATATGTATTGTGTTGTTTTTTGTGTAGTTTTTTGTGTACAGGACATACCTGGCTAATTTTCCACATGGTTGGGTAGCTGCCCATGGTGTAACTGTACAGGTACAGTTTGGTTAGGGGAGCGGCCAGTTCTGGAGCACAGGTCCTCAGTACTCATACAGGAATGTTATCACAACCCATAGCCTTTGCAGTATCACTGCCTCCTACCATTTCTTGATATTATGTGGAGTGAATCAAATTGGCTGAAAACTGGTATCTGAGATGCTGGAGTTCACTGGAGGAGGCCGAGATGCACTTCTGGCTGAAGATTGCTGTGAGCGCTTCAGCCCTATCTTTGTGCTGGGCTCTTCCACCACGAGGATGGGAATATTTGTGGACATTCCCCCTCCAGTAAGTTGTCTAATCACTCAGATGTGGCTGGACTGTGCAGCTTAGATCTGATTGGTTGTGGGATCACTTATCTCTGTCTGTCACTTGCTGCTTCTGCTGTTTGAGATGCAAGTCGTCCTGTTTGATAGCTTCACAGGTTGACTCCTTATTTTTAGTTATGCCTGTGGTGCGGATCCTGGCCGATCCTCTTGCATTCTCCACTGAACCAGGGTTGATCCCTCACCATGATGGTAATGCATGAGAGGGGAAATGCCGAACCGTGAGGTTGCAGATTGTGCTGGAGTACAATTCAGCTGCTGTTGGTGCCCTACAGCACTTCATAGATGCCTAATCACAAAGCGTTAGATTTGTTTGAAGTCTGTACCATTTAGCGCAGTGATAGTGCCACACAACACAATGGAGGGTATTCACAATGTGAAGGCAGGACTTTGTTCTCCACAAGGACTGTGCAGTGGTCACTCTTACTGATAACTGGAACCACTCTGTGGGTTACTTTGCCACCTGCCACAGACCCAGTCTAGCAGCTATGTTCTTTAGATGAGCTCAATCAGTTGTGCTGATACTGTACCACTCTTCTGAAAAACATTGAAACCCCCTGCCTAGAGTATATTTTGTTCCCTTGCCATTCTCAGTGCTTCTTCTAAGTGCTGTTCAATGTGGACAAATACTGATTCATCAGCCCAGTGAAGACAGACAGTAATCAGTAGGACATTTCCTTGCCCATGTTCAACCTGATGCCAGGAGACTTAATGGTGTCCAGAGTCAATGTTGAGGACATGCAAGTTAACACTCTCCCTCCAGTATACCACTGTGCTATCACCATTGCTGGGTCTGTCTTGAGAGTGTGACAGTGCATGTCCAGGGATGGTGATCTTGCTGTCCGGGGCATTATCTATAAGGAATGAATCTGAGAGTATAACTATGTCAGGCTGATTCCTGACTCGTCTGTGAGACAGCTGTCCCAATTTTGGCACTAGCTCCCAGATGTTAGGAAGGATGACTTTTCAGGGTTGACAGGGGTGATGCTGCATTTGTCATTTCCAGTGTCTTGGTTAATGCTGGGAGGCCCATGCAGTTTCATTTCATTGTTAAGACTTCATAACAATGGATGCAACTGAGTGGCTTGCTTGGCCCTTTCAGAGGACCATTGAGAATTAACCACTTTGCTGCGGGTTTGGAGTCAGATGTAAGATGGCAGATTTCCTTCCCTGAAGGACATTGGTGAGCCAGATGGGCTTTTGACAATTGACAATGGCTTCATGGTCTGCTGTGGCAGGAATTGAACCCTGATACCCAGAACATTGACTCAGTTTTTGGATTAGTAGTCTAGTAATAATACCATTGCCTTCCCAGTGTGATTGACTCTAGTAAGACACTCACAATGGTGTTATCAGCAAAGCCTACATCTCATGAAAGAATAGATCAATTTAAGAAATGCTGAATATCAGTTGTGATCCATAATGAATTACTGTGAAGTCGGGATTTTTTTTTGCTTGGTGTAAAAGCTCTTTACATATTTGTTACAGTTGAAATACACAGTATGTCATCTCTGGCTTTATTAACCTGATGCTGTCATTTCTTCTAGTGTGTTTAGGAAGATGAAGACAGGAGTTGGCAATTTGGCCTCAAACCTGTTCCCCTATTCAGTTAGATCATGACTGATCTATGCCCAAGCTCCATTTATCCAACTTATCTTTGGATACGTTTACTTAACAAAAATCTATCACCCTAAACCTGGAAACTTGGTTGACTTAGTGTCCATCCACTTATCATCTTTAATAATTTATGTAATTTTCAGATAGCACCTATAATGAACATTAGTTTTTTTTTATTTCCCAGAATTGTGCAGCTAATTGAAGTGGTAATTTTGGTGTGGATGACTTGCACATACTTAGTTTGTTGGACATTGCCCCAGCTGGCAAATATTACCATCAGTGACATTTGGCTTAATTTTAACAGGACCACAAGCTAAATGTCAGCAAAAGCAAAGGCTGTCTATTTTGGCTTCTGGAAAAAACACACAAAAGCTCCAGCCTTCCTCCTGGCTGCCATCTCACCCTTTGATGTGCAGAACTTTGGCATAGTTTAAGCTCAACTGCTTTCCCTACATCCAAACCACTGCTGATGCAACTTTCCTTTCACCTCCAAACCAGCAGCTGCCTCTGCCCGTTAAATGACCTATTTTTCCCAATTGTCTCCTTGACAGCCTCCCTTTATTCACCCTTTAAAAAGACAAGACATCCAGATTGAGAGAATCTCTGATTTATCTAGTGAATAAAGAAATTAGATCATAACATTGCAGCTAAACATAACATTATCAATAATTAACATTTCAGGTATCTTCTCGATAGATATCAACTAAATGTTAGTGTATCAGATTAACCATTTTTTTATGTAAAGTACTTAATGTCTCCTTGAATACAATATGCTCAATCTGTTATTTTCAAACAAAAACACTACTGGGACCACATAAAATAAATTCTTATGTTTCTGAATCGAAATGGAAAATTCCTAACTTTGTTGCTATGATAGCCATTAGATTTATCACACTCGTATCACAATCACCTGGATTCTGTTCTTCTGTTTCTTTACATGTTATCAAGTCATGGAACAAAGTGTGCTGGCGAGGTGGCAATGGAGGCTGACAACAACTTCTGTGGGGTTGGCATTGCACATAATGCAAAGATTGGAGGTAATTAGATGTCCAACTGTGGCGGGACGAATGTGAATAAACTCTGATATCTGTTTTGTTATGCCATTGCATTACCTCTAGTCAATTATAATTGCAATTTTGTTCAATGACACAGTGTGCAAACGAAATGTCGATGTCCTTGGTTGGTATCAGAAAAAGCGCAATCACTGGGATTTTATTTTGATTAAACAGCGCAACACTTTTGCCAATTTCCTCTGATTTTGATAAAGTTTTTGTCAGCATCTATCTAAATATAAATCTTGACTTTCAGCGTTTCCAGCGCAAATGGGATGCAATGCAGGATCGTAGTTGCAAACACATTAAGATTAGGAGTGAAACAATAGTATTACAGTGATTGGCAGTCACACTGTTGTGGAACTCCTGGTATACTCTCCAGAACACTCATTTTCAATTTTAATTGCCTTTCTATGTCACTCTTATTCCTGTTGCTGATGTGACTGTCACTTATATTTTTAAATCCGGTTTGTTTCCTTTATTAAAGACAGTGAAGCAGAATGTTACATAGAAAGCACGGCAATCCAATGACAGTAATGAACTCCTCAGTGTCTGTATATTAAGCCTTGTACCATGCCAGCTATCATTTTAGTGCTCATACTTGCCTCATGCCTATAGGTCTGGTAAATACTGTGATACACAAATGCTTGAAGGTTCCTTGCTGCTGAATTGCTTCACCATAACAAAGGGCGCAGTATAATAGGAAACAGGAACTGTTGTGTAGGCTGTTCGAATGTTGGGAACGACAGCTAAACCTGGTGTTGCCTGCAAATAACATTTAGACATAGATCTCCTTCAAGCAGAGATCATTCATTTCTGATTAGAAGTGAAGGAGCTGAATCTTTTTCATTTTAAACCTGAAGACATTGCAGTTATTTTCAGTCCATGTATATAGTAAGTAGGTCAGGAATCCTCGAGCTATATAATGATATTGGTGGTCAAATCTCAATATGAGATTCACAGCTGCCAACAACGATAGATAGACTGTTTGTCAACTATGAAGCCAGGTTTCCGAATGGACATGCCCCTATCCTTCACTTCTATTTGAAACCAGGCTTTGGTAAACTGTCAGCCCACCCATCACCCAACCTAGGATTTCCGATGGCACTGTGAAAGTGTTGGTTGAATAGGTAGACAACAGGGTTATTCCCTTTAGTAGATTCTATCAAATATCACGACAACAGTGGTGCAAAGTTCCTCGCAATGCCAATGCATGCAACATTGCCCTCAGAGCAAAGTATTCAATGACTTGAGCAGAGTTTCTAAGGTAAGGCTCCCATACACAAATCTCTTACTGTTTGCTTAGCTCTGCATCGCCACACACTGTCAATGCTTCCCTTAATCGCTTGCCATCTGTCTCCTCCAGTCAGACTTTTGTACATCTACTCAAGTTTTCACTTGCACATTCAACCTTTTTGGCTGCTGTCATGACAATTATCCATCTTACTCTCAGCATGAATATGAAAATATTTTCACAAACATGGTACATGCTTGCCCACTCTGTCGTGTCTTGCAGGATAGGCTGGCAGGATGTGAAAAAGCACCATTGTCAGGGCATGTGCTCACACCAATTGGGGAAACTATGATTAGTTGAGAGAGGCAATGCATTTTTGCAGATAGCAAAACTGGAGAATACAGAGTGTGGAATGCTTGTTTGTTTTGTTTTGTGTTTTTTGCTCACACTGTGCTGTTTTACCCATGTGCATACTACTGCATTGCCTAATGGTACTCCGTGATGAGCCTTATCCATTACTGCTTAGCCCCAGTTGATAACCCGGTTCCTTTTCCATCTTTCTAGATCCTTCAAAGATGATATGTATTTTATTGTTGACCTGTGCCAGATTTACCCAATATAGCTAAACACATACTAAAGGTATAATGCTGCAAAGTTTCACTAGCTCACCTGCCGTAAAGTCAGCAGAATGTAGACAGAAACCAGGAGGGTAAATGCTGTCATTGCCATTTTTCCAAGTCTTCTTCTGAATGAGTTTGAACTACACAATGTACTTTCAAGCTGAACCTATGCTACGTAAGCTAATTGCTGGAACATGAAGCAACAAGAACTGAAAACAAAAATGCTGGAAAGCATAGTGAGTGCGGTAACACTCATGGAGAATGAGCAAGCAAAATTTTTAAATCTAGATGATTCTGATGAAGAGTCATCTAGACTTGAAACATTAGCTTGCTGCTCTCCATGGATGCTGCCTGACCCATTGTGATTTGCAGCATTTTTCTTCCAGTACAGATTCCAGGGTCTGCAGTAATTTGTTCCTACATTCAAGTTACACGAGGTTGCACGAGCTAATTTATCCCATTGTTTTTTATCCAGCAGGAAGTATACTTGCAAGCTAATTTTTGAGACCATTTTAGGAACTCAGTCTCAGAAGGGCCTTCATGATAGGGTCCCTGTGATCATTATTGTTTGCTCTGCAACCTGAGTTGACGTTTTTAATTCATCTGCTCATACATCAAAGGCCTGTTCTATTTCTGCATCATTTGGTTCTCTTGTCCTCTATGCCTCCTGATGTGTTAGTTCATCACCTTCACTCTCTGAACTCCTCAAGTAGATGTCATGGGATTGCTGGATGCAAGAGATAAGGCGAAGGATGGAGTGAATGACTACTCACATGTAGCCAACATCCTCCACTGTATCTTGGCTTGCAACCCCCGGAGGAAATCGTTAACTCTGTTCGTTTGAATGATATTCCATCTTCATCAGCTACTTTGTGAATCTCGTATGAGGAAAACAAATTATGCATTAAACAAGGAGAAGATCCCAGTGAAAGAACAAGGAGTGCCACATATCCAACTGCCGTAACATTGTAGAGGCCAATTATTTCCATTGTATCCTCTGAATGGTTTGCTAAATGTCAAATGTTGGCACACCCATCCCCATGTGGCCTGGCATTCCCTAGTATTGTGTCTGACCACCTCCTGTCAGTGGAATTTGAGGTACTAATTAACTGCTGTGGTGACCAGATTCTGCAGTTACAATCAGATGGGATTTGTGGAATGGATGTCGTAAAGATGGTGTAAAGGAATCAGGAAGTGGGACGTGAGATAGCACTGCACGTGGCAGGATGTGAGAAAGTTGATATGTGTTGGAACATAGAACATAATGTGTCATAGCCAGATTACTTGAATAGTCAAATGTTTCTTTGTGAATAATTTGTTGACTTGGTTATTTATCTGCAAACTCTCTTGCCTTTACTGATCCAGAAAAGTGAGATTAAACTTAGCTTAATACTGCAAGAAGATGCTTCAGATTATCCCAGTCTCAACCGTTGCTTTCCATGTCACCCACACTGCAACAGAGAGGATTAGATGTTTAATTTACCTATTAAAGGACCTACTTAACCATTTTATTTAATGTAGGAGAGAAAATGGGCTCAATTTCACTTGCATAACCTTACTGGGATTAAAGAAATCAAAAATTGAGTAAGATTTTGTAATAAATCTGATTCTGACATTCTATGAGTTTCCTAATTGAGATGATCAATCCAAGTACAAATTAAAATAGTAATGTTACTTGAATGATAGTATGGAAACAGAATGATATTCTCTTCTTAAGTAGAGTCACATCCTGATCAATATTCTCTTTTCTGCAGCTTCACCTTTAATACCAGAACATAAGAAAACAGCAAAAACGGGGTGATAGTTCCAAACAAGTCTCATTGGACTCAAAGTGTGAACTCTTGTTTCTCTCCCCGAGGATGCTTTCAGACCTGCTGAGTTTCTCCAGCACTTGCTCTACTTGTTTAAAGGATAGACCATTCAGTGAGATCATGGCTGAACTGTTACTTCATCCACTTGCCTTGGTTTTATATCTTTAAACCTTGGTTAGCAAACTGTTATTCGTCCCATTTTTATACCTACTTGAGCTACTTTTTTTTATTCACCTATGGGACATGTGCTTTGCTGGCTGGCCAGCATTTATTGCTCATCCTTAGTTGCCTTTGAACTGTATAGCTTGCCAGACCATTTCAGAGGGCAGTTGAGAGTCTACCACATTGCTGTGGCCCTATAGTCACATGTAGTTCAGAGCAGGCAAGGATGACAGATTTTCTTCCCTGAAGGACATTAGTGAACCCGATGGATTTCGCCAACAATTGACATTTGTTGTCTGACCAATGCTTTATATATATGTAGAAACATTTCCTTACCTTTATATTCTAGACCTTTAGTTAAAATAATAGCATTCTATTAGCTTTTTTAATTAAATTTTGTAGAGGCCATGACATTTTTCTTGATTTGTGTACAAGTCCCCAAATCTATTTGTATATCTACTGTTCCAAGCTTTTCACCATGTAAATAATGATCAGAAGTATTTCTTTTCTTGTTCAAAATAGTTAACTTCACACTTAGCTGCATTGAAATCTCACTCACTGAATCAATTAATCTATTTGTTGTCTTTTGCTCTTGACTACACATATGACTATACAATCAATTTTGCGTCATTAGCAAATCTGAATATATTAGGATATTTTGCATTGTCTTAGTCATAAATATGGTGGATACTTGAAACCTAGGTTCAGCTGACTCGCATAAAACTTAGCAATTTGGCATTATAGCTATTGCTGCTGTTGATATTCATATATCACTACATTACCAAAAAATAGGAATGGCATTTAAAAAGTAAATTGTTATATAAAATGAAGTGTTCAGCATAAATGTAAAGTAAATGTTTCTGTTTTAGGCATCCGCATCTTGGATGGGAGAGTAACTGATGCCTTAGAAGCAGCATCTCTCACCTACAATAATAACTATATAGATATCTACAGCTGCTGTTGGGGTCCTAAAGACAATGGGCAGAACTTTGATGGTCCTAGACTACTGACAACTAAAGCACTGCTAGAAGGTGCAGAGAAGGTAAAAGATATAAGAATTGATAGTAAAGATTGCGCACAAGTCCCTTTTAAAGAGAACAAAAAGATTCAAATACCATAGAAGTTCAGTAATTACAACACAAAAAGGAGCTCCGAGTGGGAGAGGGAGCAGGATCAGGAGAATGGCGGAGGCTGTCGGGGTGGGCCCTGGTGGTAACTGTGGAAAGGGGTGGTGGTGACTAAGGCTGTAGCCTTGGAAGTGTCCGTTATTCAATCGTCCTAACTCAGACATTCAGGTGGGAAGAGAGAGAGTGTGCTAGATAAGGGGGTGAGTGCATGGCATGCTAAAGAACCTGCAAAATGGGGATGACATCTTATCAGATAATAAAGAATCCCACACTTGCAGGTAACATGATCTGGACATCTTTCAGTCTTCAGCTGTTAAATTGCAAGTAACGTGCAAGCTTTCCACACTCCTGTTCAATCTCAATGGCATTTCATTGTTGGGTTCTATTCAACAGGATTTCTTGCAGTGAGGGCACCTTTGGTCAAAAACTTAACTTCACCAGCCATATATGTATGGTGCCTACATGAGCTGGGCAGCTGCTATGGATTTTGCTGTGAGTCTGTCACCCTAAAGCCTGTTTGCCATCTACAAGATACCAGTCAAAAGTGTAGTGGCCTATTCTCCACTTGCTTGGATGATCGCTATTCCAACAACATTCAGGAAACTCATCACCGTCCAGGACAGAACTGCACACTAAAATGACACTCCATTGACTGCCTTGCAAATTCACTTTCTCCACAAGCAGTGCACCTTGGCTGTACTGAGTACTTATTGTAAGATGCACCATGACAACCCAATAAGGCTTCCTTGGCAGTACTTCAGAAGTCACTTAGAATGACAAGAGTAGCAACTGCAAGGGAATGCTATGACCAGCAAGTTCCCCCTTAAATCACCTACTATTTCAGTTTGGAAAGATATTAATATTTGTTCACCATCACTGAGTAAATAATCCTGGAACTCCCTCTAACAGTACTGGATGTATCTTCACAATGCAGACTGCGATTGTTCAAGAAGATCCCAGACCACCACCTTCTCAAAGGCTATTAGAAATAGACAATATATGCTGATCTTTACAGCAATCTTTGGATATCATAAATAAGTAAATACAAACATTTTGTGAACAGCCTTTGTTTTAGAAAATTCTGCACATCAAAACTCATAATTTATTATTTTTTAATAAAAGACATCATATGGCAGCTGGTCATAATTGAATGTATTAAAGGAAGTATACTTCACTTAGGAGAAAAACGTTTTCTTTTATAGGGTCGCGGTGGGAAAGGAAGTATTTTCATCTGGGCCTCAGGAAACGGTGGCCTTTTTAAGGATCACTGTGGTGCTGATGGATATGTGAACAGTATTTTTACAGTGGCAGTTGGAGCTGTCAGTAACTTAGGCCTCAGTACCTTCTACTCAGAGGCCTGTCCAGCCGTTATGGCAGTAATCCCTACAGGAGGAACAAGTGACTCCCCTTATGAAGCAAACATGGCAGGTGAACTAGCCTTGGTGAGTATGTCTGATGTAAAAATGTGAATTCAGAGATATTAAGTAGTAGTAGTACAGTTATTGGATTGTTATACGTTAATAAACCTGAAATCTATTTCACAAAATATTTCTGATTCTGTTGACTGACTTCTGTAACTTCCATCGCCTCTGAGTTTACTACCAAGCCGTATCTGTGCTGTGTGGGTTTCAGCATTACATGAGGGTACTCTGGTGCTAAGTTGCACATCTTTTCTCCCCAGAATTAAGCTCCACGTCCTGTGAGATTCCCATGCACAAGGAAATAGGCAACTGAAGTTCAAGTAGAAGGTGTAACCAATAGCTTTACACAGAATGACTGTGGTATTTTATGGCGAAAAGGACAGACAATGCCAGAAGAGCATACTTTGGTGTGAATAATTACTTTTATGAGCTGACTTAATTCAAGCAAGTTCTTCTTTACCTTTATAGTGCACTACCTTGCTTAGTTATTAGGCTTTGTGCCTTGGGATATAACTAACTGAGTATCTACATCCCACCCATCTAATTCCAGAAGTCCACTAATGTGATGCTGCTTTTGCCATGGCGGAGTCATGGAGGAACATGCAAATATGAAAGATATATTGTGTTGTCAGTGACCTAGGTAGAAATGCATGTCAAAAACTAGAAGAGGTTGAGAAGATACCAAGTAGGGTCTGCAGGTTTTGTAACAGCTATGTTAGCATACTGTAGTCTGCTTGCATGTGTCACAGACAAAGTGGGAATGGAGTGTATTTAAATCATTATTGTTTTCTCCCTCTTAATCCCAAAACATCAAGGTAATGTTTGGTTTACTCCTTTCCCTGTTTGCACTAGTGGCATGCTGATTTTGGCTGAATGATGTACCACACTGCTGGTTTTCAGCTTCCATTTTATTTTAAGTAATCCCAAATCCTTCAAGATGAAGTCATAGATAGAGTTTATTAACAAAAAATTCACAGGGGAATTGCTTTGCTACTCCAGTCATGCAGACAAGTACTCAGAAAACAAAGGGAGACAGGACAGAAGAGGAGATGGGTGATAAATTATACATTTTGGTAAATCCAGGAGTACTAAAAGGCAGATCATGTCAGTGGAACTTTAAGGACTTCAATATGCAAGAATAGCTTCTTTGGTGGGTTGGGCCCAGTTTTCTTCCTTGTGGGAAAAATGTAGGCTTCTTTCCAGCTATTAATTTGGAGAATGAAAGGTCCAAGGCAGGATGTCAATTTAGCCTGGAATCTTGCTCTCTCTGTCTTTCTGGATGTTCAACAGCAACTGATTCTGAATCACAGAATTGTATAGCTCAGAAATTGCATAAGCTCTAATTTTAGTCATGTGACAAAGACAGGTATTTCAGGTACTGATGACGCATCTCAAGGGGCTAATTGATACATCAGTAAGCTAACAATGTAGCTTTGCCTCAGAGTTTCCATTGCAAGGTCATGAGATAATAGTAAAAGTATTGTGTTCATTTTAACATAATGGGTTTGGGTATTCCCTCTGCCCTGAGCCGGTTGGAGACAGAATCCTCATCTCCAAGCCTTGTTGGAAGGCCTGTAAAATGCAGAGGCTTCTTGAAATACAAACCTGTAATCAACCACAGATATTTTGAGAATCCAGCAAGGTTGTCTATTTTTAAAAGAAGCAGAACTTAAACATGAAAATAAAAAAGACAACGTGGTTTTCTTTGGGATTTCTCCTCATGCCTTCTGGCCTGATATACACATAATGTTGAACTCTCTTTTAGTGGACATGAATGTGTTCTCTGCCATGAAATTCTTGTCCAGAACTGGAACTTTTTAAATATTGGTCCCATGGCCAATGAACTGAAGATACAGCATTAACCACCTGTGATGCTGTTATAGTAAGTACAGCCTAGTATTGCCAGTTTCATCAGGGTCACCTCCTGTGAAATGTTCCTGTTCTTTTTTTCCAACTGAAAGGAGTGGTTCTCTTTAAACACTGCAGGGCTCTCATTTGGACATATGCTAGGTAGGAGCTCTCTACACCTGAGAAACCACTACAGGGATCATGTTAGAATTTACAGGCGCACATGGGGTGTTGATAAAGGTGAATTAATTGGAATTGACTGGAGAATTGGCCTCATCATCTCCAACTGAATGTATTCAGAATCAGAAATTGATGCATCAAGTTTCTAAGCACAGTTGGACATGTAGGGAATTGCATAATTATTTCAGTGGGTTTACTAAAAGCAGTGAATGCAGAATTTTTTTTATTTAATTAACATGAAAGAAGAATATGAAAACAACATAGTGAAAAGGCCACCATCAAAACATTTGATTTGTGTGTGACACATTTTGAAAGGCAGTGGTAATAATATATCAAAATGCTTCTCCAGCTTCATCTATAATTTGCAGATGTTAAATTTACAATTTAAAAAGAAATAAACTTACAAACATATCTGACAAACCTGTTGCATTGAAAAAAATCTACTGGTATGAATGTTAATATGGCCTATTAGTGATGAGCAACTTGGTCTTCAGTCAGGCATTCAGTAACTTGAACCAAAAGCAAGAATTACTGGACACGCTCAGGTCTGGCAGTATCGATGGAGAGAGAAACAGAGTTAACGTTTCAGGTCCAGTGACGCTTCATCAGAACTGAAAGCAGCTGGGAAAAGGTTGGTATATATGTTGAAGATGGGGTGGGGAGAAAGGGCAGGAGTAACAATGAGTGGGGATGAAGTCCAGAGAACAAGAAAAGCAGCTGGCAGACAAAGGAGTGGGTGAAGGTCAGCCTGGGGCAAAGAATAGCTGTAAATGGGGTCTAATAATGGCTGACAGTGGGTTGTTTGTGGTAGCAGCCCATATGATGACAAAGCTTGGTGTGTATGGGTTGGGTAAAGACATGGAGGAAAGGGCCCAAGCCCTAAAATTATTCAATTCGACATTGAATCCTGGCGCCTGTAGAGTCCCCGAGCAGAAAATGAGATGCTGTTTTTCCAGCTTGCGCTGATCTTCGCTGGAATACTGCAGCAAACCCGAGGCAGGGATGTCGGGCAGGGAACATGGTGGTGTATTGAAGTGGCAGGCAACAGGAAGCTCAGAGTCGTTTTTGCAGACAGAATATAGGTGATCTGTAAGTGGGTTGCCCAGTCTCCACTTCAGCTCTCCAATGTGGAGGAGACCATATTGTGAGCAGGGAACACAATAGACTAGATTGAGTAGGTGCAGATAAATCACCACTTCTGCTGGAAAGTGTACCTGGGCTTTGGACAGTGAGGAGGGATGAAGTAAACAGGTAAGTATTACACCTTCTGGGATTGTAGTGGAAGGTGCCATTGGGATGTGGGGAGATGCTGGGAGTGAAGGAGGAGTGGACCAAGATGTACTGGAAGGAACGGAACCTGTGGTAACTCAGAACCAACTACAAGCCCATTAAACGCTGAACCAAGATTGAACCACTCAAATAACTTTCCAATGCAGACATTAATGGGAAAAATATATTTTTGTCAGCTGGTACCTCCTCATGAGAAAATTGGAAATGGTGCTTTGCTATCCTTTTGATGGTGCCCATTTCTAAAGAGCTTTTGTATGTAGATTCCCATCCTTCCTTTCAGATTATCATATCAATTCATGCAGGTTAGCTTCTGCCTGTCTTGCACCTGGCATTATTTGTATGAAACACACAACAATTGCCAAGAGTGTTTAAAGAGTTAAACTGGCACATGTGATCTGGTTTTCTGATTGTGACTATATTGAGTATCTGAAGTGATAAATAAAACTAGCAGTCTTTGTTTCAAACCAGCCTAATTGTCATTTACTTCATTACAACTTTGATCCAAGGTGGTGAAATACAATTCTCTGTGAAATCTCCTATATATATATTTGGACCTAGTATTGTCAATAATCAGAATACAAAGCAAATAACTAGGAAATGATTGACATAGCTTAATCACAAGAATACTATTCTCATATTTGCCCTTGTTAAAATTTCCTTGATGTTATACATCCACACTTTAATTCCTATTCTCAAGCATGTCTAGATTAATTGTAATGGCTCCTTGTCTAGGCTAAAGAATTAAGGGTACATATTTCTTGCAGTAATACCAGTTCAAATGGGCACCTGATTTAGGAAATACTATTATTTGTCAACTATTTGACTGTTATTTTAGAAGTGTTTTGTTTTGCCTCCAGGAACCTGCTTTGCATTCAGTTCTTTAAATGAATGTTCATGGCATCAGTTGTGCCATTAAAAATGCATATTCCCCAAATCCTGTTTAGTCTGCAACACACTTAGCAGAATTTAAACTGACGTTAACAATACATGAAAAGTACTGGACTTGTATCTCTCCTATTTAATGTCAATTGCAAGGTTTCCCAAAAAAATTACATTATCGCGTCCTGTTAAACAGAAGCATTTTATCTGTCTTTGTGTCACCTTACTATAACTGCTTAATGCCCATCTGTCCGTCTGAATCCTTTAACTAACTAAATTAGGTCAAAGTTGGAATTGGAAGAATCCAACCCCTACGCTTATAAAGTCATTATGGCAAGGAAGGAGGCCATTGGCCTATTCAATCTGCAGCAGCTTTCTGCAAATGCTAAAACAGAAATCACTGGATAGACTTAGCAGGCCTGGTTTTCTCTGCACAGATGCTGCCAGACTTACTGAGTTTCTCCAACAATTTTTGTTTCTCGTCTGTTTCCGATCTCCAGCTTTTGAAGTTCTTTGTTTTGTTTAATTTTATCTTTGCGAGTGCAAACAGAATGCCACCAACAGTTGAATTGCTGTGAAATCTTGTTTTCCTGGAATGATCCCACACTTGTTTATATAGCTATATATTTTTTAGCACCTGTACAAAAAAGTATATAGCGTATTGTAAGTACTTAGTGGTATAGTGGACAGTGAAGAAGGTTGCCAAAAATTACAAAGAGATCATGATCAATTGAGTCAATCAGCTGACTGCTGGCAGATGGTATTTGATTTGGGTAAATGAGAGGTATTGCATTTTGGCAAGACGAACAAGGGCAGGACTTACACAATTAAAACTAGAGCCTTGGGTAGTGTTTTAGAAAAGAGAGGCCTGCAGGTTCAGGTACATAATCCTTTGCAGTTTGCATCACCATGTAAACAGTGTGGTTAAGAAGGTTGTTTAGCACACTTGCCTTCATTGCTCAATACTCTGAGTATCGGTATTGGGATGTCATGTTGAGGCCGTATAGGACATTGGTGACGCCTGTCCTGGAGTAGTGTGTCCAGTTCGGTTTTCCCTTTTATCGGAAGGATATTATTAAGTTGGAGAGGGTTCAGAAAAGAGTTATCAGAATGTTACCAGGAAAGGAATGTTTGAGTTACAAGGAGCGACTGAATAGGCTGGAATTTTTTTCCACTGGTGCATGGGAGGTTAAAGGCAAACACATAGAGGCTTATAAAATCATTCAGGGTATAGATAAGGTGTGTAAATGGTGTGTGTCTTTTCCCTAGAGTGGGGGAATTTCAAGATTAAGGGACTTTTTTTTAAGGTGAGAGGAGAAAGATTTAAAAAGACGTAAAGGGCAACTTTTTTATACGGAGTAGTTTGCGTGTGGAATGAACTTCCTGAGGAAGTGGCGGATGCAGGTACAGTTACAATGTTTAAAAGATATTTGAATAAGTACATGTACATGAATAAGAAGTGTTTGGAGGGATATGGGCCAAGCACAGGCAGTTGGGACGAGATTAGTTTGGGATTATTGTTGGCACAGACTGGTTGGACTGAAGGGTCTGTTTCCACGTTGTATGACTGTAACTGACTGTAGTTTCATTATTTTATACAGCACAATATCAGGACACACTTATTCTCTAACTGATAGTTAATATTCAAACCTCAGTCACTCTTATTACATAGCCGCATCTGGCAGGCAATTTGTGCGCACCAAGAGTGCTCAACAATAAATTAAACAGTTCTGAGGAAGAGTCACTGGACCCAAAATGTTAACTCTGTTTTCTCCTCCACAGATGCTGCCAGACCTGCTGAGCTTTGCCAGCAACTTTGTTTTTGTTCCTGATTTACAGCATCTGCAGTTCTTTTGGTTTTTAATAAATTAATCAGATTATCTATTTTCTGGAAGAGTATGTCAATAACGTTTTTTTTGACTAATTTTACATCATCTTTTAAGCCCAAACCTGACTGCAAGTTAGTGCCTTGGTTTAAGATCTTATCAGAAAGTTTCCATGTCCAGCAATGCAGCATTCTCCAATCTATATGAAGTGCTCAGTTAGAGATGTTGCGAAATATTGGTATGATGAAGAAGCCCAACAACAGCTACATCAAACGGTTGTACCTGCTATTACACACAACAAGCCCTTCAACGCTCTCTTTGTAGAAGAACGGGAGGCTCTAAACAACCTCAAAGAGGATCAACGCATCATTATTCTACCCGCTGACAAAGGACGTATCAGTCATCATGGACAAAGCAGAATATATCGATAAAGCAAGAGAACTACTCAACGACACAAATACCTATCGCCGACTAGAAACCGATCAAACCACAAAACATGCAAACAAAATTAACAAAACCCTAAAGAAACTCAAGGAACTAAACAAAATCACCAAAGAAGAACACTAGAGGATGAGAGCACGTGATTCGAAAGTTGCTAGATTCTACAGACTCCCAAAGGTATACAAGGAAATACCTCTACGACCAATTGTCTCACTTCCAAAAACACCAACCTACAGTTTATTGAAGGAACTATGGAAATGGGTGAAACATCTTATCAATGGATCCCCGTACTCAATTAGTAATGCGCAGCAATTCTTAGAAAAGCTGAGAGGCGTCCAAATCGAGGAAGATGAGATAATGGTGTCATTTGACGTAACCTCCCTGTTTACATCAGTGGACCTCAACTCCGCCAAAGCCACAGTCGCCGACCTGTTGGACAACCATGGGGCTACGCATGGAGCACTCAGCAAGGAAGATATCTGCGAACTCCTTGATCTCTGCCTAACAACTTAGTTTGAGTTCGATGGAGAGCATTACCAGCAACTGCAGGGAGCACCCATGGGATCTCCCATCTTGGGATTCATCGCTGAAGTCACAATGCAAAAACTGGAACAGATCATTCTACCGGAACTCAACCCCAAAACATGGGTTCGCTACGTAGACGACACATTCACCACCATCAAGAAAAGCGAATTGGCCAGAACAAACGAACTACTGAACAACGTCTTTCACAACATCAATTTTACAATGGAAACCGAGACTGATAACAAATTGGCATTTTCGGATGTTCTCGTCACCCGAATGCCGAACGGACAACTCCAAACCAAAGTCTACAGGAAGGAAACTCACACAGATCAACTTTTGAGCTACCACAGCAACCACCCAAAATGCCACAAGCAAAGCTGTATCCGGACGCTATTCAAGCGAATCGACACACACTGCAATACCACAGAAGCCAACTTTAAAGAGGAGAAATGACTATATGAAGTCTTCACAAAAAATGGCTATCCGAGAAACTTCATCCGGAGAACACTGAGAATTCGCACAGCGACAATTCCCCCAAGACAACATGAAAACAGGAGAATCGTCCTCCCATATATCAAGAATATTTCTGAGATGACAGCAAGATTATTTCGACAACATGGAGTAACCATCGCCCACCGACCCATGAATACACTCAGGAGCAGACCATCAAAACCCAAAGGGAAACTGGATTTGATGGATAGAAGCAACGTGATCTACCAAATTCAATGCAACAACTGCACCAAGCACCACGTTGGTCAAACCGGAAGAAAACTGTCTACGAGAATCCATAAACACCAGCTCGCCGCCTGAAGGCACGACCCAATGTCATTGGTATCCGTCCATGAGGACCAAGAGGGACACCAGTTCGACTGGAACAACGTGAAGGTACTGGCACAAGGAAATACCAAACAAGAATGGGAATTTATCGAGGCATGGTACTCATCCAAAGAAGCAATAAACAAGCACATTGAAATCGATCCAGCCTACCAACCGTTACGGACAAGGGAACCATGAACTTGGGGGAACCGCGGAAGAGACCAAACGCTACAAACCCAAGGCGTGCAGAAACGATTCAAACAACCTCCAAACAGCCAATCAAATGGCGACTTGATAAACCATAACACAAACTTGATTTAGGTCACGAAAATATCTACCAATCAAAATCGCAAACATTAACTACTCTTAGGCAACCTATTATAAAGGCAAGCACCAGAGGAATCACCCACCTACGCACTGATGATGTCTTCTCGACTGGAGACGAAACGTTTGCAATTCATTTGCCAAGCTCGGCGAACAAACCAACAGCTAACGAAGTGCTCAATGTTGGTTGGAAGAGATGTGATTCCAGATATTACTTTTTATGAATATGGATATCTTCAGCTTCTAAACAAAGGACATTTTGGTAAGGAAAAGGCAGAGACTGCAAAGCAATAAGTTGGAATGAGTTGACATTAGCCTGTAAGGACTCAAATAGTTATGCAGGTTGACGTCTCGTGAGCCCAGTTTGAGAATGGGAATACACTGATACATTTTTGAACTCGGAGAGCAAATTTGAGACCACCTGAAGGGCAGCAGCCATTGCTCCCTCTCTGTTTCTTTGCAACTTTTCTTAGCAAAGCATGAGATCTGAAGACACACAAAATATTATAACTTTCACTTATGGAGATTCCTAGAGAGGATTTGTTGCAATCTACCCCACAGTCTGGAGCAATAACCAACTAGTAATATCTTACACCTCCGGTAAAACACCTCAGTGCTTACAGCTTATGTGCATGCAGAATAACTGTGGAGTCAGAAAACTGTTTGGGATAATTTGTTACTTATCCTTTTTTCACATAAATTTACTTGACCAAGGTAGTTTAAGGTCACACTGCACAGAGTTTTTGTCTCCTTGTTTCTCCTCAGGCATGCATATATTCGTGTGTTCATTTCTTATGAGGACAGATTTTTATATATTTACATAATCACATTATTTGTCAATAATATTTACAGCTGTTTGTAAGTTTTTTTGGCTATAAACTGATTATCTATAATGAGGAAACTTGGCTATCTTGTTCTTAATAGTGACTCTGACATAACTTGAACCTGATAATTAGCCTACTTAAATGTACAATTTATTATGACCAGTGAAGAAACGGAAGTGGGTTAAAATTGTGCAGCTCTCCAATCTTTGGTGTAACAGTGTAAACAAAGGGCAATCTGTGCATGTGCTATACATAGATTTCCAGAAGTCATTTGACAAGGTGCCACACTACATCAAAAGTTACTATGAAAAATAAGAGCTCATTGGAAAGAAGATGAGGTAATAACATGGCGAGGAGATTATGCAATAATATGGGTAGAAGATGGGTTAAATAACAAGACATAGTAGTCATAGGTCATTCTGGGATTGATAAAATGAGTGAAGCATCACAGGGATCAATGCTAGAGATTCAACAATTTAAAATTTATATTAATGACTAATTTTTTGGATAAAAGCACCCATTATATTGTTGCTTCAATTTGCTGATAACACAAAAGATCGATAAGAAAATAAGCTGTGGTGTAGTAAAGAATCTGCAAAGGGTGCATATGTATAGGGGTGATGATGGCCTAGTAATATTATCACTGGACTGTTAATCCAGTGACGTCGATCATGTTCCGGGGACCCAGGCAGATGATGGAATTTGGATTCAATTAAAATCTGGAATTAAGAGTCTAATGATGACTGTAAAAACATTGCCAATTATCACAAAAACGCATCTGGTTCATGAATGTCCTTTAGGGAAGGAAACTGCCATCCTTACCTAGTCTGGTCACGTAACTCCAGACCCACAGCAATGGGGTTGACTCTTAACTGTCCTCCAGGATGGACAACAAATGCTGGCCTAGTCAGTGAAATCCTCATCCTGTGAATAAATGTGGAAAAAAAACAATGAATAGTCAAAAATTTGGGAGGTGGAGTATTCTGTGGGAAAATGTCTCTTTGGCAGAAAGAATAGAAAGGTAATGAGGCTGCAGAACTTTGAGGTGCAGAGAGACCTGGGTGTATCTTGTACATGAATCAAAAGAAGTAAGTAGGTGGGTACAGCACACTCTTGGGAGGATGTGATAGAAGTGGGTGCAAAGGAGATTCACCAGGGCACTGTCTGGGATGGAATATTTTAGCCATGAAGAGTAGCTAGTAAGTTTGATTTGTATTCTTTGGAATAGTGAGGTTTGATGGGGGTTCCTGATAAAGGTGTATAAGATAATGTGGGTCATAGATAAGGTGGAAGGGAAGCAGCTGTTCCCCTTGGTTGAAGGATCAATTATAAAAAGGGCACATTTTTAAGTTGAAAGGCAGGTGGTTTAGTGGGGATTTGATGAAAAAGTGTTCATCCAAAAGATGGTAGAAATCTGGAAGGGCTGCCTGAGAGGGTAATTGAGGCAACTCAGGTAATCTGATAATCTTTAAAATGTGCTTGAATGAGCACTTGAAGTATCATAACATTCAAGGCTATTGCGGGAAAGTGGGACCAGTGTAGATCTCATCTGGCTTTGTTGGTGCAGACTCAATGTGCTGAAGTGCCTCTTCTGTCCTATATGATTCTGTACAGCAATTGTTCAGGAATGTAAATAAATTCTTATTCTTTGTAAAAAAAGAAATGGAATATAAAAATAGGTATATCTTGCTACAGTTGTACAGGACAATGGTGAATCCACATATAGCGTGTACAGTTTTGACTTCCTTATTTAAGAAAAGATATAACGCTTTAGAAGCCATTCCATGAAGGGTCACTGGACTGAGGCCAAAACAAAATAGATATAGGAACAGGATTAGGCCATTCAGCACCATGATCCTGCTCTGCCGTTCAATAGATTCACAGTGGATCCAAAACTCCTCATGTCCATTTTCTTGCCCTTTCTTCAATATATTTGATTCACCTGCTGATCAAGAACCTATCTGTCTCAACCTTAAATGTGCACAAGAACTGTGCCCCCACAATTCTCTGTGGCAAGGAATTCCAAAGACTCACACCCTTTGAGAGGACAAATTCCTTCTCAACTCAGTCTTATATTAACACCCCTTAGTTGTGATACTATGCCTTCTGGTCATAGTCTTTCCCATGAGGTGAAGCATTCTTTCAATATTTACCCTCTCAAGCCCCTCAATGTTGCAGTGAGATTCCCTCCCATTCTTCTAAATTCCAGTGAGTCCCAACCTGTTTACCCTTTACTAATAAGATAATCTCTCTATATTGGGGTTCACCCTAGTGAACTTTCTCTGAACTGCATCCAATTAAATAACGCCTCTCTTCTGAAGAAGGGTCCAGACCCAAAATGTCAGCTTAAAAAGGGGAGAAAATCTGCTCGCAGTACTCCAGATGTGCTCACCAGTACCATGTATACCTGTAGTAAGACTTATCTGCTCTTATTCTCCAAACCCCTTGAAATAAGGGCCAACATTCCATTAGTCTTCCTGATTACCTGTTGTGCCTGTATGCTAAATTTCTGTGTTTCATGCTCAAGTACAACCCACTCCCCTCCCCCAGTCTCTTTGTGTTGGAGTTTTTTGCGGCTTTTCTCCATTTAAATAATACTCTTCTTTTGTTCTCTCTTTCAAAATGTACAACTCCACATTTTCCCATATTATACTCCGAAATAACTCCTCAGAGGCTCATACCCTGTCACCAAGTCAACCTTTCTTCCGCAGGTGGAGAGTCCTTGACACTGATCCAGCACTCTGAGTGCACAGCACATGTGACATTCCTGTTTATATCTGTCAGCCAGGGCTCCTTGATTGTACCAGATTAATAGCCCCAATCAGAGAGCTCATATTCTATGATTCAGAGATAGTAGGAACTGCTGATGCTGGAGAATCTGAGATAACAAGGTGTAGGGCTGGATGAACGCAGCAGGCCAAGCAGCATCAGAGGAGCAGGAAAGCTGATGTTTTGGGTCTGGACCCTTCTTCAGAAAAAGGGTCCAGACCCGAAATGTCAACTTTCCTGCTCCTCTGATGCTCCTTGGCCTGCTGTGTTCATCGAACTTTACACCTTGTTATCTCATATTCTATGATGTTGCCTGGCTCACCTCATTACAGTCACTAAATACTCCTTTCGCCAACTTTTAGTCCACTTCCATAACCTATCCATAGTTCTTTTTACACTGTTTGTATCCATCTTGTAACTTGCCCATTTACCTATTTTTGAATTGTCTGCAAATGTGGTTACAGTATGTTTGTTTCCTTTCTCCAAGTCATTAACATATATCATAAGCAGTTGCAATTCTAACAATGATGCCTGTAGAACCCCACTGGTTGCAAGTTAGCAACCTGAAAAAGAACCCCTTATCCCCAATTTTCTATCCATGTCAATATACTACTTCCAACACTCTGGGTTCTTAAGTTATAGCTTACCTTTTGTGAGATACCTTATTGTACGCCTTCTGGAAGTCCAAATACAACACACCTACTGGTTGTACTCTATCCACTCTAGTTGAGACTTCCTCAAAAATGTCTTATAAAATAGTCAGACACAATTTCCCTGTCACAAAGCCATGCTGTGTCTGCCCGATTAGATAATGATTTTCCAAATATTCTGTTATTACTTCCTGAATTTCCTGATTCCAGTACTTTTCCAACAATGGATGTTAGTCTAACCAGCTGATAGTTGCGTGTGTTTTGCCTCCTTCCGTTCTGAATAGGAGTGTCACAGTGGCAGTTTTTCAATCTTCTGGTACTTCTCCAGAAACCAAGATTTTTGGAAAATTACAACCGATGCATCCTGGTAGATAACACAGTGTGGAGCTGGAGGAACACAACAGGACAGGCAGCATCAGTGGAGCAGGAAAATTCAGAAGAAGAAAGGTCCTGACCCAAAACATCCTGCTGCTTCGATGCTGCCTGGCCTGCTGTGACCCTCCAGCTCCACACTGTGTAATCTCTGACTCCAGCATCAGCAGTTCCTACTATCTCTGAGTAAGCATTATCTTTTTTCGGACCCTAAGATGCAAGCCACCAGGGCCAGGGAAATTATCTGCCGTTACTTGGATACTATGGATGGGTGGCTTATCTTCTGAGGAAACATTGAACAGACTGAGCTTGTATCTATTGGAGTTTAGAAGAGGTAAAGCAGATCTTACTGAGACATATTAGATCCAGAGAGGACTTGACAGTTTGAAAGCTGATAACATGTTTTCTCTAACGGAACAGTTCAACACAATGGGACGGAGTTTAAAAACAAGGGGTTTTCCATATGGATAAACTTTTCCATTAGAGGGTTGCGAGTCTTTAGAACTCGGTCAGAGAGCAGTAAGGGCAGACTCTTTCAATATTTGGAGATAAGACAGAGACAAATTCTTGATAAACAAAGGAGTTAACAGTAAACAGGGTAGATGCAAGGAGTTGAGGTCACAATAAGATCAGCTATAAATGTATTTAATGGAGCTATAAATGTATTTAATGGCAAAGAATGCTCAAGGGGCTTACTCTAACACCTCGTTCAAATGTTCAAGTCAGGAAAAGGGGCTGCAACTTCTCCAAATGAAAAGAGTGGGTTCACCTGAGTCAAGCTGGGATTTACACACACTTCTCTTGAAGAGATACTATTGAAGAAGTTATTGGGGTTTTAATAAAAGCAAAAAAAACTGCGGATACTGGAAATCTTTTGTAAAAGCAGAACGGAGAAAGAAAGGCTGATAATGTGGGCCATAAATAGGCAAAAATGGGTTGGGTATGCATAAAGCAGCCCATGTCAGGACAGGTTTTGTAGTGTGGGGTGGGTAAAGGACATAGAAGAGGTGTTCAGGTTCTAAAATTGTTGAAGTCAATATTCAGCCCTGAAGGCTGCAGAATCCATAATTAAGAAATGAGACAGTGAAATGTTTCTCTAACTGTCGTTCTGTTTCTCTGGGCTCCACCACTTTCCACCTGTTCAGTCCTTCTTGCTTCCCCAGCCTCTGTCTTCAGCACATATGCCACCTTTTCCTAGCTACAACTTGTTCTGAAGAAGGGTCACTGGACTCGGAATGGTAACCCTGCTTTCTCTCCAGAGATCCTGCCAGGCCTGTTGAGTTTCTGCTGCAATTGTTTTATTATTAATGTAGTATCTGTCCACAATCTCCAAATCAAAATATAAGCTGAAATGTTGGCACGGCCAACAAAGAGTTAAGCATTGTTTTTACTTTATATCAGGGTCAGAATAAGGGTTATGTTTCACACATATAATAACTAGCATGCATCAATTCCTTTTCTGAATCGCTGAATATGTTTCATACTTTGTTTCATAAATACCTCTTATGATTTTTATAGCTTCTTTTTGCTGGATATTGATGCAATATGTGGGTGGGAACTAATTGGAGCTCCAACAATATGTGCAATTACTTTGTTTTCAACAGGTAACAACTGAACTTGACAATGAATGCACCAAAACCTTCAAAGGCACTTCAAGCGCAGCTCCAATGGCAGCTGGTATAATTGCATTGGTCCTTCAGGCTAAGTAAGTATTGTCACATGTAAACAGTTTGCAATTTAAAAAGATCATGTATATTACCAATATATTCAGCAATGTTCAAAAAAATTCTGATTTTGGGACATGTTGGGTCTGTCAGCGGTTAGCACTGCAGCCCCTCAGCACCAGGGACACCAGTTCAATGCTGGCCTTGGTCGACTGTCTGTATGGAGTTTGCACATTCTCCCCGTGTCTGCTTGGGTTTCTGCCAGGTGCTCCGGTTCCTCCCACAGTTCAAAGACATGCAGGTTAAGTGGTTTGGTCATGCTAAATTGCCAGTAGAGTCTAGATATGTACAGGCTAGGTGGATAAGCCATGGGAAATGCCGGGTTACAGGGGTAGGGTTAGGGATGGGTCCGAGTGGGGTGCTCTTTGGAGGGTCACTGTGATTCTCTGAGTGTACTTGGATTTTCTGTGAGGTGGTCTCAACGAGAGCAAAAGAATCTTATTGGTTTTATTTAACATGATTAAACAATGTGGAAGATTTCCTTGTTGGACACCTGCAACATTCTCACTTCTGTTTCCCAAAGTGGCAGAATTCCTCTTGTGTTGTGTAGCGAACAGAATCTTGCATTTATATGGGCTACATGAGAAGGCCAAAGGTTCAAAATACTGTGGCAAGTAGCCCACCTGCAATGCCTGCCCACCATTTACAAGACACAAATTAGAAGTATTATGGGTTCCTCTGTACTTACCTGGATGAATGCAGCTTCAACAACATTCAAAAAGCTCAACACCTCTAGGACAAAGCAAACCACTTGATTTGCACTCCAGCCATCATCCTCAGCATTCACTCCCTTCATCTCAAATGCACAGTGGTAACAGACGCAAGAGAAAATACATAAAGACAGCATCTTTCACACATGTGACTTGTACTATCTAGAGTGCAGGTTGCCCTTTGAACTGCACACCATCCTGACCTAGAACTTGCGTTCACTGATGTTGGCTCAGTATCCTGGAACTCTGTTCCCACCAGCACAGTGGGTTTACCTACACCTAAGGATTATTTCAGTTTAAAATTTAGCTCGCCACCCATTTTTCAAGAACAGTTAGAAATAGCCAATAAATGCTCGTCTCGTCAATGTTACCCAAATTCCATCAATAAATCAAACATAGATAACCCCCTCTCATGATCATAGATCCTGCCAAATTGTACCATGGTAAGAAACATATGTTTGAAGTCTGGTCTATCAGTAACGTAGAAAGCGTAACTGCCAATTTTGTACTGCAAGGTGCCACAAACTGCAGTGTCACAGAGAATATTATGTTACAGATCATTTTCTTTTTGCTGATGTTGGGTGAAAAATAAATATTTATCAGAAAAATAGGGACAATTCTCATGCTCTTTTTTGAGTAGCATCAGGAATTGTTTTTACTTACCTATGAAAAGGTAAATGACAGCCAGTGTGTCTTTGATGTCAATGTTGATCATCTCCACGATGGATGTGTAAACTTGCTAGGATCTACATCGCCAAGAAGATTGAACATTTCAGTGTATTTTCCTTTGTTTCTCAGTTTTTTACAGCAGCGTGCCATTCATGGTTTGATCTTCACCTTCTTCAGTACTATTGTTCAGGAGAGTCATACTGTGGCTTAGGTTTTGTTCTAATATTTCCTCTCTGAACAAAATGTAAGCTCATTGGGTGAGTTTGTCTGTGTTTACTAGTTAGAAGATAAAGGATTGCAAATAAACAAAGGAAAGATGCCCAGAAGTTGAGATTATGCCAAGAATGATATTACCATAGATACTTTTTCTCTTCAAGAAATATTTGTCAACAAAAGAACAGTTTTGGATTTGTCTAAGGAATTGGAATCGACACTTCATAAGGTAAATCTTGACTGACAATTGCCAGCCACATGTTGCAAACTGATTTTCATTCAAGCTCCAGTGTAGATATGGAGCTACTTGTTTGTTGTTTGTGGCATAAAGAAGAATGCAAGGTTAGCTGCTTGGTCACCAAGCTTACACATTGAAGGTATGTTCGTTGACAAGTCTCCGGGAACCATGATTACCAGTGAGTCACAATAGTGCTAGTGTACACACTGTCACAAGAACTGTAATAGAATACACTGTAGAAAGCTACACACGCATTGAGAGGTTGAAAGCGGGAGTAATCTAATAGTTATCAGTAAAGGACTCCTAGATCACCATTAGCTTCAGCAATACCTTGCAAAATACAATGGATAAGCATAGTGTAGGTGGAGGAAGAGAATAACTTAGCCTCGCCCAGAATGCGAACAACATTAATCAGAAGGAACAGAAGATCTTTCTCAAACTATCTTTACTCTTTACCATAGTCGTAAGTAGATTTTCATTAAAAAAATATCTTCCTATGATGATTCCCTCCACACATCTTTATGTATTCACAGTTCCATTGCAAAATAAACCTTCACTTACCAGTCCAAATTGCTGCATCTGAAGTATGGTTCCAATACCTTTCTTCTCCTAATTTAATAGTACACAATGCAGAGTCAAAATGCGGAGGTAGTCAGCAACTGGTTAAAATGTGACAAGAACCGGACAATTTTAATGTTTTGGGCAAATAAGAGGCATGTATTATTTGATATCCACAAGTGATGGCAGTGACTGTCTTCTACAAGGGAGAATCTAGCCATGGGGCTGGGAATACTACAGCGAATAACTCTCCCATTGACTCCTCAATGCCTGGACATCATCGATAGAAACAAGTCAGAAACGTGATGGAGTTATCCCCAATGACCTGGATAAGTGCAACTCTAACAACACCCAGTATGGACTACAGTACCCAGGAGATAGCAGCCCATCGATTAATACCACATCCATCACCTTCCACAGTCTCTCCCTTCATCACAGGCGCAGAGTTGCAGTAGTGTGTACTTTAACAAAGGCACTTCAAGATCCACCGAGGCTCCTTAGACAGCACCCCACAAATCTGCAAACTCAACAATGTAGAAGGACAAGGACAGCAGATACAGCAGTTCTCCATCAAACTGCACATCATCCTATTTTACACCCATATTGTAGCCTGTTAATGATCACTGTGACAAAATCCTGGAACTCCCTTACGGCACCACGAGTGTAACCACGGCACATTAACTGCAGCAAATCAAGAAGGCAGCTTGCCTTCTCCAGGGCAATAAGGTGTGCATTTTTGTTTCCACGTCAAATAATGGGCAGAGTGTGAACAATTACAGAGCCAGATGAGAGACTTATCAGTGACTAGATGGAGTTCTTTAACCCACCTCGATGCTTTGTCAGTGCACAGTCCTCGATAACATGAGTTATTGAACTGAATTGCAGCTTCAGCCCATAGATTGATGATTCCACTGACGTTGGGTGGCTGCACAGAGTCTTTGATCTATCTGGTAAATGGTTCAAAGGCCCACCAGCTTCATGGGAGATCAAAGCAGTGTGGGATTTCCATAACAGTGATTTGACAAGGTGCCACATCAAAGGTTACCAATGCAAAGGTAATGTTAAACAGGATAAGGTGATAACATGGCTAGGAGATTATTTAATAACATGGATAGGGAATTGGTTAGCCAACAGGTTGAAATAGGTTCTTTTTGGATTGATAGGATGCATGATGGATCAATAATGGTGATTCAACTACTCAGAATTACATTAATGATTAATTATATTTTTGATGAAGAGACCAATAACATGTTTGCTAAATTTGCTGGTGACATGTAGTTAAAAAAGTAAGTTGTGAAGAAGAGGTAAGGAATCTGCAAATGAAGAGGGTGGATAAATTAAATGACTGGTGAAAAATTTGGAAGATGGAATTTAATTTAGAAAAATGCCTCCTTTGGCAGGAAGCCGAGAAAGATAGTGTAATGTTTAAATAGCGAGAGATTGCAGTACTCTCAGATATAGAAGGATATGGGTGGTTGAGTACATGAACCTCAGGAAATGAGAATGTGGGTACAACAATCTTAGGAAAGATGTGATTGCATTGGCGGGGTTTCTGAAGAAATTCAAAAGGACGTTGCCTGAGATGGAACATTTTAGCAACGGAGAGAGGCTGGATAAGCTCAGGTTGTTTTCTTTGGAGCAGAGAGGACTGAGGGGGGATCCGATAGACGTGTTTGAAGATTATAAGCATCATGGATGGGTTGGATAGGAAGAGATGTTCGCCTTAGTTGAAAGTGAGACACACTTTTAAGGTGAAATGCAGAACGTTTGGAGGGGATTTGAGGAAAGAGTGTTCAACCCAGAGGGTGGCAGGTGTCTGGAATGCACTGTCTTTGAGGGTAATTGATGCAGGAAACCTCACAACTTGCAAACCACAATCTTTAACTATGATGAGTGGTTTTGGTTGGATGTTTTCTTCTGCCTAACCTCCTGCCATAGATCCACATCTGTTCGTCCCTGGCTTTTTGTATTTAGTCATATGTGGTATCACCATATAAGCTTGTTCACCAACTAAAAGGCCCAAGTCAGAAGTGTGTTGGATTAACCCTGCTTGCCTGGATGAGTGCAGCTCTGACAACACTCAAGAAGCTTGACACCATTCAAGCCAAAATCATCCACCGATAGTCACCAAACACAAACATTTAATCCATTTGCCACCAATGATCAGTAGCAACAACGTGTACCATTTACAAAATATACTACAGAAATTCACCAAGGCCCTTTGGATGGCATCTTGCAGACCCAAGGGCACTACCATCAAGAAGGATAAGGGCAGTGGGTACATGGGAACACTGCTGTGTGTAAGTTCCCCTCCATGCCACTCATCTTCCTGATATGGAAATATATTGCCATTCCTTCAGTGTCACTGGGTTATTGACACAGGAATAATAACCTAAAATTCCCTCCCTAATGACATTTTGGGTCTATTTACACCAAATCAATTTCAGTGGTCAGGTCATCTAAGGAATGAGTGATAAATACTGGACCAGCCAACAACTCCCACATCTCATGTGTCAGTAAGAAAAATACATTTCTTCTTTTAAGACACTGGGTTGCAGGCTGTAGTACTGGGGAATTGTCATGATGTCTGTACATGAGATGCCTGTCATGGATAGCATTCTTGCTGTTAAATTCCCTTTAAACCCTGCCGTTGTGAAGGTGGAATGTGTTGGAGACTATTTCACTAGTACTTAGCTGTAAGCACGTGGAGGTACATGTTAAAATGGCATGGACATATCTTGCTATGAAATGACAGTGGCAGGAAGTGTCTATGCATGAACTGATGACATCATCACATACCATGTGCAGTGATGTCATCAGCAACTTGTCAGTGATGTTGATGTCAATTCTCTCTTCACACATACTTGCTGTTCCTGCCACCAACAGACAGAGTTTACAGGAAGGCCAATGTTCAGCCTTCATCAGAACTGAATGGATTTCTCTTCACTGATGCTGCCTGACTTTCTGAACATTTGCAGGAGATTCTGTTTTTATTTCATATTTCCAACCTCTTTCGTATTAGGTTTTTCTATGACTGTTGGATAATTCCAAAGTTGACTAATCTGGTGATATCTCTAAACCTATCTCACGCACACATAAACTCAGACATACAGTGCATAAAAACAAAGTTGCTGGAAAAGCTCAGCAGGTCTCAGCAGATGCTTAACAGGCAGCATCTGCTAAGGCAAAAACAAGAGCTAACATTTCGGGTCCCATGATCCTTCCTCAGAAAATTCAGTGCATTTGAGTATTAACATTAGCATGCCTTTCAAGACCTCCTGTTGAGTATTCTGTGTTGTTCTCCCATTTGTAGAGTGGTTTGGAGTGCCACAGAGGATCACTGTTCCCTACTGTAATTTTCCATTACTACTTCCCAGGAAAAGTTGAAAAACTCTGCCTGTCTGATACTACAGTCTTCTTTTGTCCTAATAGGAATTGAAAGAGGTTGATGTATTTTCAAAACAGTGCTATATTTGATACAATTCCCTTTTCCATAAGATCCCAAGATATCCGAACAGGAGTAGGCCACTTGGTCTTTCCAGAATTCCCTGTTATTCAGGAAAATCATGGATGATCTGATTTTCGTCTTTACATCACATTCCTGCCTGCCCCCCATAACTCAGCCTTGAACTGGCAGTGTAGATCTCCTGTGAGATTTTGAACTGGAGGCAAATATCCAACTCCCTGAGAGCTGCTGGCCGCTTGAAGCTGGCAGCTCTTTTTGCCTATCAGTGCCTCTTCCTGCGACTGGTAATGCACCCACCAAAAGGATTGACAAGCAACTGAGGCCATTGGCCAGTGAGGGTAGCGGGGGTGTTCAAGGGCAAAAGGGATGAAGTTGCAAGAGTTAGGGGGAAGCCCAAAGCAGTCAGCTCATTTGGTTGGATCCCTTTGTCATTCACGGAGTGCCCTTGAGGCCTGGAAGCCAGCAGGTTCCCTGTCGGACAACACTCCACACCTACTGTTTCATGAATATTGATAATGGAGGGTAAGGCCCTGGAGTTCACTAACTACCAACTAAGGGCCTCAATGAGTAATTAGGTGCGATAGTAATCCATGAGCTCGCTTGCCCTGTAGATGGAAAAGCAGAGGGTTCACATTCCACTAACATGTGCCCAATTAAATAGCCCGACCTCCAAATCCACTATAAGGTGGCTTTAAATTCCATCTATTCTGTTTAAGTTCCAAACTCTGAAGGTGGCAGAGATAGTAGGAATTGCAGATGCTGGAGGATCTGAGATAACAAGGTGTAGAGCTGGATGAACACAGCAGGCCAAGCAGGGCCTAGACCCTCCTTCAGACTTCCTGCTCCTCTGATGCTTAAAAATAGGCTTTTCAACTGGAAGATTTTCAAAGCGTGAACAGGCTTACAAACAACTGAGTACATAAAACAAAACTGCCTGGTGCCATTGGCATGATTCTTAGGCCCAGCTTAGGTCAGGAACAAAGGCAAACAGGCCTCAAGGATACAAACTTTGTTTGCCACACTGGTTCCTCATTTTAGCAGAGATGGGATCATGACAAGCTGGTTTGCTTCCCCTCACTCAGTGGGTAGCTAATCTGTTCCCTGTTTGCATTCAGTTAAAGGAGGCCAATAGAATTTTCTAATTGGCTACCAGTTTCCCATCCACTAGGGGTCACTTTAGGTACCTGGAAATGAGCATGTGGGGAAAGGTCAAAGGGGCCAGGCAGCGCTAGAAGCCCTCCCTACCTACTTGTGTATAAAGCAGCTGTATGCTGCCCTGTACAGGAGTTACATCCACCCACCATCCACAGTAGCAGCCTGGCTGCAAAAATCATTTTTAAATTAAACTTTTTAAAAGATTATTGAGCGGACACTTGCAGTTTGAAGCAATCATTGTGCGCTAGGCCTTTTGAGCTAAAACACCTCTGATTGGCTCTCCAGCTTCAGGAACTAAGCCACCATCATTAGTCAGACAGGGAACTTATGCACATACCAATGAAGGGGACATTACCATGACTGACTGTTTTACCCCAGTTATCATGACCTGCAAAACAGTCCTCCGTCCTGTTTCCCATGCCTGAATCACAGAGACCAATCAGCCCATCTAGTTCATTCTAATCATGTGCAGAATCGTGCAAACAGTGCCATTCGCCCACTTTTGCTCCATAGCTCTGCATAAATTACCTGGTTCCTTCTGAAATCATTGGTAGTGTCTGCTTTCACTTTTCTCATATACTTCACTTACCGTCCATTATTCGCTGCAAAGTTGAGTTCTCCCTCGCATAGCCCCTGCGTGTCTCTCACAAATCTTCATATTTATTTACCTGATCATTGTATCATTAGCTAACAGGAGAAGGTTTTGTTTATCTATCTTATTTACACCCATCTTACTCTTTTACACGTGTCTCAAATTTCTCAACTCCTTTGCTCCAAAGAAAATGGAACTTCTGCGACCTAAAGTTTGGTAAAATCCCTCAGATGGAATTGCTGTGTATCACACCATTCCCAGAAGTGTAACAAGAAGTTAGCATTGTTGTATGGGGTTGTCGCCTTCTATCCACTGCAAAGTCACTGCGAATGATAAAGACTACCAAAATCAATCTATTTTAGTTTAGGAAACTTCAAGGCGGCTTGGTCTGTTATCAGAAAGGAAAACTACTTCCTGGTCTAATGAGAGGAATATCTTGTAGTTGAGAAGGAGTGATTTATTGCATGTTAGTTGCAGCTATATTGATATTGAGGAGGGCCAGATGTCAGGTCTCATCCATTTGAGATCTTAAGATGCTCTGCCCACAAGAACATGTGACATCATCCTATTTGGTGTTGCTTATGGGCACTCTTCAGTGTAAAATCGTTCGGTTAATTTCAAATCTATATGTATCTCCCTGCAAGCATGTACTGTCTCATAATGAATAATATACATTTAAGTACATAATTATATTTAACACTTCCATATCTCCCTACCATTTTATGATTTCACAAATTCATCCAATCTGGTGGTCCCACAGTTCTCCAGACACCCATTCTTATTGAGCTTGGAAGACTGTTATATCACTGGGCAGAAAACTGTTGATTTCAATCCTTTTCCGGAGAGTCTGAGATCTGTAGGTTACTTTAACTGGAAATAGGGAAATTTCTCCTTTGCCATTTTCTGAATACCTGAAACAGGTTTTTGCAATATTTTCAATTGTTGAGCGTTGGAAGTGGTGGCTTCCATGAGTTGCAGGCATCAGATTTCAGTCTGTATCAGCAGATCTTTAATTCTCAATCTGCCTGTAGATTTATGCTGAAACATGAAAACTTGCTGACTGTGGTTGAGACATTTGACTTCACCCTCAGCGATTATTTTACTGGTGAAACCAACATGTTCACTTCCTTGATTCTTCTTTTAAGACTTGCTTGGCATGATTTCTATAACAGCAACTGAGGATTCTTCCTGTTAAGAGAAGAAAGCCAATAATTGTGTTTAAACTTGCCTCATCTTTGTCACCTTAGTATCTAAAACCAGATATAGGTTTTTCAGGCTCAATTGAGGTATTCTGTTCATTAGCCATCATGCTGCTTGTTTTTCATCACGAACCTTGCTGGTTCTTGCAGGCTGAGCACAATTCAGTGTTGAAGCAGTGGGAAACATTTGTGCCAATACTGTATAGTCACAGGTTCCCATCTTATTCAGAGTACAAAACAAATTTCGTATGCCAACATAACTAATCTCAGTTGATCCATTCTTTTATATTTTGGTTGTGCCATAAGTCTAGGGAGCCCGATGAACTCTTCCATCTGACCTTTGACTGCTTGTTTGTCAACCAGCTGCTCCTTGACTGTCCTTACCATAACTTTGTATTATTTAACTCCGTATGCCATTTGAAGATATTTGTGGTTGAGTTGTGCATTTGGTTGTGAAGTGCTCATGAGTGTTCTTCAGTTTGGCATCCCTTATATTGTAAATTTGCTTGTCACACATCTTTATTTGAAACAATTGTAGCTCCTGAACCTTATTATCATTTGTTAAAATAGGTTTCTTAGCCAAGACTCACTGATCATATGGTAACACTTATACTGGTGTTGAATTTAAAATACATGAGATGACCATCCACGTAACCATCCAAGGTCTAGATCTCTTACTTATCCCATTAACACTTCTAACATTTACTTCTGTTGCAGAATTTTCCGTCTTATTAATCTTTTTGTGTGGGTAGCTTTTATAAAATTGTGACCCATTGGGTACATTTTCTGAAAGTGATCCTCCTGGTTACAGATAAAGCATTTACTTTAAATACCTGGCCACGAGCTGTGTCTGTGAGGTGTTTTTGCTCCATAGAGCTGATAAATGGTGCTTGTCCTACTCACATCTTTTCTCCAGTGTGTTTATGTGGTCTTGTATCTTAAGACTTAAAGACTCTACTGATCTTCTGTGCAAATATCGATCATCTGTTCAGATTGATCTGAGTTTTTCCATACATTTGTTCCATTCACCATCTGAATAGCTTTCTCTAGTCAAAACTTTGTTGGACAAAAATAAATCTGACAAATGTGTGATAGCAATTCCTAAAACTATTCTGCTTTGTATATATTTTGACTAGAAATCACCATTGTTACAATCCCCACTAATGTGTAGGGACTAATGAAATTATCAATTGTTTCCCCTGTCTGCTGAATGCTTTGATTAAATCTTGCTCTATCAATCATTAAGTTAGTTACAAGGTTGAAGTAATCATCAAAGACTTTCAGAACTCATCAAAAGTGCCTGACAGCATCCCATGGGCATCCAATTTTCTTCTCTTGACTGACCATTCCCAGCAACCCCACCATTACCCAGCATACCCTTTTCCCACCAACCCCTCTGTGCTCCTGACCCCACAACACATGGCATCCCTCACTGTCGTTGCTGATTGAACCTTGTTGTCTAGAACCTTCATCCAGCGTGCCACTTTTATGCTCCTCTCCGTTGTGCAGTGTAGTTCAAAAAGTAAAACCGCGGGGCAGGCACAACTGCACAAACTGGACTCTTGCATGTCACCTTTAAAGCAAAATGAAGTGAGAGTTGTGAAGTTCTCTTGCACTGTTGACTTGACCTTGAAGATAGGAGGTCATTTTAAAAAGAGGCCTTATGCTAATACACATTCATAGCATGCAATGATATTACAGTAGTGACTTGCCACAAGCCAGTATGAGGCCCAACATACCACTTATATCATCTCTGCAATTTAATCCATTGCCAGGAGATCAAAATTCTGGCTCCTACCTCAGTTAATCACACTGCACAACCCATGTTCAGCTCATGCATGCTCCATAAATACAGCCCCCTGCCCCATACCACCTACTACATCCCTGGAAATAATCTGGTTACTTTCTTCTGCACCTACTCAAAGGCCCTCGTATGCTTAGTAAAATATAGTGACTAAAACTGGACAGAATTCTAACTGTAGCATAAGAAGACCTTTACCACGACGCCACAAGAGCCTATATAATGTCCCTACTTCTGAACCAGAAATGCTGAAGACCGACCTGCTCTGTGGCTACTTATTAACATCGCTGAACAATTTGATTGGAAAATATCTATAAAGATTCAGAACACCTTCCCTACTTCTCGTTACCTTTTTTTTTCCCCTGCAGCACAGATCCCATATGCTTCACTGACTAATTACAAGCATTCACGAACATCACTCATAAACTGATGGACATAAACTGGTGTCATGTGATTTCTGACCTTGTCCACCCAATCCAACACCGGCACCTCCACATCATCAGTATCCTTTAGGGAAGGGAGACTTTGGTTCTTAGCTGGTCTAGCCTGTATGTGACTTAAGACACACACCAACATGGTTTCCTCTTAATTATCTTCTAAAATGGCCTAGCAAGCCATTCAGTTGTAATAATTGCAAAAAAAAATCAAAAAATAAATGGAAAGAGATGGGGAGATAGCATTAACCTAGGCACCGGAAATGACAATGATAAATACAGCCCTTGTTGGCCCTGCACAGTCGTCCTTACTAACATCTAGTCAATCAACAGCCTGACACAGTCATACACCTGGAACCATATCTTACAAAAAAAACTTCCTCGACCCACAATCCCTGGGTATGTCCTGCCCCACCAGCAGGATAGGCCCAGTGGAGGTGGCAGCACAGTGGTGTACAATTAGGAAGGAGTTTCTGTCGGAATTCTCAACATTAATTCCATGTAGTATCATGGCAGCAGGTCAAACATGGACAAGGAAATCTTTTGCTGATTACCACGCACCATCCTCCGTTGCCTGCTGACTGTGCTATTGAATGTTGAACACCAATTGGAGGGAGCACAAATGGTGACAAGAGTGCAGAATGTGCTCTCAATCACGTCACCAAGAGTGGCTCGGCATCAGCACTAGTGGTTGAGCTGGTTGAGTCCTGAAGAACATTTCTGCAAGTCCGGGTTTGCAGTCTACTTGGTCAATGATGAGATGATGTTTCCCCTCATGAGAGTGTCCATGACCAGATAGCATAGCGTCAGAGTAAAGAGGAGCCAATTTAAGACTCAGATGAGGAAGAATTTCTCTTCTCAGAAGTTTGGGTGTCATTGGAATCTGTATCGCAGCGAGTGGGGACGGAGTCCTTGTATATATTTAAAGCTGAGATAGATTTTTGATCAGTAGAGGAATCGTGGTTTTCAGATGAAGGGCAAGCAAGTAGTATGAGGAATGTTGGATCAACCATGATCCTACTGAATGGCAGAACAGGCTTGAGGAGCCAAACAGCCTACTCCTGTTTCTATTTCTTACAATCTTATGGCAGCAGGTGGTGAGGTATCCAACAAGAGGCAAAACTACTTGACCTCATTCCCACGAATTTACTGAGCATGGATGTATCTATAACTGTATTGGTAGGAGTGACCGCTGCACAATTCTTGTGGAGACAAAGTCCCGCCTTCAAATTGACAGTACAATCAATCGTGTTGTGTGGCACTATCACCGTGCCAAAGGGTACAGACTTTGAACAGATCCAGCAACGCAAGACTGGGCGTCCACGAGGCACTGTGGGCCATCAACAGCAGCAGAATTGTCCACCAACACAATCTGTAACCTCATGACCCAGCATAATTCCCACTCAACCATTGCCATCAAGCCAGGGGATCAACTCTGGTTCACTGGAGTGCAGGACAGCATGCCAGGAGCAGCACCAGGCATACCTGAAAAATAAGGTGTCAACCTGGTAAAGATACAAAACAGGACTACTTGCTTGTCAAGTCAACATAAGTAGCAAACTACGAACTAAGCAATCTTTTCAGAAATGGCCAGATCCAGGCTCTGCAGTCCTGCCAAAACCACATACGAATGATGGTGGATAACTAAATATTTCACTAGATGAAGATCCCACAAATATCCCCATCCCAATGATGGAAGAACTCAGCACATCAGTGCAACAGATTAGGCTGAAACCTGCACAGTTGTCAACAAAAAAGAATCTAAACATCGTCACTTGACATTTAAGAGTGTTACCATCACTGAATCCAGAATTATTACCAACCCGGGAATTACTATTGACAGGAAATGGACTAGCCATATAAATACAATCGTTACAAGAGGAGATCAAAGGCTAAGAATCCTAAAGCATGTAACTCACCTTCTCACTCTCCAAATATGGTCCAAAATCTGCAAGACAACAGTCAGTAGTATGATGGAATGCTTTCATTTTGCCTGGATATATGCAGCGCCAATAACACACAAGAAACTTCACACTACCCAGGACAAAGCAATCTGCTTGATTGGCATTACATCCACAAGCATCCACTTCCTCCACCACTGACACTGAAGCAGCAGTGTGAACTATGTACAAGATGCAGAGCAGAAATTCACCAAGGCATCACCTTTCAAACCCACAAGAACAAACATTAAGAGGAGAGGATACATGGGAACACCATGACCTGCAGGATCCCTTCCAAGCCACACACCGTCCTGACTTGGAAATATGTTGCTGTTCTTCCAATGAATCAAATTCCTGGAATTTTCTCCCTAATGGCATCATGGATCTACTGCACATAGCAGTGGTTCAAGACAGCAGCTCACAACAACCTTATCAAAGGCAATCAGGAATCAGCAATAAATGTTGGTCCAGTCAGTGATGCCCACATCCCATTAATGAATAAAATAAACTACAGCCTCAGTATTGTGATAATGGGAACTGCAGATGCTGGAGAATCCAAGACAATAAAATGTGAGGCTGGATGAACACAGCAGGCCCAGCAGCATCTTAGGAGCACAAAAGCTGACGTTTTGGGCCTAGACACTTCATCAGAGATGGGGATGGGGTGAGGGTTCTGGAATAAATAGGGAGAGAGGGGGAGGCGGACCGAAGATGGAGAGAAAAGAAGATAGGTGGAGAGGAGAGTATAGGTGGGGAGGTGGGGAGGGGATAGGTCAATCCAGGGAAGACGGACAGGTCAAGGAGGTGGGATGAGGTTAGTAGGTAGGAGATGGAGGTGCGGCTTGGGGTGGGAGGAGGGGATGGGTGAGAGGAAGAACAGGTTAGGGAAGCAGAGACAGGTTGGACTGGTTTTGGGATGCAGTGGGTGGAGGGGAAGAGCTGGGCTGGTTGTGTGGTGCAGTGGGGGGAGGGGATGAACTGGGCTGGTTTTGGGATGCGGTGGGGGAAGGGGAGATTTTGAAGCTGGTGAAGTCCACATTGATACCATTGGGCTGCAGGGTTCCCAAGCGGAATATGAGTTGCTGTTCCTGCAACCTTCGGGTGGCATCATCGTGGCACTGCAGGAGGCCCATGATGGACATGTCATCTAAAGAATGGGAGGGGGAGTGGAAATGGTTTGCGACTGGGAGGTGCAGTTGTTTATTGCAAACCGAGCGGAGGTGTTCTGCAAAGCGGTCCCCAAGCCTCCACTTGGTTTCCCCAATGTAGAGGAAGCCACACCGGGTACAATGGATGCAGTATACCACATTGGCAGATGTGCAGGTAAACCTCTGCTTAATATGGAAAGTCATCTTGGGGCCTGGGATAGGAGTGAGGGAGGAGGTGTGGGGGCAGCTGTAGCATTTCCTGCGGTTGCAGGGCAAGGTGCCGGGTGTGGTGGGGTTGGAGGGCAGTGTTGAGCGAACAAGGGAGTCACGGAGAGAGTGGTCTCTCCCGAAAGCAGACAAGGGTGGGGATGGAAAAATGTCTTGGGTGGTGGGGTCGGATTGTAGTGCCCCTGAGATGCTGCTGGGCCTGCTGTGTTCATCCAGCCTCACATTTTATTGTCTTACAGCCTCAGTATATTTTGCCTCCCTTAATGATCCCAAGCACATGCATCCCTCGGTCCCTCTTTCTCTATGAACACTTCAGAATTATGATATTGAGTCAGGAATGTTTCTCCCCATCCCCTTTTGCTAAAATGTATCATGCCTCATCTCTCTGTTAAATTATACCTGTCACATGTCTGCTCGTTCTGCAAGTGTTTTTCCTGTAATAATCAATTGGTGTCATTTTCAGTGTTATTAAACCTCCAAGTTGGTATAATTGGCAAATATTGCCAATTTACTCTGTATTACAATACTCAAATCTTATTTTTTTTTAAAAAAGCCAGCCTGACAGTGACCCTTGGAAAACGCCACTGTCTACTATTCTCCAATCAGAAAAATAGGCACTTAAGTTGTCTTAAGTCAATTTTTATCCAAGGTATTCACTAAAATTGGAACAATACGAGAAGATTAGCATGGCTGCTGCACAAAAATGACATGCAAATTCATGAAGCATTCCACAAAAAACTTACTCTCCTATTCTTTGAACTTCAGTTTTGTTTTCTGGTCTTTTATGCGATCTTTCCCAGATGTTTTATTGAAATTGTTTAATTGAAATTATGAACGGTAGCCACCGCATTCCCTTGTCAACCTTTACTGTTACTTAATGAAATGTTTCGATTTGATTAATCAAACAAGATACCTCTTTTACGAATCCATGTTGACTCTCCTTAATTAATTCAAAACTTTCCAAGGGCTGTTTTCTTTTCCCTTGATTTTTGTTTCTGAATATTTATCCACCACCAACCTGTAGTTACAAGCACTGTTGTGTGCATTTTTCCTGAGCAAGTATGCGCAGCAACTGTCAATGCACCACATAGCACGATATTTTACAAAGGGAAATTAATTATTTGAACATCGCAGTTCTAGAAGTGGAGAGATTTTTAACATTAATGATTAGATTTATTTTATTTATGGTAATCGATGCTGAAAATTAAATGTCTTACAACTAGATAAAGTATGAAAATATGAAAATTGAGAGTCACATTTCACATTGGAAAATAGTGTAGAGTTGAACAGCTGACAGGATAGGAGGATACTAAGAATACCTTTCGGGAGGCCAACTACTATAGTACATACCATTACCTCAATTTCAGTAAAGATCGGGGTCAAACAAGATTGCACCATTGCACACGTTTTCTTCTCTGTTTTCATTGCTGTGAACATGCACCTCACCATCAGTAAATTACTGTCATATGTGAAGATCATCTATAGAATAGACAGGAATCTTAACCTATGCCACCTCAATCCAAAACCAAAATCACACCAATTTTAGTCATTGAGCTTCAGGGTGAATATTGTGCTTGTGAGCAAGCTCACTCAGAAACTGAGCTCCAGGTCATTGTTGAAGCCTCCTCCCAATCATGTGAGAAAATGGGACTTTCACTAAACACCCAGAAAGTCAAGGCCCTTGTTTGACCAACTCCCACAGCATAACATCTCTCCATATTGTTTCAAATCAATGGATTCATTCTGCAAAATGTGGACCTTTCTTGACAAAGGTAAATATGAGTAACAAAATTCATCACTATCTCCAACAATGCCAAATTAGCATTTGACTGACTGAGGAAAATGTTATTTGAGGACCAGGCTCTCAAACCTGAGACCAATATCGAGAGTTTTGGACAACCTACAGCTTGTAGCTCGAAGCCAACCTAAAGAAAGATCAGCAGTGCCTTCACAACCCTTTCAATCTCCTATATCGGGAAGGGTAATAAATAGCAGCACTCTCTCCCAAGCCTACATGCCCAGTATCAAGGTACTTATTACTCAGAATGAGCTCCACTTGGTGGGAAGATCAGTTACTTGCCCAACACCAGAGATCTGAAGCAAATGCGCTACGTAAAGTTCAGTTGTGTCTGAACCCTCCCAAAATGATACATGGAATGCTTTAGGAATATTCTCAAACATCTGTGGAAAAAGTCAAATGTCACTGGACTTTATCCACCACCAACCTATAGTTACCAACGCTGTGTTGTATCCTTTTCTAAATAAGTATATGCAGCAACTGTCAATACACCAAGATATTGTACAAAGGAGAATTAATTATTTGAAGATCACAGTTCTAGGAAAGGAGACATTTTAAATATGAAAGGTTAGATTTGTTTTATTTGTAGCCATTGAAGCTAAAAATTAAATGTCTTGCATCTGCAAAAAATACCAAAATGCCTTATGAACACTTGACAAATATTGCCAATTGACTCTATGTTCCAACTTCCAAATCATTTTTTAACGATGCTGCTCCTAACACTGGCCCTTGGAGAATACACTGTCAACCATCCTACAGTCAGAAAAATAAGCACTTAATTTGTCTTGCTGTTATCTGCTTTTAAGTCAATTTTTATCCAAGACAAACACACATACAGGGAAGAATAGCATGGCCCCAACACAAAAATGACATGGGAATTCATGAAGCATTTCACAAAAAAAAGACTTACTCTCCAGTTCCTTGAACATCAGTTTTGTGGCTTATGAACAATTAAAATGGAGAACGTTTACTTGGGAAGGTGTTGAACACACTGAGAACTTTATCGAGCACACACCATTACAAATTCACAGTATCACAGAGAATGCTAAATCTTCCAAACAACTTATCCAACTGATCCTCCAATCACCAACACACATGTAAGCAGTGCTCTTTTCAGTCACCTGACAAGAACCCATTGAATTAGAATGGAAGCTAATCATTCCCAATGGTGAGGCAATGGCCCAGTATTATTCTCACTAGAATATTAATCCAGAAGCTCAGCTAATGTCCTGGGGTTAACAAAGTGTGAAGCTGGATGAACACAGCAGGCCAAGAGCATCTCAGGAGCACAGAAGCTGATGTTTCGGGCCTAGGCCCTTCATCAGAGACATGTTCTGGGGACCTGGGTTTGAATCTCACAATGGCAGATGGAATTAAGGATCTACTGATGTCCATCAAACTGTTGTGGATTGTCAAAGGAAAAAAAAAATCTGGCTCACTTGTGTCATTCAGGGAAGGACATCTATCTTCCTCACCTGGTTGGGCTTACATGTGACTCTCAACTGCCTGCTGGGAGGTTAGGTATGGGTAATAAATGCTGGCCTAACCAGAGATGCCCACATCCTGTGAATGATTTTTTTTTAAAAAAAATTCCTAAAGGACTGTCTAAGATGATGAAGAAGTCACCTGAATCACCAGTTGCTGATGTTGGGGGCGACAACTTTTAAATGTCTGTATCAGTTCTTTTGATTATTAATCTATGTCCCTTTATCAGCAGGGATTTAACAGTTACTTTTAAATCATGTTGATATAAATTTGTGAGTTGAAGGAGATAAATTCAGAAAGTGATACATCTGGAGGGGGAATCATTTGCATTTATGCTGCAAACAATGATCAGCTGACAGCTCACTACAGCTTCCCAAATGACAACAAATCATAGTTTTACTTTTTATTCATTCATGGGATGTGGGCTTCACTGACTGAGCTAATATTTATTTCCTATCCTAGTTGCCCTTGAGAAAGAACAAACTTCTTGAACTGATGCAATCCATTTGCTATAGGTAGACTCACAATACTATTAGGAAGCAAGTTCCAGGATTTTGCCCCAGCAAAACTGAAGGAACAGTGATGTATTTCCAAAATAGCTTGGAGAGGAACTTGCAGGTGGTGGTGCTCCCATGTGTCTACTGCTGTATCTAGATTGTAGTGTCTGGGGGCTTTGGAACATGCTGTCCAAGGATCTTTGGTGAATTTCTGCACTGTGTAGTATAAACGGAACATCAGTGATGGAGGGACTAACTGTTTGTGAATGTGGAGCCAGTCAAGTAGGCCGCTTTGTCCTGGGTGGTGTCAAGCTTTTTGAGTGTTACTGAAGCGGTATTCATTCAGACAAACGGGGCGTATTTCCATCACACCCTTGATTTGTGTCTTGTAGATGGTGGACAGGAAAGTTGGTGACAGGGCTACTGATTTTATAGAGGGGGCAATTGAAAGATGTTGCCACACAAGCTTTTCAGGATATGGGTAAACAGGAGGAGCCTTAAAAAAAAGTGATCTCTTTTATGATGTTACTCAGTGACTTGCTGTTAGAATTCCAAGCCAAATTTCTACCCTTCAGAAGAACAGCAGTAGAAGGGATTGACAGCAAATACATCTGGTTTCTCAGTTGCTTCAATGTAGTGAACAGTTGGCTCTTTTGCAAGGGTGAAGCAAAGGAAATTCAGAGCTGTTTGTTTGAGTGAGGGTGTGTTGGTAGGCTTCCAAATCTGGTTTGCCTTTAGACATTCTTGATAGTGATAGTTTTGTTGCTCCCTTCAGATTAGAGGTCATATAAGCCTGATTGTAGAATCTCCTTAACTCACTCAGCAAACTAAAAATTGGTATGTATGCATGGAAGGCTTGAGATCATGAATATGAATTTTATCATGTTCCGTGGGCAATCCTAGATTTATTTTTTATAAAAGGTGGAATCAAATTTAATCAGAAGGAACTGTTGTGGATCTTTATCTCACAATTTTGAACAGTTTCATGACAGAAATTCATTCCTTCGCTACTGCTATGCATTAAGCACATCTCTCAAAGTCTTTGAAGAAATAGTATTACCTCAGAAACCTAAATTGCAATTCCAACACAGCAAAACATTGTTGTTTGGATGCTTGGAAAATAGGTAGCCACATGGATCAAGTAACACAGGCTGCAGAAATACCTCTGCTTCAAGTCAGGTTTCTGTTCCTTTCTGTGACCATTTCTTCATGTTTTGGGTAAATATTACTACAGTGCATATTATCTCCTCATGCAGCAGTTTCTGGCAAGAAAGTGATGATTGTACTCATTAGCTAAAGGATATCGGCTCTGGTCCAATGAACAGATCTGTCTGCTGATTTCAGCTACAAAATAGCGCTGGGATTCACAAGCTTAACATTGTGGGTGTGAAAATAATAAAACTGAACTCCATCTTTAGCCTAGTTGCTATGGATGCAGTTAGAGGTCATAGTGGCAGCTGCTAACTAGTTGCCATTTTGCCAGATGCTCCCCTCCTGCTCTGTGTTTTCTTGCACCCTTTCTAAAGGTTTCATGGTATTTAATTCCTCCTACTTATTTGGCATATGTACCTATTGAAAGGCATGATGCGATTCCTCTTACATGGAGATTTACTGTCAGGGATGATGGCCATTTTGGTGCTCCCTTGAGATCAGGGATTTTTACAAGGCTGACTTTAAAACCCGTTTTTAAACTTGTTTAGCAACAAAAACAAGTTTGGTGTGTACACAAGGAAATCTCTCCTTGCCTCCAATAAGAATTTTATTGTGCTGCCTGCTGATAGTCCTGAACATAATAAAACAACTGGAAGTGAAATTAAAGCAGCAGGATAGTTGTAGATGTTTATGTGAAATGAACAGTTCATCAAAACGAAATGTCCCTCAGATTTCTAATAATTATTTGCAAATCTTAAGTACATTTTATGGTCGCATTTAGTCAAATTGATATCACAGTTAGAAGCAAAATAAAAAAGAATAACAGGATAGCTTTGAAAGTATTTATATCATGTAAGAATTTGTTCATGGTAGAAAGTGAAACATATTTTGGTATATTAAGACAATTGTGTGTTAGATTTAATGTCTGGGGGTAGACTGGGAGTTAGAGTCCTCATTTGATGCAACCAATTATATATTTAATGCATCTCCAGCATTTTCATTCAAAAACCTGGCACTCATTTAATGTAAATAACTCAATTATTCCAAAGCAGGGTTTTCATGCAGGTTTTGATTATGAACAGCATGTTTAGAATCTCTGAAATTCACTTCCGTAATGTGCATAACAAGGTTTGTAATTCTTGAAAATATGATGCTTTTAAAAGTATCAAGAAAATTGAATCATTGACTGAACTTCTCCTTGATGGAATATTCTTTTGATCTTTTTCTTTAAATATGAGAGAACTTAGGCACAGGTTGTACTTGATGAGAAGCAATCCCAGTGCTGTGACCTGCAGAATCAGTATTTGGCTCTCATGTCACAGAATAAGAAGAAACATTACAAGATTTTTTTGTGGATAATCTTGATTTATACGGCATATTTCAACATAAGTTTATTCCAGAGGAAGGAAAACAAGAGGTGGCCGATAGTGGCATCAAGAGGTGGATTTTGAGACTTTTTTTTTTGGAAATACTGTTTGAAATGGAAGGATGCAGAGAACGTTCAAGAGGACTGTGTGGGATATTAGAAACTTCGGCACCAATAGTGTAGCAAAGGACGTGATGCATGAAACATCGTAATTTGAAGACACATGCCTGCGGGAAAGAAGCAATGGTAATGGAGTACAAGACCATGGAGAGGTTTTCAGATGAGCATAAGGATTTTAGATGTTACATTGCAGAATAGCCGCACAGTTAGGTTGGTGAGAACTGGATTGAATGATGAATGAAAAATGGGTTTGGGAAGAGAGAACATTTGTGAATATAAGGATTCTTGGTGATGCATTTTGTACAAGTTTGGAAGTTAGCACTGAGTCCAAGAGATTGCCAGGATGGTTTACAGCCTTATAATGCTCAGGGAAATCGCTGAAGTTTGTCCTAAATATTTGCATTAGATATAGTATTTCTGGGCATATTAACTTTTGTCTCCTCAATATTTATCCTCTTAAATTTATTTCTTCAGAAAGGATTCCTTTCTGGTTAGATCAACATTTGTTGCCTACTCTTAAATGCTGTTAAAAGGTGGGGTGAGCTGACTTCTTGAAATGTTGCAGCCTCATGTGATGCACATGCAAGCACAGCACATTTAGGAAGGGAATTCTAGGCTTTTAAGGCCAGTGACAGTGAAATAATGGTGTCATAGTTCCCTATAAAGAGGGCATGCATGGCTTGTAAGGGAGCTTGCAAGTGTTAGTATTCCCTTGCAAACTGCTACCCTTGTCTTTCTAGGTGGTCACGGGTTTGAAAGCTGTTATTGGAGGCGGCTTGGCAAATCACTGCAGAGCATCTTGTAAATGGTGCAGACTTTTGCCATTGTGTGTCTGTGATGAAGGGAGCGAATGATTAAGGTGATGGCTGTATGCCAATCATGTGGGCTGCTTTGTCCTGGATGGTGTCAAGTTTCATGAATGTTAAGAGCTGAACTCATCTAGGTGGAATATCCCATCACAATCCCAATTTATGTCTTGTAGATAGTGGGCAGTCTGTGAGGAATTAGGATCCAACTTAGTCTCCACAAAACTCCTAGCCTCTGGCCCCACCATGTAATGACACATTCATATGGTGAGTCTAGTTCAGTTTCTCCAGGTTGTTGATATTTGGAGTTTCAGTGATGGTAATGCTTTTGAATGTCAAGGTTAAATCCTGTCTTGTTGGAGATGATTATTGTCTGGCACTTAATGTAGCACAAATGTTACTTGCCACTAATCAGCCCATAGCTACTCAGCTCTGTATCTGGGGAAGGTGGGGGAGTCACAAACAATGCTGAACAGTGTACAATAATCAGTGGTCACCCCCATTTCTGACCTTATGATGGAGGGAAGGTCATGGGTGAAGCTGCTGAAAATGGTCTGGAATGAACTAAAATGAGCAATTCATTCCACAATGTCCTGGGATTGTGATGTTTGGCTTCCAGTAACCACAATCATGTTCTTTTGTGCCAGGTACGACTCCCACTAACAAAGATTTTTCTCTCTAATATGGGGAATGACCCACTAACATGGGGATGACCTACTACCCATGTAAAATATTACTGAGGGACAGCATGTAGATGAGAAGGAAAAGGGGCCAAAAATAGATCCTCAGTGTACATTAAGGATGACCACATGAAGACTGAAGGAGAAAAAAATATTGGAAGTGCACGGAGATAACAATGTGTGGAGCTGGATGAACGCAGCAGGCCAAGCAGCATCACAGGAGCACAAAAACTGACGGAAGGGTCTAGGCCCAAAACGTCAGCTTTTGTGCTCCTGAGATGCTGCTTGGCCTGCTGTGTTCATCCAGCTCCACACTTTGTTATCTCAGATTCTCCAGCATCTGCAGTTCCCATTATCACTGATACAATCTTGGAAGTGCACTAGCTGTGTTGAAACAGATACATGTTCAAACCATCAAAGAGCACTTTGCACAGAATAGTAGATGTAATGGATGCAACTGTCAAAAAGACATATAAAAGCAAAATTCTGTGGATTCTGGAATCTGAAGTAACATAAACAAAGGGCTGGAGAAACTCAGCAGGTGGTAGCATCTGTTGTGAGTGAAACAGAGTTAATGTTTCAAGTCCAGTATGACTTCTTCTGAAAACTGCACTTGGTTTTCCCTCTATCTACAGATGCTGCTGGACCTGCTGAGTTTTTCCAGCATTTCCTGTAAAAAGACATTTTGGCTGAAGAATAATAATGTGATACTGACATTTATGACAGCAGGTTTAGTGCAGTTGGTGGTGTGGAAATTTGAGTAAAAGGACAGCTAACCAGAGAGTGAGGGACTAGTAAGCCTGGAGTTTTCAGGTGACAAAGACCTTGGAAAGGAAAATGAGGTGTGAGGAGATAGTGTTAATAGGCCTTTTTAAAGATTAGTTTTTAAGATGATGCTTTAGGTGGTTGAATCAAAGGTGGGGTATTAGAGATCAGTATGATGATGTTTCAAAAAAGAGAATAGTAAGTTAAAGCAAAAGGACCAAAAACTCATCATGTTGCATGCCATAAGTAGTAGGATACTGAGGGAGCATAATCTAACTTTCATGGAGGAAATGATTTTCGAGGATACAGCAAGTGATGGTACAAAAGCTTCTAACTGATGGGAGTATCTGAGGGGTTTTGGTGACTGATAAACTTGCAGCTGCACAATTGTTTAAACTGCTGGGACAGCACATCAAAGTAAACAGCTCAAAGGACATTGTGGGTTAACAGCATTGGGGATGAATCTATGCTGGCACTTTTATTGTTTATCTTAAGCTATCCATGGCTCTTCCACTAAAGTTATGGCAGACAACTGAGACAATCCCTGTGGAAATTCATCCACTGGATTTAGATGATATATTCAATTTCCCTCTTCCACCTCTGTGTAACTGAAGCAGTTTGAAGAAAATGAAGGACATGCTATTGTAACCAATCCTTCAAATGTTTTGCTTATGACCATATTAAGAACAGTACTCAAATGCTAATTTTGGTTACTGAGATTGCTTTTGCAAAAGTCAAATAAAGTTCTGAGGCCATAACTGTTTAATTCTAAGGGATTCTTTTTTGAATCAGAAAGAGTCATTGCTTGAATTCTGCAAGGCCTATGCTTTTTTTAAATTTCAATGTTAGGTAGAAATACCCAGAGTGTTTTGCACTATTCAGAAGTAATATTCATTGGGATTGCAATTACTGATGTGACAATTATATTTTATGTTAGTAAAAATATTTTAAATGTTGCAGTTACCAATTCACTTGCAGGAAATACTGATTACCGCTGTGCAATGTCCAGTCAATACTCACATTTGCATTTTAGGAAAATGGCAATGTTGAGCTGTGATTAAATGCTGAAAATTTTTCAGTTGATCTGAGTAGTCATAGAGGATCGATCTTAACGGCTTCTGTTTATTCCTTTAATCAGAATTTATTTTCCTTTTCCTTTATTTACTGTTGATATTGTGCAGCTGATTGCAGAGAAATGACTTTTTTACAATTTACTGTAGCACTGCACACTAAGCAAACAAAAGGTGCTGATGAAACACTCAGAACCCATTATTATGTAAATTGCGGCTGCCTGACACTGATTCCATCTCCAGCCACCATAATCTGGTCCAGTCCTATTCACTGACAATAATTTTCGTGATTACAGACTTTGAAAGTGACCAGAAATGTGGATTAGCTGTTACATTTATCTGCTTTTAGTACTTGACCCGAAATTGGAGTTTGAAGGTTGTATATAATCAAAACAAAAATATCACAGCTTTGTCTGTGCATGGGTCAATAAATATGAGTCACATCTAAGGAAAAAATTTCACTCAGATCGTTTAAATGGCGTCTCCAAGTGGATGTGCGAAGAGCAGATGTTTTGTTTCACTAAACACCATAGCTGTATCAGCCGTCAGTGACTGTTAGAGATATGTCACCTGTAGGAGCCATACCAACACCAGAAGGGACAGCAAAATGATTGTTATGTCGTTTGTAAATTTATGGCTGGATTTCAGATAATTTTGGATTCTTGTATTGTTGAAAGCTGTATTGCAAAAAGAGGGCAAACTTCTTTGCTGTTCAGTCGGCAGTTTATACATTTTCAGTGAGTTGTATTTTCATTTCAAATAAAGTTAGTTGGAAAGCAGGAAGAATCCTATCATTTTTGTCAGTAAAAGTGCTTACATAGGTTAGTAATGCAGCAGTTTTTCGATCTGACTTGTGAAATGTTTGTCAGTAATGTTCCATGAAGGTGTTAGTGGAGATGTACAATTTTGGTGAAGGTGCAAAATGGGTTAGTAGCACAATTCTGTACAATTGCAGCATTAAAAGGAGGCCATTCAGTTTGCAGTGATTGTCAGACCTATCCAGTAAATCCCATTCCTGTCATAGCATCTTGCTAAGGTAAAAAAAACACTTTTGATTATTCTGCAAATAATTCAAATCTGAGAGTTTTTGCACGTTAACAACACTATTCATGATTTGAACATCTGTGTCAAATATCCCCTGTCATGAACAAGGAAGGGTCACTCGACCCAAAACCTTAACTCTGATTTCCAGCCGTAGATGCTACCAGACCTGCTGATATTTTCCAGCAATTCTCTGTTGTTGTTTTGATTTACAGCACCACAATCCTTTCAGTTTTTATTTCGTATTTCACTCTTTGCCACATCTCTTCTTGAAGAAGTTCAGCACCTCTCTGTGACAGGATTCCATTCCAATCTTATTTTATTGTCCACTGACATTAACTTCACTTTCACTCCTTGACTAAGTATTAACTAAAACTCAGTTCCACAATCACATCACATTGCTCGGTGACGACTTCTGGCTCAGACTCAACCCACATGGATTCCAACTCAAGTTTCATCCCTCTTTCTTTGAATCCACCCAGGATCACAGGTATCTCTGTGATGTTCCACATTCCACAGACAGCTGTTCTCTCCGCAACCTGAGATCTACACTCAGTGCCAAACATCATCATATGTATACTCTCGACCTTGAATTCTGAGGAAGGGTCACTCGACCCAAACATTAACTCTGATTTCCCTCCATAGATGCTTCCAGACCTGCTGATATTTTCTAGTAATCTCTGTTTTTGTTTCTGATTTACAGCATCCACAGTTTTTTTGGGTTTTTATTCCCTAATATTATGTATGCTAAGGAGAACACAGCCCCTTCCTTGCTCCACGACTTCGCCGTTAATTGAAACTCCTCATCGTGGGAGATATTTTTCTATTCCCCTGCTCTGATATGTTGTAACGCACCTCTAAAGCAGGTAGGGCTTGAACCTGGTTGCCTCATGGTAGAATTGATTGGATTAATTTTCTTATGCGCCCTCTCCAAAGCTTTTTGTACCGGATCTAGTGAGATCACCCAGTCAATTTTCTTTAACAATGAAGTCAATGGAAAGAATAATCAGGTGTCAAGTACGATGGCTGCCAATTGGCTACCATTTTTATTACATCATCATCAAAGTAAGATCTCTCTCTAGCACCCTGAAAGGTTCATAGCAAAAAAAATTGTTTTCTATCTTTTTCTCTCAACTGGTGAAGATTTATTTGTAATCTATTCTGCAGCCCAGAAATTTGTCCATTCATGGCATGTGAGTGTTACAGCTTTTATTGCCCATTTCTAATCGCCATTGAGAAGATCGTGGTGAGTTGCCCTCTTGGACTGTTGCAGTCCCTGTGGCATAGCGACACTCATAGTGCTATTAAGAAGTTCCATGCTTTGGCCTAGCCGACACTGAACAAATGGCAGTGTAATTCCAATTCAGGAAGGTTTGGAGCGGGACTTGCAGGTGGCAGTGTTCCCATTGTAACTGCTGCCCATGTGCCTCAACACATGAATGATAATAAAATGATGAACAGTATCACAAGTGAACCTGATCCGTTCTTGCTTAATGTCAGATAGTAAGAAAGAGCAATCAGGAGTGAGGTCTGCAGAAATCTTTATTTCTGCTCCATAACCTCATGGCAACATTGCCAACTATAGTGTATTAATTGTCGTTTTGTCTCACACTGATTAAGTTCTCATCAAGGACTTGTAATCCTCGATGGCTCGGTCTGATGTTATAGGTTTTATCATCAAGTCATTGGGAAAATCCCCAAGTTTCAGATTTGTGGGACAGTGTATTTCAAAATGTACAAGGCGCAAATGTGTATCACAAGTTAAAAGTTATGCTGTTGTATTAAATTCTGGTGTGTGCATAGCATTTGAATTTACCTTGCTGGAACGAAACTAACTTATCATTAAATACACTGATTCCTCAGGCAGCTGTCAAAGCCAATGAACTAAGAAAGTTATAATTACTTAAGTGGGTTTGACGAAGATCAGAAAGATGATTGTGCCACATTAAATAACAATTGTAACTTTAATGATATGTTGAGCTAGAACTCAACAGACTTCAACAATTTTGTACACTACAGTGTACGTTTCTAATTACTCAAGTTGTTTCCTGTTCCCTGCTAAGATACAATGTTCTCAAATTCTGTGCAATAGTTTTGTGGAGAGCTTTGCTACGCTGTGTGCAGCTGCGTGGTCATTGATAAATTAGCTGTAAATTGCTGGTTAATTGCAGATTGATAACAACATTCTATATTCACTAATTCCAGGCATTTACTTTGAACTCAAACTTCCAGAACTATTTGCTACTGATGAAATCCAACTGTGATCCTGATATTTTTTAACATGAGGAAACAGGGTAGAGTAACCCTTTCCATGAGGCAAGACCTGAACACACTGAATGTGCAATAACTCATGGATATTTGAGCATTTTTAACAAGCACAAGCACATGCATAATTAGTCCACATTATAGCTACATAATAACAGCAAGAGAATGATGCTGAAATGATTCATCTTGAAGTAATGTCATTGTAAACCACTATAATGAAACTTCTTTTATGAACGAAATATGTCAACAAGCTCCCTATCCACAATCGGATCAGCCATGATCTGACCAAATCTGACCGAACTTTTATGTTTCAGAAAATATTTATTTTGACTACTTTTTGATAGTAAAATTCTATCATAGCTAATGCTGTGCCTCTGTGGCTGGGGCGCATTCAGTTTTGGTTTGACTCTTAGGTTCGTTACTTGAGCATCAGCAAACCATTAACAAGTTGAGTCTTTTCTTAAAAGCCAAACACCCAAGCCCTCATTACAGCTGAATAGAAACTTTCACGAATCAATTGTGTACATAACAATCCATTACCATGGTGGTAACCTGTTGTTTGATGATTTCAGAAGAGAAGAGGACTTTTTTTTAAAGTTTGTGCACTGAAGCAACTGTTACAAAGTCAATGTCAATTTTGCTGCAAAAGGAATTGAGCTTCTGAACTGTGTATTTGATTTGTTATATCGTTATAACTAAAAATGATGAAAATAACCAGAAACTAATTTTGTTTGTTTTAGTTACAACAATAAAGATGAAAATTCATCAATCCTCAACCAGCAGCGGAAACTGCAGTTGAAGGAGGAATATTCAGTTAGGTCAATTCTCCAATCTCTGCTTTCTGCAATTGCAGCTCCCCAATGGAAATGATTAATCAAAACATTTTGCCATATTTCAAAAAAGTAGCTTCATTACACACAATACAGTGGAATGATTCCATACTGGATAAGACTGTATATAAATGTTATTTATTTGTTTCTACCTTTAGTTATAGGCCACAAATGGTTAGTCAATATTAAAGAAGTGTTCGCAATTCTCTCTTTCCTTTGCCCTTCAGAGGCCATTTTACAATTCTAATTTAATATTGTGAGTAGGTTTAGCGGCTTGTACTTTGCGATTCCCGTGAGCACTAGTTTCCAATCGATTATCTGTTGACGATACTGCCATAGCACAACCATTTAATAACTGGTAGATGTAAGCAATAAACCATTTCTCAGAAGTGGCAGTTCTTCAGTCAATTTGTTTCAAGAATATTTTAAGTATAGAGGACTGAAAATTCAAGGTCCACGTTAATGATGATTATGTTGGAATTGTTCTCGCAGCATCCTCCAGTATTGACCTTGCTAAAGTTTGCAACGCTCTCACGGGCATATTATTTCCCCCCATTGATAACCTAGCTAACTTTTACCAGCCTCTTGTGTAAGGAGACAACTCATTTGTTTAAAAAAAACTCTGTTTTTTCTTCAGGAATCTATTTAGTGACTTTGTTTTCTATCTTACAGTGTGGCACACCTGCTCATATATCAAGAGATACAGATTAAAAACTGTATATTTTACCTGTCTTGACAAGGCAGCTTATTGTGATGAGCCAAAGCTGTTTTGAGACATACCTTAATCCATTTAAACAAATTCCTGCCTTCTTTGAACATAAGGTATGGGAGCAGAATTAGGCCATTTGGCCCATCAAGTCCACTCCATCATTTGATCATGGCTGATACGTTTCTCAATGTCATTCTCCTATCTCCTCCCTGTAACCTTTGATCTCCTTCCTAATCAAAAGCCTATCTATCTCGGTCTTAAATAGAATCAGTGCCTCGACCTCCATAGCCTTCTGTGGCAGAGTTCCACAGATTCACCACTCTCTGGTTGAAGAACTTCCTCCATATCCCAGTTCTAATGGGTCATGCCTTCACAAGGCACAAAGGCTGCACCTTTGGTCCTAGTCTCTCCTATTAGTGGAAACAACTTTCCCACTTTCAATCTAACTTGCTGTCATTGTAGAAAAATGTACAGAGGTAGTTCACAAAAGCATACTTAGATAGAAATATTCTGTAAGTTTCAAGAAGCTCCCCTGTCATCCTTCTAAACTCCATCAAAAATAGATCCAGAATCCATAACCACTCCTCATAGGGCAAGTCCTTCAGCCCTGGGATCATTCTTGTGAACCTCCTTTGGACACCCTCCAACGCCAGCATATCGTTCCTTAGATATTTGGCCCAAAACCGCTCGCAATATTCCAAGAACGGCCTAACCAGAGTCTTGTACAGCCTCCAGCAGTACATGTATTCTAGACCTGTGGAAATGAATGCTAACATTGCATTTGCTTCCTAACCTGCACGTTAACCTTTAGAGAATCCTGAACCAGGATCCGAAGTCCCTTTGTGCTTCAGATTTCTGAAGTTTTTCCCCATTTAGAGAAAACATATTCCACCTGGCACTTCTTCACTCACTGTTCTAGCTTGCTGAAGTCTTCCTGCAACCTCCCACCTCCTCAACATTACTTGACCCTCTATCTATCTATGTGTCATCTGCAAGCTAGCAGCAATGTCCTCAGTTCCTTCGTTTAGATTGTTGATTTGTAGCGTGAATAGATATGTACCAACACTGAGCCCTGCAGAACTCCACTAGTCACTGGTCGCCGTCGTGAAAAAGAGCCCAATATCCCTACTCTGTCTTCTTCGAGTCAGCCTATCCTTGCTCCTAATACCATGGCTCTTATCTGATTTAGCAGCCTTCTGTGTGCCACCTCATCAAAGGCTTTCTGGAAGTAATGGAGTGAGTTGCCCTTGAGCTAGGCTAGTGTTGTCAACAACTTGTGTGAATATATGATGCTGTCATTGGAGAAGAATATACTGAGGCAGTTCATAACAACATTCTCAGATTTAAAAAATGAATGTGAACCGATGAAAGACATATTAGGAGGGAAGGAATTATATATGAGAGGTTGTAGGTGGCTTATTCTTCCAAAGGGGAGGCAAAATATGAGGAAAACCGCAATGCTGTGTCATTTAGTGTTTTATTCAAATACACAATGAGAAGTCTCACACAAAATTCAAATATCATTTATGTGCCAGATTCACTGCCAGTTTAACTTGTATGGCAATCAATTTCTTTGACAACTATTTGATAAAAAGAAACATTCTTTACCAAAACCAAGAACCTAACTAAAGAGGTGGAGAAATTATTTTTTCAGGTCTCTTGGTTAGAATTTCTTCTGCGTAGAGAGACCTGATGAAATTTCTAAATCTTGACCTACACCTTGTGGACTCTTGCATTTTAAGCATAAATTCTGCTGAAAACCCAAAATACCCTATTAATTTTCAACATTGTCTAAGATCAAAGTCTTTAAAATATAACATTTTAATCATTTGTCTAGATTGCAGTCAGAATGTAGGTTTCTTCCCCAATTAAATACAACAATACTGCACAAAATACAGTAAAATGTTTGCCAAAGGGCAAGTTCAGTACCTTGCTGTCCTCAAGTGCTCAGAAGTATATCATCCATCATAGAAAGTACATTTGCATCATTTCAAAGGGCAAGGAAGCTCAATACTTATCAGACTGAAGCTCTAATTATAATGTTAGCACTGATGTTACCACAGCAGGAATCAACTTTATTTATAATTCTGATGAAAAATGAACTTCTGCCGGAATCACACAGTTGCATTTTACCAGCCCTGTGGGGAAAGACCGAGAGGCAGGAAGGTAGCAGGTGGTGGCCAATCATCTTCCACTCAAAGTGCCACTTTGTTGGTGGCAGAAAACTTGGCAGCTATCCCACCTGTCCAAAGCTCATTTGAACCACTTAAGTAGCCATAAATGGATGCTTCCTACTTCTGGTAGTAGTCAACTGTTAAGTAATTGGCTGCTGCTGACAAAATGCGACCCTGTGTTGCAATGGACTCTCTTCACCTATCCCTGGCTTTAACACCCAACATGCCACCACCACTGAATTCAAATGATAGTTACTGTTTAAATCTGCGTTGTGGTTTCCCAAATTTAAGACTGTGTGGAATTGAAGAAGAGAAAACATTGTGGCCCTGCTTGATCTAAATGGATTGTCAATGCACCACAAAAGCATCAGTTACTTTTGCATTTTTAATTACTCTTGGCAGGTATATGAAAGTTCACTCTATTTCTCTGCCACTCTTAATGTGATTTTCCTTTTTAAAAAAAAGTATTCTGGACAAATATTTTGTTGGCGGAAAGAGAGAACACAGTAATAAACAAAACCTGACTCAATATGATGCTCTAGTGGACCTTGCTTCGAGATCCAATGACTTACCAGTGGGGAGCTAAGTGAAGCTAGCCATCACCCTTAAAATTTTACAGGCCAATATTTCCACATTTATATGCTGATAAATTGAGAAAAAAAACTGAAAATGTGTTGACCACCAGACCGTAAACACACAGAACAAGACATGACACACTATTTAACAATATAGCAACTTACATCTGTAAATGCAGTAATGTGACTTGATGCTCAATCGTTTCAATATGGTGCTGTCAAAGCATGAAGCTAGCCTAATTCTAACCAAAATGCTACAACTCTTTTTTTGCTTTTGAAATAATTAGGAGGCTTCTTTACTTCAGTAACTAGTAGATCAATCCTCTGTGGCAGAAGGAATAAACAGACTTTTACTTTTACTTGCCATACCTGTTAAAACCAAATGAGAAATGCAATCTTGGAAAAAAAAATCCCACGAGTTTGGGAATACTGTACAACATTTGGCTTGGATTAAAAAAAATGAAAATGTTGAAGTAGCACAATAAAGGTCAAGCCAATTATACGAGGACTTATGAAACAGGTCTGTATTGCTTATCTATCAAGCTGCTGCAAAATCAAACTTCAAGGAAGACTGCAAAAATTTTTCAGTCCATACTTACCATTGCCAAATTTTATAATATGATTCTTGGGTTGTTTATGAATATTAAAATATCACCTATGCAGTGCTGATGACACCTCTCATTGTTGTAACACTGTATGGCTTGGGACAGTTCTGTTAAAGATGAAAGGAACAAGACAGTTATACAAGGATGGCGCTTGCACTATATAATTCTCCTAAACAAAAAAAACTCTCAAGTGAGCACTTTACTATAACAGAAAGCAAGTGGCTGCTGTGGTAATGACTTGCAGTTTACAGCTTTCATTTGTTACATTTTCTCAATAGCTGTTGTGTTGAGATTAACTGCTTAAATGGTCTGCAGCTGTCTGTTATGAATTAGGGGAGTTTAATCAAAGTATTTCTAATGTAGAGCACAATGATAATACACGGGGGAAGTACTATTTAAGAGATAATGATGGTTTCGGAAGATCACTGTAGTAATGTTTAGTGCGTATGCCTTCAGCACTAGATTTGTTGTTGTACTGAATATGTTTAATGGATCAGTGAAAACCTGCCTAATGTGGGATTGTTTGATGGGGCTGACAGAACTGGAATTAGCCCATTGCTGTTTACTGCACACAGCCATTAAGATTAATTGCTGCCAGATAATTTTGACTGTTTTTATCTGTAGGAAAGAAAGTGTCACTAATGGTTTTATAAATTGGCTTGCTACTAATGGTGGTGGAAAGTGTCCTGTGTTGTAAAGCTGGCTGACAGTAGTTGGTCTCTACTTCCTAATGTTCATAGTGTTGGTTTACGTTTTCCTGGATTATGATATGATCTACAGGTTTCAGCTGCAAGACAATACATGAATATAAACTTCAACAGAAGTTTATTATTTTCTCAAATGTGTATTTAACAATATTGTATGTTCAATAAAGAAAACCTTTAATATTTATTTTCTAAACTTTTTATAAGCAAAAGGTTCAAGTTTGACAAAACTAAATAAAGCTTTTTAGTCTGGTACGCAGCTAGGAAGTAGGATTTGTGCTTCAGATATAATTGTCTTTTCTGTTTGTCTGTCCTCCAGAGATAAAAGTTTTTTAAAGGCTAGCAGATCTGTCATGGTATTTCTTAGTGTGACAGAGGGCAGCCTATTAATCATTATTTTATGGTGTCCTGGGGATAACATCAGGACTGCTGGTTTCTACTACATTAATTAGTCAAATTCCATTGTACTGACTGGGATTTCAAGTCTCCACTTCTCCATTTATCTGTCATTATTGACAAGAAAGTTGTTTAGTTCTGATGTTCGTCGTCATTGCCATTACCAAGCCCAACAACGTTAACATCCTGAGGACATTGTATGAATTTGCAACAATATCATGGCTCTGGGAGCATATCAAAAGCATTTTTAAAGTTCATTTACAGGAGGTGTGCAATGCCAATTGGGTCAGAACTTCTTGCCCATCCTTAGTTGCCTTTGAGAAGCTAGTGGTGAGCTGCTTCTTGAATTGATGCAAAGAAAGTGCTGTATTAAGAACAGAGTTTCTGGACTTTGACCCAACAACACTGACAAAATTGCAATATATTTCCAAGTCAGAACTATGAGTGAATTGGAGGAGACCCTGCAAGTGGTGGTGTTTCCATGCATCTGCCAATAGTCTTTGTGGTGTTAGTGCTCGTGGGTTTAGAAGGTGCTGTCTAAGGAGCCTTGGTGAATTTCTGCACTTAACCATGTAGATGGTACATACTGCTGCTACTGAACATCAGTAGTGGGGGGAGTGGATGTGCTGCTAATTAAGTGGGCTGCTTTTCCCTGGATGGTGCTGGATTTCTTGAGTGCTACTGGAAGTATCCAGGCAATTGGAGAGTATTCCATCACTCTGCTGTAGATGATGTTCAGGCTTTGGGGAGTCAGGAGGTGAATTATTCACTTCAGGTTCCCAAACCTCTGAACTGTTATTGTACCCATTGTATTTATATGGCTCGTCCAGTTTCGTTTCTGGTCTATAGTAATCCCTATGTGTTGATAGTAGGGGATTCATTGATGATAACACCACTGAATGCCAATGGTTAGATTATTTTCTCTTGCAAATGGTCATTGCCTGGCACTGGAATGGCATGAATGTTACTTACCACTTTTCAGCCCAAGCCTGGATGTTGGTGAGGTCCTGCTGCATTTGGACATGGACTGTTTCAATGTAGGAGTCATCATCTATGGTGCTGAATGATGTGTAATTATCAATGAACATTCCCTTTTCTGAGCTTGTGATAGAGGGATAATTGATGAAGCAGCTTAATAGGGTTGGGCCAAGGACATTACCCTGAGGAACTTATGCAGAGATATCCTGGGCTGAGATAACTGACCACCAACAAACATAGCCATTTTCCTTTGTGCCATGTATAGAATATCGTCAGGAGCTGAGTAACCCTGTTGAACTCAGAGTGGATATTAGTGAACAGGTAATTGTTAAGCAAGTGCTTCTTGAGTGTGCTCTCGATGGCACCTTCCACCATTTCACTAATGATCGAAAGTAGGCTGATGTGATGGTAATTGGCTGGATTGGATTTGTCCTGCTTTTTATGTATTGGACATGCTAGGTAATTTTCCATGTTATCAGGTGGTTGCCAGTGTTTTAGCTGTACTGGAACTGCGTGACTAAAGGTGTGGCAAGATCTGGAGAACAGATCTTCAGCAATATTGACTGAATGTTGTCAGGTCCCATAGCCTTTGTCGTATCCAGTGCCTCCAGATGTCTCTTGATATCATGTAGAGTGAATAAAATTGGATGAAGAATAGCACCTCTGGTGCAGGGACCTTTGGAAGAGGGATCAAGTGATTTGCCTCCAGATTCCACCGACAACAAAGTACAAGCCATTGCTGTGATGGAATACCCTCTATTTGCCAAGGTGGATGTAGGTGCAACAACCACAGAAAAGATAAACACATCCAGGGTGAAATATTCTGTTTGAACACTTCTGAAACTGAATATCCTCACCCCTTCCCTAAATTATCCAATGCTTGTGGTGTGAGCTGTGCAACAGAACGTATTGCAACACTCATGAAGCATTCTCCAGCAGCACCTCCGAACTTGCAATGTCTGTGTCTTGGAAAGGGAAGATGTTATGGGATTAACATTACCTTCAAGGTCCTGTCCAAGTGACACACCATCTTGTCTTGGACAAATCGATAATCCTAGCTGACAGCATTGTGAGAATATCTTCACCACGTAGACTGTGATGATTCAAGAGGAAGGTCCACAATTGTCATCTCCAAGGGCAACTAACTAAGGTGGCAAGAAATGCTGTCTTGTTAGTCACCCCATGTCACAAAATTAAGACAAACATAAACGTAGATAGGAGGTAAATGTTATTGGATTACAATCTACAACCCCATCCTATTGTTACAGAGAAATGAATTCAAATCCCATTGTGGCAGTTGATTGAATTTAGATTGAATTGATTAACATGCCTGGAATAAAATACTAATCTCAAATATGGTCCTTATAATCACAGGATCTCAAAAACATTGGTTCACCAGTGAAGGATATTGGCCATCCTCACTTGGTCTGATCTGCATGTGATGCTAATACCAGAGCAATGTAATTAACTGTTATCTGCCCTTTCAAAGGGCTAAGCAAAATGGAACAGAAAGTTTGAATGATGTTGGAAGGATCATCTAGTATCAACTATCCAGAATCAATTCAAACTCTGGAAATGCTGGAGGTACGCCTTACCCAATTAATCCTCACAATCCTTTTCCTAACATTTGGGACTTATACCAAAGTTGGGGGAACTATCCACAGCAATAGCTTGACATAGCCATACTTACTGTATATAATCAGATCTTAAATCCAATGTCCTAAAATGCTCCATCACCTTTGCTAGGCATGTCCCGTCCTGCCCTGCCAGCACCTGATGTACGGAATAGGATTATACAGACAGGAAGGAGTGACCTTAGGAGCCTCTAACATAACGCTGTAACCGCAGGACATTCTGATTAATCCAGTTAAACGTGAGCAAGGAAACTGCTGATTACCACCTACTATCCTCCATTAGCTCCTTCCCGTTGAACTCAATGTAGAAGATGACAAATGCAGAGAATGTATTCTGGCTGGGGGATTTAATGTCACTCCATTATTAACTGCACTGGCCGACTCCTGAAAGAGAAGCATCCTTTGTTAAATTAAGAGACTGATAGTATAGACAGTATTCCAGATTTGGCGCCTCCAGTGTACTATACAACTGAAGCATAACCTCCATATTTTTGTATTCAATTCCTTTTGAGATAAATTGTAACACTGCGGTGCATTTTCTGATTTCTTTTTGTATTTGCATACCTGCATACCCAAATACATCTGCATCTCAGACTTTTGTGATCTCTCACCATTTAGATACTATATACCCTTCCATTCTTCCTATCAAAATGGAGAGTTACAAATTTTCCAACATTATACTGCAGTTATCACATCTTTATCCAATTATTTAACCTCTTTATATTGCTTTGTAGCCTTCTTAAGTACTCTTCACAACATACTTTTCCATTTGAGATAAGCAGGTGTTGAGCTGGATGAACACAGCAGGCCAAGCAGCATCAGAGGATCAGGAAAGCTGACATTTTGGGCCTAGACCCTTCTTCAGATTTTTCTGAAGAAAGGTCTAGGCCTGAAATGGCAGTTTTCCTGCTCCTCTGATGCTGCTTGGCCTGCTGTGTTCATCCAGCTCAACACCTTGTTATCTTAGATTCTCCAGCATCTGCAGTTCCTACTACCTCTGAAATACTTTTCCATTTTTCATTGTATCATGAAAAAATTGGGCAACTATACCTCCCATCAATTCAGCCAAGTAAATTATTTAAATAAATGCTGAATACTACAGAACTTAAACATTGCTAAAAAGAGACTAGAAATTGAAGCTTTATGTCTTGCCCTGATCAGAACTAGGACACAATATGCAGACTTGGAAAAAGAGGAATAATGTTAGATAACACAGTGTGAAGCTGAATGAACACAGCAGGCCAAGCAGTAGCAGAGGAGCAGGAAAGCTTGACGTTTCGGGTCAGGACCCTTCTTCAGAAAAATTCTCCAGATTCTCCAGCATCGGCAGTTCCTACTACCTCTGAGGAATAATGTTCTAATGAATGAGAAAAGGATGCTGATTGTTTGGGCCATCACTGGCATGGAAATAATGAGTGCTTGTGAGAAGGGCACAATGGTAATTATGGGCGACTTGAACATGTATGTTGATTGGAAAATCTACTTGGCAAGGTTTGCCTCAAAGAAAGGTTCATAGTGTGTATAAAGAAATGTTTCTTAGAGCACATGTCATGGAGTCAACCAAAGAATTGAGTATTTTAGATTTAGTGTTATGTAATGAGGAAGGATTGATAATGGTAGGTGGTTAAGCATCCCCTTGGGAGGAGTGACCACAACATGCTAGAGTTTCAAAGTCACATTAAAAGAGTGAAGGCAAAGTTGCATACAGGAGTTTTAGTATTAGGCAAAGGTAATTAGACAGGCCTGAGAAAGGAATTGGCATAAGTGGCATAGGCAAAAATATTAAAGAGCAAGACAGTTGAAGAACAGTGGCAAATGTTCAGGGAGATACTAAATATCTCTCAATTAAAGAGGAAGAGGAATTGTAGCAAGGTGAAAAATCACCCATGGCTTAACGAGAAGCCATGGATAAGATAAAGGCAAAAACTCAGGCATCTCATACTGCAAATGTTAGTGGCACTTTAGAGGATTGAGGGAACTGTAATCATCAGCAATGGGTTACTAAAAATGAAATCCAAATAGCTAAGGTGAACTCCTAAAGGAAACTAGCAGAAAACATGAACATTGCTACCAAAAGCTTCTATAAGTATATAGAAAGGAAGAGAATAGTGAAAGTAACTGCTGGCCCTTCAGAGATAAAAAGGGTGGAGTAATAATGGGAACTCAGAACTGGTGGAGGCATTAAACTAATATTTTCTTTTCTCTGTTCTCACAGTAGAAGATGATAATTTCTTCCCAAAAGCCGCAGTTATTACAGAGGAACTTTGTGAAATTACTGTAACTAGATAGAAGCTATTAGGTAAACTGATAGGATTAAAGGCAGATAAGTGCCTAGGGCCTGATGGCCTGCACCTTATGATATTAAAGAAAGTGACAGCAGAGATAGTAGATGCATTAGTTATGATTTTCCAAAATTCCCTGGATTCTGGAAAGTAGATTGGAGTTAGGAAAGAAGTGGGAAACTTTAGACCAGTTCGTTTATCCTTATAGTGAGGAAATTTCTGGAGTCAGTCATTAAGCAGGAAGTAACTGAACATTTGGAAAAACAAAATTCCATTCATAAGTGTCAGTAGGTTTTCATGAAAGGCAAGTTCTGCTTTACAAACTTGCTGGAGTTCTTTGAAAATGTAACCAGCAAAGTAGTCAATGGGGATCCATTAGATGTGGTATATCCAGACTACCAGAAGACGCTTGACAAAGTGCCGCATAAAAGACTGATCCAGAAGGTTAGATCACAGGGTGTTAAGGGTAGAGTATTGGCTTGGACAGAAGATTGGCTGACTGGTAGAAAGCAGAGTGCCGGGATGAATGTGTTCCTCTGTGGATGGCGAACTGTGACTACTGGGCTGCTGCAGGGTTCAGTTCTCAGACCTCAACTATTTACCATCTATATAAATGATCTGCAAACAGGGACTGAGTGTAACATAGCAAGTTTTGCAGATGATACTGAAATAAGTGGGAAAGCAGGCGGTGATATGGAGATAAAAAGTTTACTGATAGACATTGATAGGCTTAGCGAATAGGCCAGAATCTGGCAGATGGAATTTATTGTGGATAAGAGCAAGGTTGTCTATTTTTGCTGGAAAAACAAAAGGACAAATTATTATTTGAACAGGATATAGATTCATAGAGCATCAGTGCAGAGGGGATCTAGGTATCTTTGTGCATGAACTGCAGAGAGTGGGTATGTCAATGGAGCATATAAGAAAGGCACATGGAATCCTGGCATTTATTCAAAAGGACTGGATAATGAAAATAAAGAAGTGCTGTTACAATTATAAAAGGCGTTGGTGAGACAACATCTGGAACACTGTGAAATAGTAAGAACTGCAGATTCTGGAGTCAGAGATAACACAATGTGGAGCTGGAGAAACACAGCCGGCCAGGCATCATCAGAGGAGCAGGAAAGTTGACTTTTCAGGTTGGGATCCTTCTTCAGAAATCTTTCTGCTCCTCTGATGCTACCTGGCTGGCTGTGTTCCTTCAGCTCCATACTGTGTTGTCTGGAACATTGTGTCTAGTTCTGGTCTCTCTCCTTGCGGAAGGATGTGGTGGCACTGGAGGCAGTTCAGAGGAACTTCCCCAAGTTGATTCCAGGGCTAAGAGGGCTGTCGCACAAGGAATGGTTGAATAGCTTGGACTAGCACTCACTAGAGTTCAGAAGGATGGGGCGGGGTGTGCAGATTCTGATTCAGGTGTAGAAAATGCTAAAGGGGATTGATAGGGCGGATGTGAGACAGAAGTTCCTCCTTGTGGGACAGTCTCGAACAAGAGGGCATAGATATAGATTGAGAGGAGGTAGGGTCAAAACTAGGATGAGAAGAAACTACTTCTCTCAGAGAGTTGTGAATCTGATGAACTCACTGCCACAAGGGTGCAGTGGAGGCAAAACTAATCAACAGGTTCAAGAAAAAAAAGTTGTTTCTGATGAAAAGCGGGATAAAGGGCTATGGGGAGCAAGCGGGAAAGTGGAGTTGAGACCAGGATAAGATCAGCCATGATAGTGTTAAATGGTGGAGCAGACTCAAAGGGCTAAATAACCTACTCCCACTCCTAATTTCTATGTTCCTGTCAGGATGGAGCAAGAACACTTAACTGTCCCTTCATCCTCAGAGCTCAAAGATAGATTCTGATTGATGAGGGTGTTGCCACAGGGATGCAACAGAGTTTAGCTATCTCCATGACCTGCTTTGTTTTGAAAAAGGTGCAACATGTGTCCAAATAGCTTTTGTCTACATCAAACAGGGTTCTGAATATTTATATATGTAGCTTCTAGCAAGCACAACTGCATCACATTGCAAGCCCAGTTGATGATATTAAATTGGTTTGAGGTATAACTCAACACAGTCTGGATGATTTTGAATTTTCTGTTCAATTCCTCTTAGAATAAATGTAACATTGTATTCATTTTCTTAATTACTTGCTTTTGTAATTCATGGATTAGGACACCCAGTCCCTATATATTTCAAAGCTATGCAATCTCTCCCCATATGAAAAATATGTTGTCTTTATTTTTCCTGCCGAAATGGACAGTTCCACATTTTTCCATATTCATTTGCCAGACCTTTATTCATTCACTTAACTGATTTATGTTTTGTTTGATAGCCTGATTGTGCACTCTTCACATTTTAACTTCCTGCTTACATTATCTCATCAGCAAATTTGGTGACTGTTACATTCTGTCCCTTCATCTAAGTTATTTACATAAGTTGTAAACAGTTGAGGTCCCAGCATCGATCCTTGCAGCACACCACTTGTTACACATTACCAATCTGAAAAAGATTCATTTATGCCTTTCCTTCCTTTGTTCATCGGCAGGTTGAGGGCATCACTGGCTAGTCAGCATTTATTATCCATTTCTAATTGCCAAGAAGGCAGTTAAGGGTCAAACACATTGCTATGGGTCTGGAGTCACATCCAGGCAGTTTCCTTCCCTAAAGGACATTAGTGAACCAGATGGGTTTTTCCAACAATCGACAATAGATTCATAGTCATCATTAGATGTTTAATTTCAGATATTTATTGAATTCAAATTCCACCATCTGCTATGGCGGGATTCAAACCAAGGCCTCCAGAACATTATCTGGGTCTCTGGATTAACAGTCCAGCAATAATGCCACAAGACCATCACATCCCTCTGACTTTCTAGTTCCTGTTGACCAGCCAGTCTTTGAACCATGCCCATATGCTGCCCTCCCATGCAATGAGTTCTTACTTTCCACTATAATCTTTGATGTGATACTTTCCAAATGCCTTCTGGAAATCTAAGCACAGTAAATCCACCAGTTCCTCTTTGGCCACAGCATATGTTATCACCTTCAAGAATTCTAATTAACTGGTCAAACATGATTTCCCTTGCCATGAATCTATTTGTGTAATCTCTTGTGTAACCTTAAATATCCCCTAAATTGTCTGCCACTGGTCCTCTATTGTCCTATCCTTTAACCTAATTTTCCCATTCTCTTTGCTATGCTTTCATGCCACCGTGATGACCCTTATTCAAGTTTAATTGTATAATCTCAGACCCATTACTTTTGCCCTCATACTGAATGTAAAATTCAATCATCATATGGTAACTGCTGCATAAGTGTGCTTTAACTGCAAGATTTGTGACTGGCCCTATCTCATTGCACAATACCGGGTCCAGTATAGCCTGCTTCGAAGAGGGGTCACTGGACCTGAAATATTAACTCTGCATTCTCTCCACAGGATGTTGCTAGACCTGCTCAGTTTTCCAGCAATTTAAAGTTTTTGTTTCTGATTTCCGGCATCCACAGTTTTTTGGGGTCTTTTTTGGCTCCAGACTTGCTATTCTAAGAAACAATCCTGAAGACATTTTACAAACTACTCATCTTAGCTTCCTTTGCCCATCTGACTTTCCAGTTTACATGTAGATTAAAATCTCCTATGATTATCACCGTGCCATTCTGACAAGCATTCATTATTTCCTCCTTTATGCTCTCCTCAACCTTGTGCTTATTGATAGGGTTCTGTACACCACCCAACAAGTGAATCTTGCTTTCACCATTTCTTAACACTACCCAAAAATAGCTTAGAGATCCTGGTTTCCTGAATTTACTTCATCTCTCTCTATTGTGCTAATAACATCATTGATGACCGATGCTTCCCTTCCATGCTTTTCTAGCTTCCTTTCCTTGCAAAAAGACCCAGTACTCTTCGATACTCAGTTACCAATCCATATCATCTTGCAGCCATATCTCTGAAATACTTACCAGTTCATATGTATTTATTTCTGTTTGCTCTGTCAGTTTATCTGTTTTGGTTTGGATGCTACATGCATTCACATACAGAGTGTGTAATTTTATTCTTTTTGTAACCTTTAACCTTATCTGTTAATTTGCTCTTAGATCTGAACTGTTTGTCCCTTTCTGTCACCATCTGCTTATCATTTCCCAAAATAACACCATTATCCTTTGTATACCTCTACTCTTCCAATTACCACATCTTCTCAAATCTGATCCCTCACCTCCACTACTAAGTTCAATATCCACTTTGTTTCCCTAATTCTGCAGTACATAAGAATACTAGACCCAGCAAGGTTCAGGTGCTTACTGTCGCAATGATACGGATCCTAGTTTGCTGAGAACTTGTGCCATTGCCCAATGGACTGAAACTCATTTCTCCCACACAAGCCTTGAAGCAAGCATTCATTGCTCTAATCTGATTCAGGTTGTACCAATTTGCACATGGGCTCAAGTAATAATCCAAAGATTCAAAACGTTGAGGTTCTGCTTCTTAATTTGATGCCAACTCTTCCTACGAATGAGATAGAACCTACCTCTTTATCCTGTTGTGTTACCTACATGGACCACAATGGCTAGCTTCTCCTTCTCCCACTGTAAGTTCTTCTTTATACCTGAGTTGGTGCCCCACAGACTGGCACATGGCAGACAACACCGCTGTTGAAAGCCTCATTTTTTTTTAACAGAGAATGATTTCAGTCCCTTTGACTATGGTGTCCCATATAACTACCGCATTCCATTTTTTTCCCCCAGCTTGAATGACATCATGTGCCACAGTTCCATGGTGGGTTAGCTCATCCCCTTCTGCTGCCCTTACTGTTATCCTGGCCCATTGAGACTTGTTGGACAATTGCAAAAACTAAAGCTCCTCCACTACATCACGATCCCCATCCCTGCCTCACTTGTAGTCACACTCCTCCATTCTTGAACACTGACTAAATTTGGAAAGCCCTATCCTGTGACTTAATGGTCTATTTCTACACACCACTCAAGCGTAACTGAAAACTGTTAGGAATCACTGTCATTATTCCCTTTAAACTGACAGCAGTGTCTTGAATCCATCCATGTACAGATAAATCAGTAATCCAGAATTTGTTATCGCTGAAACTCTGCTTTGCTACGGACTGCACTTTTGACCTACCCAGACTGAAATCAATTAAAAATTACTGACCTGGCAACAACCTGCCATTTTATATTATCCATATTAGTGTAAAAGCTCTTGAAAGAATTACAGCTTGTTGAATGATGTATAATTGGGTTCTAATGGTTTATCAAGTTCCTGGTTTTTGCTGATCAGTCTTCGTATTTTTGAAAAACTGATTTAATGTTCATTAGTGCCTGAATTCTCCATTTATATAGAAACATATCTTCCCATACGATGTGATATTTCAGATTTTATTTCAAACCCCTGTGAATGTTCTGATCTTACTTTGCTGTGTGTATAATTGTATCGACAGTTAACTTTAGACATTAGTTTTTTGATTCCTGGTTTTCTGACTGTGGGAATACTACCTTATAACAGGCTATTTGGCACCAGATTTAATCTAACATCGGTTAAAGGAAAGAACAGACAATAAATCTTTGTAGGAAACTCAAGGTCAGCAATGAGTCCCATTGTCTCATTTGTCGCTGTAAAAATTGGGACCATTGTTATTCTATGTAAGAAATTCTGGTTAATTCAATAGTTCTGTTTTATGTGCGGACTAATCATCAGCCAAGTCCATGTGTATTAATCAGGAAGTAAGTTAGCTGAAAATAAAAGCCACATTTATCCTTGCGTGGAGCTGGCAGACTAACACAGGTACCAGTCCACCATCTTCAGTATTTGCATTACTGCTGACTCTTTACTTTCAGGGGCACAATCACAGACAAAAAATAGTAATATCTTTGGAATTTCCCCTGGCTGATAATAGTTAGAAACTAGAAAGGACCCCAACCATGCATGACAATTTTTCAAAGCGTAACATAAATACTTTTTTCAATGAAGTACTTATTCCCTACATAGAATTACTGTTCTCTGCTATCTCCAAATAACTCTTTTCTTTAATGAGAAAAGAATACAATGTTTCAATTTATTTAAACTAGCTACATTCTGAGTATTTAGATTTGGAGCAATTCACAATTTAACAATGTCCAAATTGCTCCTTTCTGTTTGAGTAAATTGTTCTCACTACTTGGATTATACACAATGCAATGAATGTAAATTTACATGTAAGGTAATACAGATTTAATGAGAAATGGTGAAGTTGACTATTTAAAGCAGTTGATTTTGACAAAAGGAAATGATCTTATTAGTTTTAAAAATCTTTTTTTCTTATTTAGGCCTAACCTTACATGGCGAGATGTGCAGCACCTGATTGTTCGAACCTGTAAAATTTCTGACCTTTTGAACAAAGATTGGAAGATTAATGGAGCAGGTTATCACATCCATCACAAGTAAGAAACCAATTTATGGAAGTTTATTTTAATAGTTGCGTCTTCATCACATAAAGAATAAGATTCGGCTGGTGGAGTTGGAGATGAGGATGGAGAGAAAAAATAATTTCAGCAATGCAGGATCGCAAGCCTTGATCAGAAAGTTCAGATTAAATCTAACAAGTTATTTGAGAGACCTCGGAGCAAGATAACCTTACAATATTTTTCTCTCTTAATTTAAAATATTCTCTTCCTCTGAAAATATCTTGGACAGATCCTCCAATTCCCAATCCAACACACACATTCCTGTTGAATTTAGAGTTTTCAGTCTTTCATAAGACTGAAACTGTTTTCTGCAACTGAACTGGAATGATTTTTATTTGTGTAATTATTTATGCACATAAGTTTTAGTTTAGTGACAAGGACTGAATAATTTACATGATTCATCTCCTACAGGCTAAACAATGAAAGATTGAAAATTAGACATTTATGATAAGCAGAAAGTCACCCCAGTATCATAGAAATATCATACTAGTCATTTGTGATGCCAGAATTGAAATGTAAGAATTTTGTTACTGTGATTTGTTGTTCATGAGCTCACGAAGTTCACACTAAAAAGGCTCACTGTTGTATCTAACTGCATGATAACTTCTGGGTGTTGAGAAATTTCCAGCACTGAGGTTTTTAATTTATTTCACAAGTAGTTTGTTTCTACGTTGATGAAACAATTACTGATGTTTCTATTTAAAAACAACATCCATTGTTAAGAGAGAAGGAGAGTCGATAGTATACTGGACATTATTATAAATGTATTAGTTCAATAGGATAGAATTATACAATAAGACTGGTCAAGATGAGGCTGTTTGACTCTTTAGTGCTGTTTTGTCTCTTTGAAATGGCTATAAATTGATCCCCCAGTCATTTGCTCTTTCTTCATAATATTAACAATGTTCCAGCAACTTTGCTAAACTTTTTTCACAGCTGTTATTGCACCTTCTTTTATCAGCCTTTCAAGTAGTACATCCCAGATCATAAGGAGTCACTGCAGAGCAAAATGTTTCCATGAATCACCTCTGGTTAGTTTGCCTGTTTTAGATCCATGCGCTATAGTTGGTAATTCTAATGCATCTGACAACAGTTTAATCTTATGTATTCTCACAAAGCCCTTCGTAGTATTGAACAAATCTACCTAATCTTTCCTGAGCCTTATCATCTAATAAAGACCCCCATTTCTTTAGAGTTTGCAAGTGATTGAAGTCATGCATCCTTTATACTTTTCTTACAAAATTCATCTACATCCCCTCTGGGAAGTTAGCATTCTTCCTAAAATCTGATGCCGAAAATTATCTATGATACTCCAGCAATGGCCTAACCAGTATTTTGTAAATACTTAACATGACTTTTAAAAAAAACCCAAAAGAACTGCAGATGTTGTAAATGAGGAACAAAAACAAAGTTGCTGGAAAAGCTCAGCAAGTCTGGCAGCATCTGTGGAGGGGAAAAGAGAGTTAATGTTTCGGGGTCCAGTGAGCCTTCCTTAGAACTTAACATAACTTCCTTGGTTTGTACTCTATGCATCTATTTACACAACCAAGGAATCTCAAGTGCCTTTTTAACAATTTTTTGCAACTAGCCCTGGTATTTTCAAAGTCTTGTCTACCTTTAATCTAAATCTCTCTGTTACAACCCCTTTAGAAAATGCCATTTCTGAATTAAGGCTCCAGTCTCTATGGAGACATGGGTGGGCAGCATGGTGGCTCAGTGGTTAGCGCTGCTGCCTCACAGTGCCAGGGACCCAGAGTCGATTCCACCCTCACGTGACTGTCTGTGTAGAGTTTGCACATTCTCCCTGTGTCTGCGTGGGTTTCCTCCGGGTGCTCCAGTTTCCTCCCACTGTCCAAAGATGTGCAGGCTAGGTGGATTAGCCATGCTAAATCACCCATAGTGTTCAGGAATGTGTAGATTAGGTGGGTTATAGGGGGATGGGTCTGGGAGGAGTGCTCTGAGGGTTGGAGTAGACTTCTTGGGCTGAAGGGCCTGTTTCCACACTTTAGGGATTTTATGATTCATTTAGTTTACATTGCCTTATAAAATGAATCAATTCAAATTTCTCTGTATTAAATTTCATTTGTCTTGTATCTGTCTGTTACCTTTCTTCTCCTGAACTCTGCTTCCAGGCTCGGCTTTGTTCAGTACATGTCTGAACCCGATGCTATCTGCAAACTTTAGTGTTATGCCATGTACACCCAATACAGGTCATTAACATACATCAAAAAGAACAGTGATTCCTATACTGATGCTGAGGAAACACACCACTTCACAAGCTCCAGTCTAGGAAACAACAGTCCACTATTACTCTTTGATTTCTGATCCTTAACCATTTTTGCAGTCATGCCACTGCCCTTTTAATTCTGCAGATTTTAGTTTTCATAACAATTTAATTATGAGGTAAGTTGTTAAATGTCTTCTTAAAGATGGGCTACAGAATAACAGTTGCAGCTCTCATCGGTTCTGTCTATTACTTCTTCACAAATTCAATTGTGTTCAGAAAACATGATTTGTCTTTGACAAATCTGCACAAGATTCTATTTATTACACCATATTTATCAGGTCGCACCTATTTTTATTGAATTATTGTTTAATTAATTGTTTCCTCATCATTAATGTTTACATTGACTGGCATACAGTTGCTAGGTTTATCCATCTGCCAATTTTTGAGCATCAATGTAAAATTTCCAATCCTCCATTCAACTGGGAGAATAGTCTCCTATCTAAGGAAGATAGCAAGATTGTGGCCAGAGCTTCCCCAATTTCCAACCTTAGCTTACTTAGCCATCTAGAATGCATCTCAGGCATATGGGTGACTTTTCTCCCTTGAGTGCTGCCAATTTTTATAGTACCGCATTTTTTTTCCTATTTTTCTCCCAGATATATTCTCTATTACCACATCCTTTAATGTGACATTGGCAGAATCATCTTCTTCAGCACAAACAGATGCAAAATACTCATTTAGTACCCCAGCCATGCTTTCTAAGTTGACAAGAAGATCTCTGTTGGTCCCTAATTCTGGTCCTTTGCATCTTTCATTGAGACTATCCTTTTACTAGCTATACTTTTATACAATCGTTTTGAGTTTTCTTTTATGTTATCTTTTAAACTATTGCAATGCATTCTGTTTGTCCATTTTATTTTAGTTTTTCAATTATTCCCTACTTTTTGTATTCAGCCTGGTTTCCCAATAAATTAGAAATTCAACGTTTGTTAATTTTTTTCTTTTAATTCTCCATGTTATTGGCTTATAATACAAGGGACTTAAAATTTTTGTGCCCAAGGCGAAGTGGCAAAACATCTACCAATCAGCACTCTTCTCTAATAAAGCATATATGTTGGATCCTGGTTACTTTGGTATTTCCTGTGAATTGCCCTGATGAGTCAAGGCACGACAAAATGCTTTATAAAATGTCCTTTTTACAGCAATGCACAAGTTCAAATTACTACTTTTCAGCAGCAATATTTTTTAGGACATGGAAAGAAAAAGTGTTATTTTTTAAAATCAACCTGTTTGGACATGTCATGACATATCTCTGTAGCACTTAGGACTTGAACTTCTGGGCCAGAGGAAGAGTCAGTACCACTGCCATCTTATTAAACCTCCAATCTTAATAGTATGTTTATTGTATTTAATAAATTATAGGTGGGCATCATCTGGGACTTCACTTAAGCACCAATGCAGACTTTTATTCCTACATTCCCTGGTCCACTGGATTTACTCTGGATATCACAAGGCATTTCTAACCACAAAGCCCAATGTTCTTCATTAAAGCAAAAAACACAACAGTAAATATTGCAAAAATCTTATTCATACACTGCTTATGATCACAAGGTTGTCTGGACTTATCCAAGGCTCAGACCAAAATAGGTGGTCAGTACGTTCAGATGAACATTGAGTCACTGATCAGATGACCTTCTCCTGAGCTAGCTAACTATTGCTGTGAGACAACCGTTCTTACAACTTTGTCCATCCAAGTATCAAACTATGATACTGTCCAAATCTGAATGTGTTGACTGTTGGCAATCATCACAAATGTGTTGTGTTTTCCATAGTTGGTTTGATCACGACCCATTTGGACTTGCCTGTTTTCCCCTGCAAAGACGCTTATTGCATGATTTCAGCCAACATTGACCTCAGTCTTGGTTGCGCATGTTATTACTACAGTGATGTCATCCAATTAACTGTTTGATACTTGCACAGTGCAATTCTTGAATAATATAGTTTGCTTAGCTGTTAAGTAGATGCATCATTGCATTTGATTCACTGTGTCTATTTAAAAACAAGATTCCAGTCTTTCACCGTTACTGTAAAAAAGTTTGGGCCATTATTGCTGAATTTAAATCATTAATCCAAACACGTACACACATTCTTTCAGTCACAGAAACATCAAGAACAGTAGCTTTCCTATCATTAGGTCATCATCTAACCATTAACGTTTTCAGTAAGGCAAATTTCATTTCTTTCTTTTTACTTTCATTTCATTTCAACTAACCCACAAATTCTAGGTTAAAGTCTCCTCCGATAAAGAAATAATTATTAAAACTGCTGTGTGGCTGAGTTAAGTGGTGTCTGCTTGTAACTTTTCACTCTACAAATATAAAGCTGAGCAAACGTTGACTTCAGTTCTATCCTTTACTGGTTGGATTTTGAGATTGGCAAAGAATGGCTGCCTAAAAGTAAAATATGGAGTCTGAGAAGACTCTGAAGGAAAACCACAAACTTTGAAGTTATTTGGAGAAATGGCAGCAAGTAAATGTAAATTGTGGGATTCTTGTAGTCTAAACCATAAGATCAGTGGAAGAATGAAATATACATGCGAACCCAGGGTACATCCCTGCCAAAGTGGAAATTAGATGGGATTTCCAAAATGTCACTTCCAATCAAAAGCAAAATCAGAAATTCAGTATTTTGTGAACTGGCTTGGCCGTCAGTTAGATTTTGATGAAGATGTGGATTTTCTATTAGAGTTTTTGGATGAAATTTATAAGAAAAATTGTGGATTAAATGTCAAAGAGGTATGGTCAGACATTTTGACAGATTTCACAAAACACATGATTATTCAGCGGAATAATAAAGCATGTTATTTAACAGATTGAATACAAGATTGAAAGAATTCAATTTTGAGATTCCTAGTTCAGTACTGGCATTTAAATTGCAAGATGGTGTCAAAGTTCATTATGTATACAGACTCCGGTTTCTGAGTGATGTTGAGTTCTCTGATGTAAGCTGCCTGTTGGTTCAGCTGTCTACTGACTTGAAAAATCTCATGGCTAAATAATTATTTCCTGCAGTCTGCTGGAACAAATGGAAAATTCTACAAAAAAACAGGGTGTTCAATGATTACTGATTTTAAAATGGTCCAAACGCTGGTTGCATACATCACTACAATGGAAGAGTCACAGAAAGCAGAATGAAAATGAAACTGCCTTTAACAGATCTGGCTATTACAACAGGAAGAATTTAGAACAGCAATGATAAGCAAATAATGAAAGTCATAGCGAGCCCACAACCAATGATTACATCCAGTCGGGAATGGTGGTTGACAATTAAATATCTCAGTAGAGGAGGAGGCTCCAAAAATGATCCCTTTCACAATGGTGGAAGAGTCCAAAAGATCAGTGATAACAAGACAAGGTTGAAACATTTGCAGCAATCATCAGCCAGAAGTGCCATGTGGATGATCCATCCCAGACTCCTCCTCTTGTCCCTAGCATTACGGATCCCAGTCTTCAGCCAATTTGATTCACTCCACCTGATATTGTAAATGGTTAAAGGCACTGAATACTGCAAAAGCTGTGGGCCCTGACAACATTTTCAAAATAGTGCTGATGACTTATGCTCCAGAATTTGCCATTCTCCGAGCCATGCTGTCTTCCAGTACAGGTTCAACACTGGCATCTATTTGACCATGTGGAAAATTGCCCAGATATGTCCTGCACACAAAAAACAAGTCAAACCCAACCTGGCTATTGACAATCCCATCAGTCTACTCTAGATCATCAGTAAAGTGATGGAAGGTGTTATCAACAGTGCTATCAAGCAGCTACTACTCAGCAATAACCTGCTCAGTGACTCCCAGTTAAGGTTCCGCCAGGGCCACTCAGCCCTTGATCTCATTCATCCATGCTTGAACCAAGGCTGTAAGGAGCTGAATAGCAGAGGCAAGGTGAGAGTGACAAACCTTGACATCGAGGCCACATTAGATTAATTTTTGGCATCATGAAAACCCAGAAAAACAAAAATCAATGGGTAACAGGGGGCAAAGTCTACACTATATGGAGTCATACCTGGCACATAAGAGGATGGTTGTTGCTGTTGGAGGTCAGTCATCTCAGCAGCATGACATCTCTGCAGGAGATCCTCACGATAGTGTTTGAGGCCCAACCATCTTCAGCCGCTTCATCAGTGACCTTCCTTTCATCATAACATCAAAAGCAAGGATGTTCAGCAATGATTGCACAATGTTCAGCACCATTTGTGACTCCTCAGATACTGAAGCAGTCCGTGTTCAAATCAAAGTTTCTGAACAATGTCCAGGCTTAGGCTGACAAGGGAGAAGTAACATTTATGCCACATAAATGCGAGGGACGATCATCTCCAATAAGAGACAATCTGACCACTACCCCTTATTATTCAATGGCATTAACCATCACTGAGTATCCCATTATTAACATTCTTGGAGTTACTAAACAAAAACGGAAAGAACTACAAATGCTGTAAATCAGGAACAAGATTTTTCTTCATGGATGCTGCCAGACCTGCTGAGCTTTTCCAGCAGCTGCTGTTTTTATGCTTGGGGTCACCATTGACCAGAAACTCAACTGGGCTCACCACATAAAAATGACTAAAGGAGTAGGTCAGAGGCTCAGAATACTGCAGCGAGGAACTCACCTCCTGACTCCTGAAAGGCTGTCCATCATCTACGAGGCATAAGTCAGATGTGTGATGGAATATTCCCCACTTGCCTGGATGAGTGCAGCTCCAAGAACACACAAAAAGCTTGATACCATCCATGACAATGCAGCCTGCATGATTGGCACCACTTCCACAAGCATCCACTCCCTTCATCACCCACACTCAGTAGCAGCAGTGTGTATAATATACAAGATACATTACAGCAATTCACCAACGATACTTAGCACCTTCCAAACCTATTACCTTTTCCACCATGAAGCTCAAGGCAGCAGATGCATAGGAACTACATCACCTGCAAGTTCCCTCCAAGCTACTCACCATCCTGACTTGGAAAAGTATCACCATTCCTTCACTGTCATTGGGTCAAAGCCCTGGAATTCCCTTCTTCACTGTGTTATGGTTCAACCTACAGCAGGTGCATTGCAGCAGTTCAAGAAGGTAGCTCACCACCAACTTCTTGAGTACAACTAGGGACAGGCAATAAATGCTGGTCAGGCAACATCACCCACGTCCTATGAGTGAATGAACAAATAAACAAATAAATTCCAGGAATGCCCAAAGAACAGCTAATAGGTGCCTCAGGTGTGAGTCTAAGTACCATTTTACATTTAACAGTCCAAAATAGAGAAATTAAGTCCTCAAAGATGCAGAGATAACAAGGTGTAGAGCTGGATGAACACAGCAGACCAAGCAGTTTCAGAGGAGCAGGCAGGCTGACGTTTCAGGCCTAGACTCTTCAGAATCTCCTCAAAGATGCATTCAGTTCTGAGCCTGAAGATTATGATGAATCTGAATGAAACATGTTGGTCACCAGCAGTATTAGTGTTGTGGAGAATATGTTAGTCATGGACACATTCTATTATGTTTACACTTTTAATAACTTGTGTAAAAGATTGGTTAAAACATTATCCAGATTCACTATTGAGTGAGGATTGACACAGAGTGAGAGGAGAACTTAGCTGAAGTCTGACTATGACAAAACATTGAGCTTAAAGACAAGTGTTGTAATTCCATCCAAAATAGCTGGAGTAAATCACTTGATCAATATTCATGTGGTCTCCATGAGATATGTGTCTTGTTGAGTAAACATTGATGCAAAAAGTACAAATGAAAATTGATATGAAGCATGAAGGCACAATTATTTTTGGAATGTCAGTGGTTCTACAGTTTATCTAGCCAGGATATTTATTTTATTCCCTTCACTAAACTTGATTTCTCTTAACAGTGTTAGACAATTATAAATTGCCTTGCTTGTTAAGGATCAAAGAGAAAAGAAAGCAAATTGTTTTAAAATTACACCAGCAATTTACTCAATTTATTTGTCAAATATTAAAAACCCTCCTAAAGATGCAGGTGCGGTTGATGAAAAATATGCAAGAGGAGATTAGTGGGAAGGATGAAATTTGTAGGAAGTTTCCGAATATACCATCGTATCCTATTGTAACTTACATTGGCATGTGACTTTAACAAAATGGTGACAATCGATCTGGAGGTAATATTCAAAGACAAAGTATTTTTTCTTCTACATTTTATGGACATGGCAAACAGATTTGGTGTTTGTACAATAATAAACTTTAAATCTTAACACTTGAGTGTTCACTTACTCAGGAATTGAACTCCAGATCAGTGCTGACTGCTTCTCTTAAGCATCTAAGAAAATGAATCTTTCACTAAACACAGGCTGCTGGGACTAGTATAATTTAGGATTATGGTCTGCATGGAATGGTTGGATTGAAGGGTCTGTTTCCATGCTGGATGACTCTATAACCTGAATGAAACCTTTGAAGAGCAGGTGTGCATGCTGGAATGGATAGAGATAGAGGAAGCTGATGTGCTGAAAATTTTGTCAAACATTAAGATTGACAAGTCGCCAGGCCCGGACCAGATTTGTCCTCGGCTGCTTTGGGAAGCGAGAAATGCAATTGCTTCGCCACTTGTGAAGATCTTTGCATCCTCGCTCTCCACTGGAGTCGTACCTGAGGACTGGAGAGAGGCAAATGTAATTCCTCTCTTCAAGAAAGGAAATAGGGAAATCCCCAGCAATTATAGACCAGTAAGTCTCACGTCTGTCGTCTGCAAGGTGTTAGAAAGGATTCTGAGGGATAAGATTTATGACCATCTGGAAGAGCATGGCTTGATCAAATACAGTCAACACGGCTTTGTGAGGGGTAGGTCATGCCTTACAAACCTTATCGAGTTTTTTGAGGATGTGACTAGAAAAGTTGATGAGGGTCGAGCTGTGGATGTGGTGTATATGGACTTCAGTAAGGCATTTGATAAGGTTCCCCATGGTAGGCTCATTCAGAAGGTCAGGAGGAATGGGATACAGGGGAACTTAGCTGCTTGGATACAGAATTGGCTGGCCAACAGAAGACAGCGAGTGGTAGTAGAAGGAAAATATTCTGCCTGGAAGTCAGTGGTGAGTGGGGTTCCACAGGGCTCTGTCCTTGGGCCTCTACTGTTTGTAATTTTTATTAATGACTTGGACGAGGGGATTGAAGGATGGGTCAGCAAGTTTGCAGACGACACAAAGGTTGGAGGTGTCGTTGACAGTGTAGAGGGCTGTTGTAGGCTGCAGCGGGACATTGACAGGATGCAGAGATGGGCTGAGAGGTGGCAGATGGAGTTCAACCTGGATAAATGCGAGGTGATGCATTTTGGAAGGTCGAATTTGAAAGCTGAGTACAGGATTAAGGATAGGATTCTTGGCAGCGTGGAGGAACAGAGGGATCTTGGTGTGCAGATACATAGATCCCTTAAAATGGCCACCCAAGTGGACAGGGTTGTTAAGAAAGCATATGGTGTTTTGGCTTTCATTAACAGGGGGATTGAGTTTAAGAGTCGTGAGATCTTGTTGCAGCTCTATAAAACTTTGGTTAGACCGCACTTGGAATACTGCGTCCAGTTCTGGGCGCCCTATTATAGGAAAGATGTGGATGCTTTGGAGAGGGTTCAGAGGAGGTTTACCAGGATGCTGCCTGGACTGGAGGGCTTATCTTATGAAGAGAGGTTGACTGAGCTCGGTCTCTTTTCATTGGAGAAAAGGAGGAGGAGAGGGGACCTAATTGAGGTATACAAGATAATGAGAGGCATAGATAGAGTTGATAGCCAGAGACTATTTCCCAGGGCAGAAATGGCTAGCACGAGGGGTCATAGTTTTAAGCTGGTGTGTGGAAAGTATAGAGGGGATGTCAGAGGCAGGTTCTTTACGCAGAGAGTTGTGAGAGCATGGAATGCGTTGCCAGCAGCAGTTGTGGAAGCAAGGTCATTGGGGTCATTTAAGAGACTGCTGGACATGTATATGGTCACAGAAATTTGAGGGTGCATACATGAGGATCAATGGTCGGCACAACATCGTGGGCTGAAGGGCCTGTTCTGTGCTGTACTGTTCTATGTTCTATGTTCTATGTTCTATGTTCTAAAACTAAGGCCTTCTTCCAATCAACTCTTACACCACAACACCACCATGACCACTACTTACCATTTACAATTAATGAAAGATGTGAAAGCTTTCTGTAGAAGGGTCTAGGCCTGAAACATCAGCCTTCCTGCTCTTCTGATGCTGCTTGGCCTGCTGTGTTCATCAACCTCTACACTCTGCCCAATATCAAGGTGCTATTCACACAAAAATCATGCATCATTATATGGTTGATACCAAAATCCCAAAATAACTGCTGCAGTCTGAACTTGAGCATGGTAGGAGATTCCCAGAATGACAATGGAAATGTATTGGGGATATCGTCAAAGCACCACTGTCATGGTGCAAAATTGCTCATTCCTGTAGATCCCTGGCTTTTGATGGATCAAACAGAAGATTCATCCAGGGAAGTACTCAAACAGAGAAGTGATGTCAAGATTTGAATATAACACACAGCATTAAAAAACCCAAAAGAGAAACAGGAAATGCTGGAAAAGCTCAGCAGGTCTAGCAGGGTCTGGAGAGAAAAATCAGAGTTAAGGTTTTGGGTCCAGTGGCCCTTCCTCAAAGCCTAAAACCCACCTATTCAACTATTAAAGCACCACCTGTACTCCATGTGACAGGTCACGTACATTTCAGATTCTATCAACTGCATTAGAAATGGCCCATCCTTGAACCTGTAGAACTGACTAAGAGTGATACTTAGGACAAACTTTTGTATAGGTAAAATTATTGAAAAATGCATGGGGACTGGATTTGGAGCTGTCCATTATGCCCTTCAAACGCGCTCCACCATTTCATTTAATCATGGCTAATCCTCAACCTCAATGCTGTATTCCTGCTCTCTCCGCATACCCGTTGATGCCTTTAGAAAGTCAAAGTTTAATATGTTTCAATCAGATCCACCCTCACCACTCCCCACCACAATTCTTGTAAATTCGAATGAGTACAGACCCAGTAGAACCTATTTATCCTCGTGGGACACTTCTTTCATCCCTGGTATCTGTGTAGTGGACATCGTTTGTGTTCTCTTTGTGTCAAGTATATGCTTTCTGATGAAGGGAGAGCAAAACTGTAAGCAATACAATAAGTGCAATCTTACCAAGACCCTGTGTAATTGGAAGTAAGACATCCCTACTTATCAATAGATATCCTTTGGCAATGAAGACCATAAGGAAAAATTCAATCCAGTATAATTCAGGGAAGAGGAATGATTTTGTCAATGTGGCGATTGTTACAATAATCATACTATAATTTTAAAAATGCTGCCTTTTTGACTCCACAGGATAGGTAGAGACAGTGGATGAGATCTAATGAAGAAGGAAGTCCAAGCTCCTTGAACTAGATCAAGAAGTTCAGATATTAGCTGTTAAAGTTTATTATATACAGAAATCTCATTGACAATCACTAGTGAAAGAATGAAGTGATGAAGCATAATCAACTAAATTACCAGAGTGATGCAGTAAATAGAGACCACTGTTTAGAAATGGATATTAAGCAGCATGAACCAAAACAAAGGGACACTAATGTCCATCATGGGCCTCCTGCAGTGCCACAAGGATGCCACCCAAAGGTTGCAGGAACAGCAACTCATATTCCGCTTGGGAACCCTGCAGCCCAATGGTATCAATGTGGACTTCACCAGCTTCAAAATCTCCCCTTCCCTCACCACATCCCAAAACCAGCCCAGTTCGTCCCCTCCCCCCACTGCACCACACAACCAGCCCAGCTCTTCCCCTCCACCCACTGCATCCCAAAACCAGTCCAGCCTGTCTCTGCCTCCCTAACCTGTTCTTCTTCTCACCCATCCCTTCCTCCCACCCCAAGCCGCACCTCCATCTCCTACCTACTAACCTCATCCCACCTCCTTGACCTGTCCGTCTTCCCTGAACTGACCTATCCCCTCCCTACCTCCCGACCTATACTCTCCTCTCCACCTATCTTCTTTTGTCTCCATCTTCGGTCCACCTCCCCCTCTCTCCCTATTTATTCCAGAACCCTCACCCCATCCCCCTCTCTGATGAAGGGTCTAGGCCCGAAACGTCAGCTTTTGTGCTCCTGAGATGCCTGCTGTGTTCATCCAGCTTCACACTTTATTATCTTGGATTCTCCAGCGTCTGCAGTTCCCATGATCACGGACACCAAAAGCTGATGACTATTCATGTTATTTCTGCGATTGTAGGTGAGAATGAATGACCAATGAAACAGGAAGCCTTTTTTTGTGAAATGGACAATATTATTTTCTGCTATTCTAATGAAAGAGTATACCAAAGCAAAATCTATAATTGCATCAATGAAACGATGAACAAATGTGCAATATGCACTGAACTAGAAATAAAGGGCACAACTGATGTCCACAAAAAGCAAGAAATATCTGTTTCATGAAAATCTGAGAAAAGGCAAACCCTACGCTAAAAAAAATACAAAAATTGTGTTACAAGCCTAAAGAGTGTCAGGGAAAATATTAGCTGATTTTAGATGCCCAGGAAGCAATGGCCCAGAATTTCCTGTAAAATTAATGCTCATTCCAAATTGCGCAGCACCTTCAGGAGAGATTTACATGAGTAAGTGAACTAATTTTAAATCTCTTGCTATTGTATCATAGATAACACCTTACATTTTCCTCAATGTGCCTGTCATTACTCATAATGGACTCCAGGTGTTATTAATATTCCATATATGCAGCTTTCTCTCTCTACTCAGTGAAGTTGGACGAAACCCAAGGGCTGCCATAACAAATGGGGGTCTTTATACCTATGTCGCTCACTACAATATATGACATTGTTCTTAGAAGGTAAATGACCAGTAAATTCATCAAAAGGTGCAAATATGTCACCTGGACCCTATGAAAACTTCAACACAGGGTATAAAAGTCTTAACCCACTTTCTGTTTCTTGCAGCACACTCCTGATGGAATTAAAATGGGATTGTACTGAAGGCAGTGAAGATTTCCAACCACAACTTATCTTCTTAAACTGATACTCAGCACAGAGGGTGGCATCTTAATGCCATTTTACTTTTGGGTTGGGACTAGTTGTATGTCCTGACCCTGAGGGCGTCCAATTCCCATTGTCCTGTTCTACCTTGCCAGAGGCGTTCAAACAACACACCATCTCCACATTTGCTGCCTAATTAAGGAGAGTGGGGATGGGAAAGGAAAGTCCATTGAGACCATGCAAGGCTGTAGCTGATTAGCTCAGCAGGAAGGGTGGCTGCTGCTGATGTAGTTGAGGAAGAGCAAACACATCACAACATTGAAGCTTAAAAAGCCAAGTGTGACGGCAGCCACTAGAGCATAATTGTGGAATGGAGGCCTTCACAGAGCATGGCCTGTCACCACAACTGTGTCTCTCTGATGCCAGGACTGGAATCTCCTCTGTGATTACCTCCTGATGGGAGGTCACCTCCATGTACCCTCCAGCCTTAGGGCTCAGTAGAAGGACCATCCGCATTTTGAAGAAGCTGGTGACTTTAACAATTTACCTTCCAAGTTTGCACTTAATTGACCCTAGTTGGTTACTGTATTGCTGAGCCGGTCTAACCCAATCTCTGACAGGATCACTGGCTGGTTGGTACAAACAAATGGATGACTTTGTACACAACTTTCTGAAATTCCCCTTTTCCCCCATCTTTCACACAGCCATGTCAGCTAGCTGAAAAGATTTCACCTGGAATTATTTATATGAGCAATGGGATCACAAAAAGTTTCAAGCCAGAAGTGAAGGTTATATGTAAATGAGGGTTTCACACTGGTTGTATATAATTCTCCCATTTGTATCAGCCATTTGGTGATCTCACCAGCCACCTCGAAGCAGGTATTTTGAAGCTGCTGAAGAAAGTGTGCAAAATATTTTGGAGAAATGTTGTGGATCCAAGTGGGGCAGGGTTGTGTTTTCTGAGCCTCTGCCAAGCCAAGCTCGACTGCCACCAGAATTATTCCCCAACATCAAACTCAATCTGACAGATTCACTGTGGGAACCACCTGATCTCCTGCCTTCCCACAGCTGATAAACTGCATCAGAGGAAGGTATCTTTTTTGCTGCTTGAAGCTTCCTAGCCCCTTTGAAGTGAAGTTTGTGACTGTAAATGGCTCGGGCCTCCCAGTTTTAGGCGGTTTGCACATGCACGACATCAACTTCGTACAATTTGAGACAGAGAATCAAACGTTTCCCTGTATGTGATAAACAGCAGTATAGAAAACTTTCGTGTTGATTTCTCTTTGCATTTTGCCTCTCACTTATGCCTGTATATTTGAGTATGTAGGTACATGAGTACTTTGCCAGATAATACCATAATTCTGGGTTTCACATGAAATTCAAAGTCTCAAACCGCTTCATAATTGCTTCTGTGCAGAATTCCAATTTAATACGGCATACATTTTAAATATACAATCTTACCTTCAGTGTAAAATACTCCGACCATTGTGTTCCCCAAATGGTATTGGGCCTCTGTACTGTTTCAATGGCAATCAATAACTGATTTTTGCAGTTTGCTTCAAGTGATTGTTTTTGTTTTGTGTTATGGTTCAGATGTGAATTACTGATTGATTAAATGGGTGAAACTGTTAAAAATTGACAATACACCATTTATACCACAGTTCCTAGAAATCCCAGTGCAAACACACAAGTTCCTAACAAACAGGTCATACATTTATCAGAAGTCAACTCTTATTTTGTTCAAAAACACATGGCCGAGCCAACTGGCAGAGAAGTCTGGGTGACCCTGCCTGTGTTTATTTTCTTATTAATTTCTATTTATTTTGGTTTTTTGTCTATATAATATTTTGCCAATTTCTAATGAACTGTTTCTTGTTCAAATCATCTATGATTTCTTTACACATTGATGCAACTATTCAGTAACCTGCTGGGCCAGGAAAAATCTTACAGTGGATGTAAAGTTAATGGCAAGCAAGCTAATAGTGTTAATGTGAAGGGCTGCAAATTTATCAACAATAGCGTGACCTTAGGATGCTTTGATAAGTGAAATAAAAATTAGTCGACATTTGGCCGCATTGAACTAAACTCTCTGTAAATCTTTGATTTCTGCTAAACAATTTACTGCTTTCTCTAAAACATTATCCCCAGTTGAGCCGCTCAATTAACAAGAACTAATAAATTATCCCACACAGAAGCTTCTCATTGTAAGCTTGCTGTTAACCCTATTGTAAAAATGACACACAGGCAACAGATTCTGTTGCCGGACAGCAGTCACTGTGTTTGGACACAGTGTTATTTAAATACAGTGGTCAGTGTGAGCAGGGTGAGAGGTGAAAGCAGGTCAGATTAAACCTAACCCCTCTGGCACTCTCAGAATCCTGGGGAGGGATTAATGAACGTGATTTTCCTGCAGTTACTGCACTGATTGCTGGATAATGGCTTACCAACAATAACATTTTACCAATCCCCTTTCTCTGGGCCCATCTCATTTCTGCCTCTGTGGGGGTGATGATTGATTACGCGAGCATAATCAGAGCAGTAAACAGATTTGGGTCACTTCTGTAGGAAGATTAGTCCACTTCAAAGACAGGTGCTTAGCTGGCATACTAAGTCTTAAATGAAGGTTTCTCTACCAAAAATATTTTGCCCAACTTGAGCTTTTACTTTTATCTCAACACTGTCACTTTAAAATTGTTAGTTTGTCTTTACTTATTTCACAAACACATCATAATGATGGTAAGAGTATTTATTTTATCATTGAATTTGATTCAGTGGTTTCTATGAATGTGAATTTTTGTAACCTGTAATCGTTTTGGTAGATTTATGCAAAAAGTGAGATTGAACAAGCACCATGAAGTTCTTTAAGCAAGGATATAAATGTCTTCATTACATTTCATATCACATATAAGCTTTCTTATTCAGGTAGGCAAAAGTGGCCACGTTTCTTGATTCAAATTAATCACATCATGAACCAAATAAAAGCGCAAGTAGCATTAAGAACAAGTACCTTGTTCAGGGACCTGTATTATCAATTTATACATTAGTGAAAAGGCTTTTATCTGGATACGTTTTGTAATGATTAGTTATCCCAACCAATATCAGTCAGTAGAATTTCTTCTATTCTACAATATCATAGCTTTGAAGAAAGATTGCAAGAAAGAATAAAACAAATCAGCTCCACATGAAACATCCTGAGGTATCCTGTTTTCTTTTTAAGCATGTATACCTTTAAAAAGAGCAGCATTTAGATAAGGGTTTGTAATCATAGAAGGTTTCAAAAGACTTTGTGGTTAAAAGTATTGTGCTGCCAGTGATAAAATGGGCAATGAAAACTGTCCAGCAATGTGTTCACTGTTAAAATAGATTACTATAAGTGGATACGGAGTTGAAAAACATTTTTTTTTTAAATTCCGCAATAAGATTCTGTTAAAATATTTGGAAGATTTAACAGTGGCTTCGAATTTAATTTTATCCACCATACAGAATTGTTTCTGTAGAGCTTGTAAGTAACAGAGATTTTGCTCACTCCAGACAAAGCCAGCAGCATAGGAGAGGCATGGACAAGGACAAGCAGAGAGATTTCTGTTAGGGAATTCATCTGTCTGATATTGATGGGACCACTGGCAGCACAGGGTACAGGCAAACTAGCCCATCTGTGGAAGTGGGCCACACTTGAGTTCCGGGCCTTGGATTATGCCCATACCGCATAAACAAAGATGAGATTTTCAGAGATAATGGGAACTGCAGATGCTGGAGATTCCAAGATAATAAAATGTGAGGCTGGATGAACACAGCAGGCCAAGCAGCATCTCAGGAGCACAAAAGCTGACGTTTCGGGCCTAGACCCTTCATCAGAGCTGATGAAGGGTCTAGGCCCGAAACGTCAGCTTTTGTGCTCCTGAGATGCTGCTTGGCCTGCTGTGTTCATCCAGCCTCACATTTTATTATCTGAGATTTTCAGACCCTCTTTTAGGGGTATGAGGTCCGTCTTGGCATCAGCAAACTCCCTCGACAGGCTCAGCAATACATTTTGCAGCCTCCAGGAGCAGATATATGCCTATAAAGAGGTTGCTTATGAAGTGAGTGATTTTAATAAATATCGCCTGATCCTGCAAACTTTGACTAATGTTAAAGAACCTGTCCAGCATCTATGTCAGATGTTAGATCTGTAGACGTTTGGACTGCAAATGCATTAATACAAAATTACTCTGCAGTTTAAAAGAGATAGTAACTCATGTAATTTAAGCAGTTGGTCGAAAATTTTCTTTTACTACTTCAGTGAAGACAGAGCATTGCATTAATTTGCAACATAATAAGTCAGATTTCATTTCTAATGGTGCCTTTCTTACCATCAGATGCTCAAAAGCAAGTAATTCTTGAAGTATGATCACTGTTCTAATGTAGGAAAGGCAGAAACCAATTTATGCACAGCATCCACACTCAAACAACAATGAGTTGTTTTCTGTGATCTTCTTTGAGGAATAATTACTATCAAGGCCACTGGGGATAATTTCCCTGCTTTTCTTCAAAATAGTGCAATAGGACCTTTTTTGCCTGAGAAGGCTGCAGAAGCTCTGGCTTTAATGTCTAATATGAAAAGATGCACTTTTGATAGTTCACCATTTCCTCAGTACTGCACTGGAGTACCGGCCAGGATATCTGTGCTCCAATCTGGACCTGAGATTTAATAGAATCACAGGATGGTTACAACACAGAAGGAGATAATTCAGCCCATCATGTCTGTACTGGCTCTCTGAATGTGCAATTATTTAATCACTGTCTCACCTACTTCCATAGCCTTGCATATTCTTCCCAGTCAGGTAATAATTCAGCTCCTTCTTGAATGATGTGAAGGAACTTGCCTCTAATCTATTCTCAGGCGTTGATTTTTGGTTCATCACTACTTATTATGTTAAAAAGTTGTTCCCCATTACTGTTCATCCTTTTTGCTTGATACTGTAAATGTATACCTCTCTTTCTCAATCCTTCCCTCAATGCGAACAATTTCTCCCTTTCTGTCTCAGTCTTTGTTTTGCAGACTTCTTTCAATTTTCTCCTCTTCAGGACATCAGTCCCAACTTCTCAACTTCCATTGGGCACTGAAGTTCCTTGTACTCAGGTCCATTTTTGTGAATCTTTTCTGCAGTCCCTCCAATATCTTTGCATCTTTCCAGAATGAAGTTCTTGGGGTGGGTCTGATGGAGTAGACTGAGATCATTAGAGTGGGAGTGAGCACTTCTGATTCTCAGCATCATGAAACCTGTGCCCAGTTTCATGGGGTTGCAAGATGTTCCTAACACAAGAATTCCTCATACTGAGATGTCAGTTGAGCACCTTAATCGCAGTTTAAAGCTAAATTATCCCCAAACCCAACAGAACTTACTGGAGAGATAGTAGGAACTGCTGATGCTGGAGAATCTGAGATAACACGCTGTAGAGCTGGATGAACAGCAGGCCAAGCAGCATCAGAGGAGCAGGAAGGCTGACGTTGTGGGACAAGACCCTTCTTCAGAAAAATTTACTGGATGTTCAGGGATTTAGCAGAGCTTGCATCGGTCTCCTGTGGCTCCCAATGGCCACCCCATACAACGGGAAGAGGGGGTGTCCCTGCATTGATGGCTACTCAATGTCTAAATGAGGAAATGTACCAGGAAGATGGGGCATGCTTAAAAACTTCCCTCTGGCCTTATGTCCAGTTCCTACTGACCTACTAAACCTTAGCTTGAAATATTTTAAACAGCATTTTTTTTTTCAAAAGACTGCTGTTTCAGAATCCCACTGGCTCAGTGATTAATTGCATCACTTGGAATGACACTGAGTTGTAGAACCCACAAAGGTCCCAGGTTAATCTTGATCCAGTTGTTGAGAAGTGGAATTGTCATCTATGATTCAAAGAACAGTAAAACTAAATAAAAACCAAAAGAACACCGGATGCTGTGAATGAGTGTAAAACAAAGCTTGGAATTTCTCATCGTTGCCTCACAGAAGCAGGGTTTCAGCATCAAGCAGAGGCCAGATGCAATGAGGCTGACTATCTGTTGAGAATCTGGAATTATTTATAGGGCTAGGCCTCATTGGCACTGCAAGTCCAGCGCGGTCTCAAAATGTAGGTGGAACATCCAAAGTTAGTTACAGATGTAACACCCCAGTTGAGCCCATCAATTCCTAAATATCATTGGACCCTGACTACAAGATAGTGAAGAAGATTGCCTAATCAACCAGGCTGGTGCCTGGATTGCTTGGGCAGAAACCCCCAACAAACTGGACTGGACCAGGAATGAGGCACTAAATACCTCAATGTTCAAACTATGAACATTCCCTTTTCCACTGACTGCAAAGAACTTGGAGCAGGAGTCATCTAGGTGTCAGGTGAAGACAATATTGACCTCAGTTGCGATGGTTCTCACTGCTGAATCAACAAAAGCATTCACAGTCAAGACTCAAATGAAGATCTGGTTCTGCCTCTGACAGAACCACACTCCAATAGGAATCGTTGCCTTCAAGAGAGTAATGGCGAGGGAGCTGGGAAGAAATATGTCATCCGCCTCTGCAATGAATAATTTGATAGATTTGCTTCTTTGTAAATTAGATCAAGTCATAAAGAATTTCATTTCTTCTTTGTAATTTTAGTAGATGTTGGCCAATGAAATAGGCCAGGAGCCAATTCTGCTTGTTTTTCTTTTATAGTAACAGCAGCAACCACCCCACCCCCCACCCCAAGTGACCTCCATTTATATAGCACTTTAATGTAACAAAATGATCAAAAGCTTTTCACCAGAATGTTACCCAATAAGATTTGACATCGTCCCCTTCTCTCAGCCCCCTGAATTCACAGTGATCGAAATTGCATATTTAATTATGTTGGCCAGTAACATGGCGGTTCTAAGTTATGCCTTTTCATATTGTCGCAACATTTGGACTGAAAATATCACAAGAAACAGTGACTGCCAAATCAGGGAGGTTTGAAGAATGTGGAGAGTTTCTCCATCCATTTCTGCAACTGCAAGTGATTTTATTTTCGCCTTTCTGCCTGAACAGACCCTGGATTTTCTCCTCAATGCGTCTGACACAGTGAAGCCAGCAGGAGGTTTTTGCTTGAACTCTCTACCTACGGTGAAGATTTTCAAAAGCTTGGGCACACACAAGCAGAATTCAAATGGCTTTGCCTATTGACATATTCTTATTTTACATTGTGGAGTGGGATGAACAGCACAGGGATGCAGCAACCGTCAGGTCAGGTAGCACTGAAAACAAGGGGAATCAGAGCAAATCAGAAAACTGATGCCTGCTTCTCATAGACTGCCTTCGGCACCATAGTCTTAAATTTTCCTCCTCCAAATCTAAATAATGTAATATCCCTCCAACCCACTACTCAGCCTATAATCAGACAATACATTAAAACCTATTTTGCCCCGATATGACTGTGAATACTCATCACCTGATTAAATAACTCAGCATTACATAATTGCACTCTTCCTGAATTCTCTAATGCCATGAATATTAATGTAAAATTTCAGTACATATTCTTCTTGAAGAACCGTAAAGTCAAAAGTGAACAGAAGCTGTCTAACACTGTTCTTCATTAGGTAATTACACCTGAATTTCTTTCACCTTTTTCAGTTGTTCTCTAAACACAACTTGAGAGTCAACAGTCTTGCCCCTGTTAAAGCCACTGCTTTTTACATCTCTGGAACTTGTTCCTGGGTTTTTTGGGACTTATGTTCCTACTAATCAGTCTGATCACTGAATTACAGAAGCTGCCCTGTCTATGCAACATAACTGATGTTCTCTTGAAGTGTCTTCCAGGATTCTGTCCAATCCCTCTCTTGCAACCAAAGCTGCAGTCTTTACTTCTCTATAGGTGGAATCTATAATTTGGATATTTCTTCAGAATAGAACAAGTGCACGGTATCATAAACAATTTCCTACTTTGCACTTTAAATTAATTTTCTCCAATGTAGCTGTTTCAAATAATGCCTGTGATACAAGATGAGTGGGATCTTCTCTGGTGGGGGTTTGCTGAAGGTTAGTTTTAACTGCACCCCAGAAAAGCGCTATTATGCTTGGTTAGCATTAGCACTGACATCCAAGTGGCCATCTTTTATCTCTGTCTGTATGAATCAGTTACCATGCTTCAAGAATTCTTGTTACGTGGTAAGGCTGTTTAGTGACAGGATCATTGTAAGTAATGTTGGAGCAGTTAGCTCAGCTTGCTGGGTTGCTAAAGCGTGATGCAGAATGATGCTAATACCATGCGGTCAATTCCTGTGTAGTCCATCATTATTTGTGAAAGCCCAGCTTCCTAGCAAAGTGATGCCTTACATGCAATGTGTGACATGCAATAGTCTCTCAATGAAGGAGGGAGAGGTTGGTGGGATAATTACTTCTAAAAAGTGATTGTGAAATTAGCAAGAATCGTAAATTGTAAAATAGTTGAGTAGATCTACCATCTTACAAGTAAACTGATCAGAATGTGTCTCCTATTTTGGCATGTGGATTATCGGTCTGCCACTGTCGAATCTTCTCCCTCTGATGTTCAGGGTCAGCATGGTTCCTCAGGTGGGCCCTTGAAGTCAGGAAATGTCCCAATTCGCTGGCCTAAATTTGGTGAAAATCACTCTGAAAACATGAGTCAAATTAACTTTTCTTCCTGTGGGCTCTTCTTGAAATTTTATTGAGGGCTACTTTTAGATTGTCAGGGGTGACATGTTTAGTCTTCTTGACTTATTTATTTGGTGATGTAACAGAGTATCAAAACCTTCTGTATTGGCATTGACATTTGGGCATTCAGGTGAAGAATTACAATAAATCATAAATATCCAAAATAATTTAAACTCTTCATTATACTTAAAACCATAACAAAGAAGAAAATATTTGATTTCCTAGATACAACCGTATTAAAACTATAAAATAATGGGCATAAGTTAATAAAAGTTGATTTAAAAAACACTGACACACTTCTACACATGAAAAGCCATTGACCTCATACACCTTCTGCAAACTGCTAAGGTCACAACTAATAGGTTTTATTTTCACAGCTAATACGTTTTTACTTTAATTGCACATTGACAAAGCTGGAAACATTTTAACCAGCAGTTGAAACCTATTTTTTGCACCTCAATCTCAGATTTAAATGTAACAATTGAATATTCATTACAGTAGATTCCACTTCATTTTTTCCCAGTAGCAACTGAACTTATGCAGCTCTAATCTAGTTGTTTCCCGTATATTTGAAAAAAAATTTTCATTGACAATCTGGTTTGCTTTTATCCCTGTTAGCTGAAGGTTCCTTTGTTGACATACTTTACCACTTCCCACCCACCCTGCTGGCAAATCTTGAAACCTCCCATTCCTCATATATCTCTCTTGCAACCCCTTTCTTCCTCACGTGACTCTTTTAGGGTCATACAGAACGGAAACTGACCCTTCGGGCCAACCAGTCCATGCTGAACATAATCCCAAACTAAACTAGCCGCACCTGCCTGCTCCAGGCCCGTATACCTCCAAACCTTTCCTATTTATGTCCTTATCTGTGTCTTTTAAACATTGTAACACATCTACCACTTCCTCAGGAAGTTCATTCTACACACGAACCACCTTCTGTGTAAATGTTTGCCCCTCATTTTTTTTAAAATCTCTCTCCTCTCATTTTAAAAATATGCCCCCAATCTTGAAATCCCCCATCCTAGGGAAAAGGCACCTATCATTAACCTAATACATACCCCTCAACATTTTATAAACCTCGATAAGGTCACTTCTTAACTTCCTATGATCCAGTGGAAAAAGTCCCAACCTATCCAGCCTTTCTTTATTACTCAAACCTTCCATACCCAGCAACATCCCAGAAGATCTCTTCTGAACCCTCTCCAGTTTATTGATATCATCTAACAACAGGGTGACCAGAACTGAACACAGTACTCCAGAAGTGTCTTCCCCAGTGCTCCGTACATGACTTCCGTACACCTAAACTCAAAGGAGTGAGCAATGAAGGCAAGCATGCTAAACACCTTTTTAAATACCTCCTTGATATTGTCTATATAGTGTAGCCTCATTCCACTCCCTCCCCCTACCCAAGTTCTTGCTGAGTCACCTTCTCTCACCCTTCCTTGTAACCTCCTCCATCAGCCAAAACTCTTTCATGGTCCCCTTCCTAAAGCCACCAACTGCATCTTCAGATCCTCTTAAAATTATCTTTGCCTTCCACCCTTGAACTCCCTTGGCTGGTATGGCTTCTCTAGATCCAACAGATGGGAGTCTGATCAAAATGCCCTGAATTCCAACCTGTGGTGGCTCTCTGCTTCCTCCTCCTGCTCAGCTCTTGACATCACCACTGTTGAACATTGACAGCCCCATTCCTCAATCTTGCTGTCTGTACCTAACTCTCACCTCTTAGACCTCAACTCCTGGCTCCTAACATAAGGCATTACACCAGTGACTCCCTTAAAACTAACAATGATTTTCGTAGATGTACGCTGTCCTTCTGGTTTTAGGCGGTTTACTTACTGCACTGCGGCTGATGATAATAATGAGCATGTGGGACAGGCAAGCTGTGAATAAAGCAGCAGCTCCTCACTATTTCGTCTTGTTCTATTTAGGAAGTGGGGTGTGATTTTTCTTTGATCAGTCTCCCCTGTGAGTGTATTTGCTGGGACTATTTGGTAATTTTCAGAGGTGGTTCTCCCACTGGTGCCTGTGTTTTATGAGCATTATCTGAAATGCATGATTTTCTCTGTGGGGACATAGGTACAGGATAACGTCTGTCTGGGAAGCCAAATGTCATTGGCCATGTGATGGGCAGGTGCTGAAGTGGGCTGGATAGAAGGCTTACATTGGTCCTCTCAAGCCAACCCAAGATCACACCTCATTATGTCCTCTGTGCCACCTCCAGACCCACTCACCCAGTCTATACAACATATGGACCTCTGCAGCCATGTGGAGGTGAGAAGTAATAAATTTCAAACAATCTAATATAGGTCTCACACCTACATACTTGATAAAGCCATTCAGAGTTTTTAAATCACCTCATTTTAAAATCAAATATTTGATCTCTTAAAGAAAATAAAGTTCTATTGCAGAAGCCTAATCCTTTGATAGCCCCTTTAATCTGTCAATCAGATGTGAACACAGAACCCTATGCCGAGATAATTGCAGATTTTGCAGCATTTATAAAGATATTATGCTTCAGTGAGGTTGCACACAAATAGCTAAGCCTCACTATTCCTGGGGTCACCACTAAAGTTAGCAAAAGTATGCAAAATTACCCAAATTAAGTTTCCTTTAGACGTTGGCTGATGCAGAATTAATATTGACAGAGAGATAGAGAAAAAATTAGTATTATGTGTGGAGGGAAAGACTGGAAAAGACAGCTCAATGATACCTGTCCCCAAGGTTTGCTGAGCTTATCCTTTTAGCATATCAGGACATTGCTCCTTGAACTTCTGTTTCAAGCAACTTTCACTTGTCTGCAATTTTTTTGTTCATTCACTGGATGAGGGTGTTGCTGACCAGCCAGCATTTATTGCCCATCTCTACTGGCCCAGAGGGCAGTTAAGAGTCAACTACATTACTGTGGGTCTGGAGTCACACGCAGGCCAGACCAGGATGGCAGTTTCCTTTCGTTAACACCATTAGTGAACCAATGGGTTTTATCAACAATCAACAATGGATTAACAGTCATCATTAGACTCTTAATTACAGGTATTTATTGAATTCAAAATCCACCATCTGCCTTGGTGGGATTTGAACTTGGGTTGCCAGAACATTGTCTGGGTCTCTGGATTAACAAGGCCATTGCCTCGGTGGCTGGTTCACACTTACAAAAGTTTCTGTCTTAATGGTTAAGAACCACAGCTTGCAGCAACTGCTAAGGGGATATAAATCGGCTTTCTTCAAGCTTAAGGCATTTTTACTGCAGAGAAAAGGGACAGCTTCTCTCTCAGAGATCTAATGACATCTCCCCTAACATTTAAACCCAGGTACAATCATCTAACCACTGGCAGGCAGAAGGCCTTTGTCAATAATCACTGTTCACTAGTCCATAGACCAATCATCTACTTGTTGCTGGTGAAAACTCCATTCATACACATCCCTTGGCTCCAGCTCAAACATAACCAGACATCTGTTCCCCACTGCTTGCACAAGCAGCACTTGCAATGAGTGTCAGATGACTTGCTTTTAAAAAGCTCAACAATCTTTGTGGTGTTTAAAATAGACCATTTTCCTATTTCAGTCCACAATCAAAAATACTGAAAAATAAACAAGATACAGTCTTCACATGACATCATAACACCACTTATGGAAATGTCGACTGAAACTTTGCTTCCTAACCCAAATGTATCAATCAAACAGTCCAACCAAGCTTTTATTTTAATCCTTCCGGCAGATTCCCAGGAAGGCCGGACCAACCTATGAGGAGAGATGGATTAGGTAGGGATTGAATTTGCTAAGTTCAGACAAATGAGAGACTTATAAAATTCCAGCAGGATTAGACAGAGTGGATGCAGGGGGGATGCTCCTGATGGTGGGTGTGTCCAGAACCAGGAGTCACAGCCTGAGCATTCAGGGTAGACCATTTAGGACGGAGATGAGGAGACATTTTTTTCCGCCCAAAGAGTGATTAACCTATGGAATTCATCACCACAGGAAGCAGTTGATGCCAAATCATTTAATGTGTTTAAGAGGCAACTAGATATAGCCCTTGGAACCAATGGGATCAAAGATTATGGAGCGAAAGCGGGATTCGGCTATTGGGTTGGATGATCAGCCATTATTGTGATAAATGGCCTTCTCCTGCCCCTATCTTCTACGTTTCAATGTTTAAAAGAACCAGGCAGATTTTAAAACAAAATTCAAACCATGACAATTTCATGGTCCTTAGCTTCCCTTTAAGAGCATATGTCTAAACCATCAATTTGTGATGTTACACAGCAGGTTAAACCCCTTGGATCAGCTGAATTGGGTTTATACAAATTCAGCATTGAGCTCAAATGGCCCTGTTGAGTTCGGCTTGTATGAATCATGCCGTCCCTTTCCCCTATTTGCAAAAGATGGTAACTGATAGGAATGAGGGTGGGGCATCAACATTCAGATGCTGCCTGCAAATTTTACAAGTCTTCCAAACAATCTGCCCAAGTTAATTTACTACAAAATGGAAAGAAAGGGAAAGAAAAATTGGATTAAGAGAGGATGAGAAAAGCAAAAGAGAATAAAGAAGTGAAATTTTCGGTTGAAAGTGAAGGCTGCCTTGCTGGCTATCTACCCTTCAGATTTGTACACTCATACCTAAGTTGCTGTTATTCCTCCAAATGCTTTGAAGTCTGTGGTTGTCTAATCTTTGGTCAAGGTTGCAAGCATTTATAAATAAATGCTTGAAGCTTGTTGTTACTGTGTACTATGGAGTTGCTGCCATGTTCTGATCTGTTGAACTAATCTGCTGTGATTGAAGTGATGAGTTTTTTTTAACCTTCAGCAGACCCATACTGATTTCAATTTCCTGAACCTAAGACGTGAATAACATGATACTGAAAGATTCCGTGACAAGAGTTAGACCTCCCGATATTTATAAATATTACGGTCGTGGGTACTGCTCTGCATGGGACTAATATTAAACGATTTGTTTACGAAGTTACAAACTTCCCTCAGAATGTCCTGTTGTAAGTGACTCTAATAAGGAGAGACTGAGAACTTTTTGCACTTGGGCACATGCCATGATGCAGTGATTATTTCACGAGCATTTCTCTTACATTGCATATTAGCTGTGTGACATAACATAAGCATATGCAACATGATTATAGTAGAACACATTGTTCTCAGTTTTCTCACTTTTATTTTCTATTCCCAAATGGTTACATTTGTTTCTTTTTGTAACCCTGGGATTCACTGACACTGCATACTAAGCTTTATTACATTGTCAAATTAATTAATTTACAAATACTAACAGAGGAGGCAGTAAATTGGGATCAGAATTTTGCAGCGGTGGTTAGCCAAAGAAACTGCAGAAAGGTGACTGCAATTTCAAATATGAAGGAAATTTATGCATAGTCAGGAAATTACTGAAACTGCCTGTGTTTTAATGAATGTAAAATTATTGGTATTTATTGTCAGGGCTGAGAGAAATAGGTAGAGATAGGTAATGAGCTTAAGATCTTTTTAAAATATATGCTGTCTTAGTTTATTAATTTAATTGCCAATTTGTGTACATTATAGTGATTGTAACAAGGTTAGCCAGGTGGACCTCTGAGAATATGAGTTCCCTGATTGGGGCTGTAACCTGGTCCAATTAGGGAGCCCTGGCTGATAGATATAAACAAGAGTGTCATACGTTCTGTTCACTCAGAGCTAGACATGTCTAAGCCAGGCCAGTGTCATGCATTATGCATGTATAAGTAGAGGATGACTTGGTGACCAGATATTGGCCTCTCTGGAGTCATTTCGTTGGCAATGAGAGAAAAGAAATAGGCTTTTGAAGAAATTCACTCACAACAGTCATTTTGTATTTGGGGTAAACATTTCTGGCATCATGCCATTATTTGGGAAGCTTGGCTCATTCAATCCTGCCGTCAAAGACTGGGCTCAATACGTGCAGAGAGTGTGTTATTATTTCTGGACAAAAGACATTGGGGCAGAGGAAAAACAATGTGTAATTCGCTTGACAGCTTGTGGACTTGCAACTTTTTCATTTATTAGGAGCCTAACATTTGCTGAGGCACCAGACAGTAAAAACTTTTAAGAATTAATAAATGTAGTTAAGGAATATTGTGACCCCAAGCCTCCCTTAATTCTCTCATGCTATTGGATTTACTCAGCAGTTTGAGAACAGGGAGGACTCTGTGTTGGGCTTTTTGATGAGCTTAAGACAACTGGTAGAGGCATGTGATTTTGGTTTAGCCCAACTGGACTTCAAACAGGCACTACAACTAGCTTTGTCATTAGAAAATTCTGCAAGTGGAGCATATGAGTTACAGGATGTGCCAATGGAGTGGATACCCTTGCCAAACCAACTAAGTTTGGTGGACACAAATTGAATGAAGATAATCACATAGCCTCACTAGGGGCATGTCCTGAATAGAGGGACTCTAGGTCGGCCCGCAGCAACACCCAAAACATAGCCAAGCCTCGACCAAACGATAAATATTTTTTCAGGATCTGGGCCAGCAATTGTAATTGCTTGCTAGTATGCAGATCTGAGGCAGAAAGAGAGTCCCTCTGGGCCTGAATTGAGTAAGTGAACTCATTGGCAGGAGAGTGCACGCCCTGGAAAGCTTACCTGCGTCTGATTTGGAAGAGTCAAATTGCTTAGCAATATCCAAGTCAGAACTAATCAAAGTAAACATCTGGTTAAATGGTTATCCAGTTAAAATGTAGGTTAATACCAGTGCAGCTGTATCAGTGATCATGGAGCCAGGCTTTACCATAATTTGTTCTTGTCTCCAACCCTTAAGTTTGTATAAGACCTCGGCTAGACTGAGAACCTATTACCAGGGAACCATTACAGATTAAGGGTACAACTTTGGTCCCGGTGTTGTACGAGAAACAGGTGGTTCAGTTACCAGTGATCGTAGTAAAAGGCTCAGGGCCGGGCCTGATGGGTCGACATTGGTTGAGAAAGATTCACTGTGATTGGCGCCACGTTTTTTGATTAGAAAATGGCTGCCTGAGTGAAGTCCTAATTAAATACGTGGAGGTTTTTCAGGAAGGTCTAGGGACTATCAAAGGAGACAAGGCCATCTTGCATGTTGACCAGGAAGCAATTCCATGATTCTGCAAGGCCCACCCATTGCTGTTAGCCTTACAGACGGAAATTGTGAGGCTGGAAACAGAGCAAACATCAAACTAGTAGTTTGCAGAACAGGCAGCACTGGCCGCGTCGATTGTGAAGCCTGACTGGTCGGTTCGCCTATGCAGGGGCTTTTAAATAAATGGGAAACTGCTTCTCATAGCTGGATAAATGCCTAATCCCTTGCATAGAGGACGAATGTGCAAAGCTGGCAGTGAGGGGACTGTCCTTCAAGAAGCTGGCATGAACCATGCATACCTTGCAGTTGTGATTAGGTAAGCAGTCACAGAAGTATGCTGCAACTGATACCCACAAGAGTTTGTACCAGTGTACGAAACTGCCATTTGGGGTATCATCAGCCTGCTCCATTTTTCAACGGATAATGGAGAACATTTGACAAGGTTACTATTTGTCTAAATGACGTGTTAATAAAAAGGAGGACCAATGAAGAGTACTTGAAGAACTTAGACATAGTCTTTAGATGTTTCTCCAGGTGGGCACATACCTTAGAAGGGAAAAAATTGTGCTCCACGCAACCCACATGAGTTACCTGGGCTACAGGATCGACAAGTCTGGGCTAAACCTGTTTGTAAATAAAGTGAAGGTGATCAAATGTGCCCCAGCTCCCATGGCTGTGTCATGGTTTGGGTCTTTTCTTGGATTGGTGAATTATTATTAAAGTTCATGTGTACTCTGGCCTCCATCCTGGCACCCTTACATCTGCTATTGTAAAATGGGCAGCCTTGCAAATGGTCTTGTAGCCATCACGTAGCCTTGAGGGAAGTGAAGGAACATCTATCATCATCTAAGGTATTGGCGCACTATGATCCCAAGCAAAATCTGGTGCTAACATGCAATGCCTCCCCATACAGTATCAGGGTAGTGTTGCCTCACAGATAACCCAATGGAGAGGAACACCCAATAGAGTATGATCCCTGGACTTTGGCTGATGCAGAGCGTTAATACACCCATTTAGAGAAGGAAGGTTTGGTGGTCATCCTTGGTGTGAGAAGTTCCACAAATACCTTTATGGATGTGACTTTTTAACTGTAACAGGCCACAAACCACGGCTAGGGTGACTCAAAGAGAACAAAGCCAAGCAGTCCAGGGCTTCAGGTCAAATTCAGTGGTGGGCTCTTATTCTGAGCGCATAAAATTACAAGTTGGAACACCGTCTGGGAGGCTAAATAGCAAATACAGATGCCTTGGGCCACCTCCCACTCACCAGTGGTGCTACCACTAAAAGAGCCCATTCTGTTTTAAACTTTCAGGACACCCTGCTGATCAGACTGTGGACATAAAAAGATGCAGTCCTGGTGAAACTAAAACAGCTGGGGTGATCAGGGAGACCAAACAGGCCATCACAACCAAAATTGAAACCTTTCTAGACCTGGTGAAACTGGTTCACAATAGAGGACAGCATTTTGTAACGGGGAGTAAGAGTGATTACCCCGAGCAAAGACCACTGCCAAATGCTCTCTGAATTCCACCAGGATCATCCAGGAGGTTTCCAAAGTGAAGATGTTGGCGAGAATTGATGTTTGGTGGCCAGAATTAGATGCAGACAAAGCTGCATTGGTGGGACAGTGCCCAGAGTGCCAATAGTTAAAAAAATTATCATCAGCAGCTCTGCCACATTTGTGGGAATAGCCGGGTAAACCCTAGACTCAGTTAGATGTCGACTATGCCAGCCCTTTCATGAGCTCAGTGTTCCTTCGTCACTGTGGACACCCACTCAAATTGGCTGGGTGTGCATAGAGTTCATTTGTCAAACACTGGGACACAAGGATGGAAATACTGCAAGCATCCTTTTGCAATACATGGACTCCCAGACATATTGGTCACAGCTAATGGGTCATCATTTATTAGCAGGGAATTTGAGCACTTCCTAAAGTCAAATGGCATTTGGTATTTAAGGACAGCTCCATACCATCCATCGTCCAATGGTCTGCCAGGAAGAGCAGTTCAAACTTTGAAGGCAGTCTGTAATGAAACAGCCTATAGCTTCATTCGATACCAAACTGTTGTGGTTCGTCATCCAACTATAGCGATAGGTCCAGCAGAGTTGCTGATAGGGAGAAGACTCCACACCAGGTTAAATCTGATCTTTCTGAAAATGGATGAAATTTCATCAGGGACACCAGTGCCAGACACAAGACTCCTCTAAGCAAGAGAGGCGCTTTACTTCAGAGGATGAAGTTTGGTGCCAAAATCACGGAACTAGCCTTGCATGCGTAAGAGGCGTTGTCAATGCATTTCAGGTTCTGTGATGCACAGAGTTCAAGTAGGTGAGGCGGTCCTGAACAAGATGGGGACCACAAGAAAGCTGCAACCTTGCAATCAGGGCAGGAACTAAACATACTAGCCCCTCAGAACAGGCAGAAAGGCCTGTTAGAATCCATGGGTTCTACCCCTGCATCTAACATCAAAGAAGCCTCAGAGTCTGAGATGGACATGCTGGATATCACCACCTTGATTCCTTCAAAACCTGAAGAAGAGGATTCAAGTTATCTGAGACAGTCTGGGCGCAAAAGGTGGGGTACGGTTCTGGTACATCCGCCCGTGTCTGAGGCTAAGTTGGAGGAACTGGGCCCAGTGTGAAAATGCTCTAGGAGAGGCTACAAGAAAAAGAACCAGGCTGCATCCCTGAACTTCGAGGAGAGGGATGTGGTGATTGTAACGCGGTCAGCCAGGTGGACCTCATAGAATTTGAGTTCCCCGATTGGGGCTAGTCCAATTCAGGGTGCCCTGTCTGACATATATATTCAGAAGTGTCAGAGATTCTGTTCAATCTGAGAGCTGGCCCTGAGCAAGTCAGACCTGTGTCAAGTACTGTGCGCATGTAAATAAAAGGTGACTTGGTGACAAAATACTGGCCTCTGTGAGATTATTTTATATTAACTGTGGATGGCATTCAAAATAATTATTGTGCTTATTTCATAAACTTGTCAGGCTCTTTTCATTTTGTTTTTGGCTGAACTGAATTTCTTCACATATTTTAATATTGCCGATCCCCAGCCATTTAATAAATACATCACTTTAAGGTAAGCTGTGATATTAAATTTGCAGTCTATAAAATATGAATGAAGTTGCACTGGTTCAGGTGTGTCAAGTGTGATTTAATATATATCACTACTGTTACGATGAGTAAAAGATTACTGGTCTGCTCATGCAGCAAAATAGTGATCTTTTGTTCCCAAGTTACAGCCACTCAGCAAATAGTCCTGAATGAAGCTACAAGAAAGGAATAATACAGAGAACCATCATGATGTAAAATTGATATAGTTTTTTACATGAAATCTGCTGAGTGGTGCATTGTGATCAACTTTTCTGTCATGTCAGTCTTGATTTTAACCTGAACTCTAAGTACCAGGTGAAGGAAGGCTAAAGTGAGTATCGAGCTGGCATGCCTATGTTAGTGTGAGACCATGGCCATTTTATTGCCAATCCTCAGACGCAGTTGTAAATACAGATTGCGGTGATAATGACATGGAGGCCAGGAGATGAGAGAGGAATTCTTGGTATCTGAAGATGACCGAGAGCGAGCAGGAGGAATTCCTGCTCTTAGCTCACATGGAAACCAATGAGATTTCCTTAAAATTTAGCTTGTTGGACAGTTCCTGGATGCATCCAGTTAATACTTCCAGTGACAGTATGCCCAAGTATCATTTTGAGCCAACGTCCAAATGTCAAAGTGGTTTTTGAATATTATTGGACCATTTTCCTGTCTGTCCCCAAAGCCCTTGATTCCCCGGACTATCAAAAATCGGTCTGTCTTTGCCTTGAATTTATTCGATGACCCGGCCTCCACTAGTTTCAAGTGAAGAGCAATCCACAGACTTAGGACCCTCCAAGACACACTACCCAATAAGTAACTGCAAAACATGACTGGTGAAGATCATTACACTGCCTCAGTTACTACTTGTCATACATGCTTGTGTGGGAATACAATCAGATGTATATTTATAGAAAAAAAAATCATTTGTACCTCGAGTAAGACATTGAACATACACGTAAGTGGTTTACAATATCGAAGAATATTGGCACTAGTAGTTTGCAAAGGTTTTTTTTACTGATATATTTTGCTGAAGAAAATTGCTACAAAACTTCTTGCACTTTCTTTTTATTCATTCATTGAATGTGAGAACCGCTGACTGGTCCAGTATTTATTGCCCATCCCTAGTTGCCCTTGCAAAGGTGCTATTGAACTGCCTTCTTGAACTGCTGCAATCCATGAGCTTTGTGTTTACCCACAATATCATTAGGAAGGGAATTCCAGGAATTTGACCCAGCAACAGTGGCTTGGAAGGGAACTTGAAGGTGGTGGTGTTCCTGTGTATCTTTTGTCCTTGTCCTTTGAGATGAAAGTGATTGTCTAAGGATCTTTGGTTAATTTCTGCAGTGTATCTTGTGGATAGTATACACAGCTGCTACTAAGCATCAGTGATGGAGAGAGTGGATGTTTGTGGAGCTGGTGCCAATCAAGCGGGCTGCTTTGTCCTGGATGGTGGTCAGCTTCTTGAGTATTGTTGGAGCTGCACCTACCCAGGCAAGTGGGGAGCATTCCATCACACTCCTGATTTATGCTTGTAGGTGATGGACAGGCTTTTGAGTTACTTGTTGCAGTGTTCCTAGCCTTTGACCTGCTGTTATAGACGCTGTGTTTCCATGGCAAGTCCAGTTGAGTTTCTGATCAATGGTAACCGCCAAAATGTTGATAGCGAGGGAATGTCATTAAGGCATACCATCGTATATATCATATACACCTCATTACAGCCCTGGTACAAACATGAACAAAAGAGCTGAAATTCAGAGGTGAGGTGAGAGTGACAGCGACAGCCCTTGACATCAGTGTTGCATTTGACCAAGTGTGGCATCACAGATCCCTAGCAAAACTGGAATTAGTGGCAATCGGGGGCAAGTTCTCCAGTGGTTGGATTCATACCTGACACATAAGAAAATGGTTGTTGTTGTTGGAGGTCAGTCATCATAGCTCGTAGAATCTTAGAATCCCTCCAGTGTGGAAACAGACCCTTTGGCCCAACAAGTCCACACTGACCCTTGGAATGTCCCACCCACGCCTATCCCACTATAACCCATGTAATCCACTCATGCCTGTGAGAGGAAACCAGAGGAAACCCATGCAGACACAGGGGAGAATGTGCAAACTCCATGCAGACAGTCGCCCAAGTGTGGAATCAAACCCAAGACCCTGGCGCTGTGAGGCAGCAGTGCTATCCACTGAGCTACTGTGCCGCCCCTTCAGCTCCAGGACATCCCTGCAGGAAGTCCTCAGGGTAGTGTCCTAGGCCCAAACATCTTCAGCTGCTTTGTTAATGACCTTCCCTCCATTACAAGGTCAGACATGGGAGTGCTCACTGATGATTTCACATTGCTTATCACCACTCACGACTCTTCAGATACTGGAGCAGTCCATGTTCAGATGCAAAGAGATCTGGACAATGTTCTGGCTTGGGCTGACAAGTGGCATGTAAAGTTCATGCTATACAAATGCCAGGCTATGTCCATCACCAGTAAAAGGCAATCTAACCACCACCCCTTGACATTCAATGGAGTTATCATCACTGAATCTCCCACTATCAACATCCTGGGCCTACCATTGACCAGAAACTCAATTTGACTCACTATATTAACATCGTGGCTACAAGAGCACATCAGAGGCCAGGAATACTGCAGTGAGTAACTCTCAGCCTCACTTTCCCCAACCACCTACAAGTCACAAGTCAGGAGTGTGATGGAATACTCCCCACTTGCCTGAATGAGTGCATCTCCAACAGCACTCAAGAAGCTTGACACCATCCAGGACAAAGCAGCCTGCTTGATTCGCACTACATCCACAAACATTCACTCCCTCCATCACCAACACTCAGTAGCAGTAGTGTGTACTAAATGCAAAATGACAACAGAAATTCACCAAAGATCCTCAGACCCATGACCACTTCCATCTAGAAGGACAAAGTCAACAGATGTGTGGGAACACCACCATCTTCGCGTTTCCTTCCAATCCATTCACCATCCTGACTTGGAAATATATTGCCGTTCCTTCACGGTCACTGAGTCAAAAACCCTGGAATTCCCTCCCTAATGGCATATGGGTCAGCCCACAGCAGGTGGGTTGCAACGGTTCAAGGAGGCAGATCGCCACCACCTTCTTAAAGGCAACGAGAGATGGGCAAGAAATGCTGGGCCTGTCAGTGACTCCCACATCCCACAAAATGAGTTTTACAAAAAAGTCTTCTTGTTAAGACTCAATAATGGCTTCTTATGTACCAATTATTAATCAAATTAGCCCTTAGGTCCAAAGGAAAGAGAAATGGTAGCAGCATTTATCTGTCCACACACACCACACAGTGATTGGTGGTGCAGAACAGAACACAATGTGCACACCAGATGGTGATTGACAGTGGGCATCATTGATTAAAACCGTGTTGGTTAGTTTTTGGACAACTGGCATACAGGAAGAAAAATGCAATGACCAGAGTAAACCTGTGACAGATTCAGTCTTGATATTATTGTTCCGGAAACATCTGTCACACACGTCATGCTACCGAAGAAGAGCAACAATAAGTTAGAAATTTGATTGCACAGTAACCATTGTTTTGGATACAAAATGACTTCTTAAGCCACCAGTTTATTCAATCAGAAATGTTTATTATGAGCAAGAAATGTGCATTCTTCTATAACTGATAGGTTAAAAAGTCAAACCCACAGTAAGTGTTAAATAGTTTTTATATGCAAATAGTTGGTTAGTTACCATCTGGTTAACTTCATCCTCAGCACAAAGGGTGGCCCTGAACATATCTGGAATGAAGTTGTGAAAAAGCACAATTATATTCGACTGAACAGGCAATCCATAAAAGGACTACCGCGGCCCACCACTGAAAAAAGGAGGCTGTAAATTCATGGCTGCAAACAGTTTTTCAGAGAGAGAAATGTGTACCAGTCCGCAAGGATAACAATGAAGGAGGTCCATATAAATAGGGGAGGGAGAAAAAGTAAAGACCGCAGAATAAGCTGTCCCTGAACTGAGACAATTGGTAGGTCATTCAGAGGACTGTTAAGAATCACCACACAACTGTGTGCCTGGTGTCACATATAGGGCCAGACCAAGTAAAAATGACCATTTTTCCCTCCCTAAAGGACATTAGTGAACCAGATGGGTACCAGATGGTAGTCTAAGGAAGATGACACCATCTTCCTTAGACTAGTTTTTGACTCCAGATATTATTCAAATATCTGCAGTAAATTAGTGACTTAGTGTATTGACTGATAACTGCTTCATTTATTATTCATTATTCCACATACAAATATTATTTAGGTAGTTTGCACACTGTCACTAAGTTAGGTTTAGTTATACTGGAGTAGAAAACTGCATGTTCGGTTTAGTTCCTGACTATTTTACCTTTTAACTGTACAAGAAGCTTTTCCTTTAATGTACTAACAGTGGCAGGAGGGGTCATTGGTAGTAATAAGATTATCAAACTGTGACGCAGGATTTTAATACTGAGACTCAGCAATCATAGTCACTAGAGGCGGGATTAGTAGCTAAGGTCAGCAGTACTTCCTAGCACCAAGAATAAGAAAATTCACAATGTAGATAGTATAAGGCTTTACATCCTCACTCTAACGGATTATAACTGAATTACATATCTCGAGAAAAAATAGGTGCATAACTCTAGAAATGTTTCAGTGTTGGGATTATCATTTGATCAGAGAATTTATTTTCAGAGGAACCAGAGGGCAATAGTACATGCATTCCTAATGTGCATGCTGAATGTAATTCTACTTACTTGTTGGTGGTTCCTATGTTGAATCATAAAGGAACCTCACGATGAAATAATATGGGCACAGATTCATTTTATTATTTGTACAAGTTTGTGTTTAATCATTTTTCATGGTGCAATAATTCCTAACGATAAACAGGTCCTGTCGTTTTCACTGCTTGTGTGTTTAACATCCTAATTCAGGCTGCTGAGAAAAATGTCAGAGCCAGCTAATGTTCATGCTTAGACACACGCAGTCAATTTTTAACCATTCTGCATTAATTTTTGTTTAATAAATGCTAAAACAACAATTCACCAAGGGAATTTGTTTCAGTTGTTAATTTAACTAAAGGAGAACATTCGATTCAGTTCACAAAACTAGCCAGAGTAAAAAAAAAATCAGAACCTGTACACTCAGTAGAATCATCATCAGACACAGCTATTAATTCTGGAACACTTTTCTCAAATTGTACGCAAGGACGCATTTTCAGCAATCTTTTTCCCAATGCTCCTCCATTCTTTTAAATCTATTTAGTTACAGTCCCAGTCCTTCCAGACAATTGAGGCAAGATACTGGTCTTTCATTTACTGCTAATAGGCTTGAATTGCACAATCACACACGTTCAGCAAAACATTTTTTTTCTCCTGGATTCAATCAGGGAGAGTGGAAAATTACAGCGCGATGTACAATTTCACAGGATTTGTGACCCTGTGACCTTTATATTAGAATGACAACCCTGAATCTATTTTGTTAGTACAATATATAATACAGGTTTCTTTTCAACAGTTACATCAAACATGTCTGACCCAGTTAATGCACGTAGTGTGAAAGTAATGCTGAAATTTGAATTTTAAAGATGTTTTTAAGTTTTATTCTTTAGTCTAGAAGCCTCAGCTGAAAAGACCAGCAGCCAACTTTGTTACTGAGAACAGAAACTTAAATTCGCACAGCACTTCGAGCTGCTGCCCATTGTTTACATACCATCTTTATACGCTGTGCTATCTCCCATTATGTGGCAATGACCTGTACTGTTAACAGCTGGATAACCTTTGCCTCAAAAAGGGCAGCACTTCTAAACACAGTCCTGCTACAGGACCTCAAATAAATTAGAGCTAGGAGATGGAATTTTCTGCTGTGACATTACTTGCACCCAGATTGGCAAGGAAACATTTGAGTTTTCCAGTCGTAGCAGTTCACCATGGTAGTTGGTAGCAAGCTTTTTGGAACAATACTGTTCTTCTCAGACAGAGAGTGTATCGTTTCTATGTGAAATGTTTGGAAAATGAAGGGGTGGCTTTTGCCTCATTCCATAATGTCATCATTTCTCACTGCTAAACGTCCATGATTTTTGATGAACTGGAAAAATCATGCTGTTCCTCAGTGAGCTTTAGCATCCTCCCCCTCTATTCTTCAATGAAATCAAATAATTCTGTCACTCTTAATAAACAGGCTGTCAGGAAACTGGTCAATCCTGCTGGTTGACCTACATCCTCTTCTCTGCTGGGTTTTGTTTGATCCTGTTCTGCTGATGTCTTCCAGCAAATCAAGGATTTTTATCAGATCCATGTTGTGAAAACAGATGGTGCAAAAGGATAAAAATTTGTTTAGGTATTGCACCCTTTCTAAGTGTAAAATTAGCATAAGTCAAAGCAAATTAATAACAATCAGACATCCTATGCCTGCCTTGCATAGGGATCCCTTGTGTAAATTCATTCGGACCATTTTGCAGGCGTCCTGAGCCTAAAACAGACATCCAGCCCTTTTAACATGTTAATGAGAGCTCCAAAGCTTGTTGAAAGGTACCTTTACAAAATTAATTATCGATGATTGGGACAGGCATTGGTGAGGCAAAAAACCAAGATTTGTCAAAACGATCAAATTGCATATGCAATGTTTGAACAGCAATAGATATTTATTTAATATGCATCTTGTGACATGTTAATTTTCTTCTAAATTTAAGTTTTAAATTGCCTTTGATGCGAATAGACTCTTTATTGAACAAATGCTTCAAATAAAGCCCTGAAATGTTGTTACTTCAGTAGGCGTCTTCCCAAGCATCGATGTGTCTCCTCTATTCAAGTAAAACTGTTGCACTAGGAAGCAAAAAAAAAATCAATTGTTACACTGGTTACTTGTATTAATTGAGTGTCCACTTCACTAAGTGGAATGTCACCTTACAATTATCTACATAGTGCTTAAGGTTATGCATGAGGCATAGCATATGACTCCAGCCTTATAATGATGGAATCTTGTAAAATCAGACACTGAAGTAACCAGGAACTGCTGTATAGTGAAAGAAATCACCACAGTTGTCAGGAACAACGCAGTGTTGCAGTCTATCACAAGCTCATAATTTATCTGATGCATTTACACCAGCATCTTGGTCTATATGACCATCATATCAACACACACGTGACATCATCAAAATATAATATCATAAAATGCTTCACTGAAATGAAAGCACACCATTAGGGATATTGCAAATTTAGAAAATAAAAACCATTTAGATTTCGCATTCGCTGTGTCTTTGCAAGTGAAGTCCCACAGTCATGAATATAGATTCTGTAACTGTTGTACAGCAATAAAGACTGTGTGTTGGTCAGTTTAAAATATTTGCAAACAAAAAAACATTGGAAAGTTTATCTAGCTTTCAGACAGCATCCAGTTCCTTTTTTCTTTATTGTAGCTTGTTACCTTGTGGACAGCATCCAGAACACTTTCACTTTGCTCTGATAGAACCAATCCATCAACATGACTGATGTGGGTGATGAAGTGCAGAAGGAGGCTGTCTGCTCGCTTATGCCAAAGAGATACAATTCAGTCTGTTGAGCTACAGAGAGCAGTATTCTTGTATTTGCTACAGGTGCCAAGAATTTCAGAGGCATAATAGTTACAGTACTGTCGCATGAAGACAGATTGATTTGGACAATGCTATATTAGGAGTCTCAAATTCTATGACTATTGTTTACATTTACTAGAACCATGTTTTTAGAATATTATTGCTTGCAAAATTTTGTAAAACTATAGCTGGGCCCAATGGTGTTTTCATTAGACCATGAACACTCTGTATAACTCTAGACCAGGATTTATGTTGATTCAGATGTTCCATTACTATTGGAATAGATTCGACCGATAGTAATCAGCTTTAACATTATCCACTTATCATTCAGCAGTTATTCCGGCTGAGATTCTGAGTCTGCCTAGCTTGAACATATCCATTAAAGGAAACCAGGGAGAAATCCATTCTACACAGAAATTGCACTGTAGCCAAGACATGCCCCCTTTTGGTTACAAGTTACAATGTTTCAAGAATTAATGGTCCCAAGGTAGTTTTGACTGAGACTGAGCTAAGTATGAAAGGTAAGTGAGGGGTAGCATACCAACTAGGTGAAGCAGTAGGGTCCAAGTAGGCAGGTAAGAGGGTAGGTGGATGAGGGGATACAGTGAGTTGGGTAGGTAAGGACACGTGACAGATAAGTGCTTCGGGTAGTTCAGGTTGCCAGGGGAGGGGTATTGGTTCCATTAGAGTTGGGTTGAATTGAGTGGGTGGATGGTGGTTGCGGTGATTGACAGTTTGGTGTTGGCTCCAGCAGTGATGGTTTGGTTCAGGAACTGAGGCAGTGTGGAGTTCTAAAGTGCTAACCCATCCTCCACTTCTGACCTGATGGTGGAGAGAAGGTCATTGATGTAGCAGCCAAAGATAGTTGGGCCTAGGACACTAACCTGAGGAACTTGTATAAAGCTGTCCTAGAGCTGAGGTGACTGACCTCCAACAACCACAACCGTCTTTCTTTGCGCCAGGTATGAGTCCAACAACTGAAAATTTGTCCCCCTGATTCCCATTGATTTTAGTTTTGCTGGGGCTCCTTGACGTCACACCCAGTCAAATGTCACCTTGATGTCAAGGGTCATTGCTGTCACCTCCTGCAGGAATTCAAGGCTGTAATGAGGTCAGGAGCTTAATAGCACTGACATAACCCACACAGGGCATCACTGAACAGGTATTGCTGCTTCATAGCTCTGTGATGACACACTCCATCACTTTACTGATGATTAATTGACTAATGGGTCAGTAATTGGCTGGGTTGCACTTAGGAACAGGACATATCCACACAATTTTCCACATTGCCAGGTGAATGCCAGTGTTGTGGCTAAACAGGAACAGCTTGGCTAGAATGTCAAATGCTGGAGCACAAATCTTCAGAAATTTTCATGGAATATTATCAGGTCCTTTTGGCCTTTGCAGTATCCATTGCCTTCAGCTATTTCATGATACCATATGGAGTGAATTGAATTGCCTGAATACTGATCTCTGTGATGTTGGTGACCTCTGGAGGAAGCCAAGATGGGTCATTCATTTGGCATTTTTGGCTGAAGATTGCTGCACGTCCTTTAGCCTTATGTTTTGTACTGTTGTGTTGAGATCTTGTGTCATTGAGGATAGGGCTACTTCTGCAGCCTCCGACTGCAGTGAGTTTTTTAATTATTCACACCACTCAGAACTGGATATGCCAGGACTACTGAGCTTAGACCTCATCCGTTGGTATGAAATTGTTTGGTCCTGTGTATTACTTTCTGCCTATGTTATTTGGTATGCAAGTAATCCTGTATTTTAGACTCACCAGGTTGATACCTCTTTTGTTTAAGTTAAAACCAGTACTGCTCCTGGCATGTCCTGCAGCATAATTTGTTGAACCAGAGTTGATCCCCTTGGCTTGATAGTAATGGTAGAGCGGTGGGCATGCCAAGTCCAGGTTAAATCTGCTGCTGATCATTGCGCTCAAGCTCTTCATTGATGTCCAGTCTTGAGTTCAGTTTCAAGCAGGTTCAACTGAAGTAACAGGTAATTATTTTGATAGCAAATGTGCAAAGATATGGTCAGAAGTCAGGAAATTGGCATTAGGTAATGCTGTTTGTTTGAACAGTTGGTGCAGGCATGATGGGCCAAAGGGCTTCCTTTTGTACTGTAACAATTCTGTAATACTTATTTATTAGATTTGTTGAAAACCACTTGCCACGCCACACAGTATGGTAAAGGGTATATTCAATGTGAAGTTGTGTTTGATCTTCACTGTGTGGTGATTACTCTTCCCGATCCTAGCATGGGTAAATGCATCTGCATCAGGCAGATTAGTGAAGATGAGATCAAGTATGTTTTTCATTCTTGTTGCTTCTTATATTAGCCACAGAACCAGTTAACCGGCCTTCCAATGAAAACCCTGCCATCCCATGCCATCATTTGTCAATAACCCACTGCGAATGAAAGATGAGCACAATGATAAGGTGAAGGGAATGAGAGATTCAACACGATAAAAGTTTCATTGTGGAAGGTCAAATGATATTCTAATGGATAAGTAAAAAATAACAGGAGATATATCTGGATAAAGTGTCACTAGGATAGGATGATCATGAATAGCCAGTCTCCAAATCTAAAGAAAAGGGAAAAAGAAAATCGAGAGAGAAAGCAAGTTAGAAAACAAAATTGTAATAGAATGAAATAAGTGAACTCAATGTTAAATCTGGAAGAGGCAGTTGAAAGATAAGATTTTGTTTCTCAACCTTGCATTGAACATTGTTGGAACACTGGTGCAAATTTAGGACTGAAAGCTGAGAGTTGGAGAAAAATGGCAGGCAATTTGAAGCTCAGTGTTAGGAATGCAGACTGAATTAAGGTGTTCCTCAAAAGAGTTGCCTGTCTTTATCTCCCCATTGTAAAGAAAACCACATTGTGTGCTGCATTAATTAAATAAAATTGAAAGCAATACCAGTGAATTGGTGTATGACTTGGAAGCGGCACTTGTGACCTAGGATAGTGAGAGGGAGGAAGTTTAACTTCCTCGGGTGTCTGGGAAATTGAAGAGTTGACAGATATGACAGGGAGGCAAATGTGTGAAATTCAAACTGCATGAAATAGAACAGACATGGTCAAGGGCAACAATGATGAGGTAAAGTTGGAATTGCTAATATGTAAGTTTGCAAGACGAAAGGCATTTTTATTGTCATGAACTGCATTAATGCTGTACAACTTTGCATATCTATGGGAAATATCCTGTTGCCATTACTCATGGATGCCACATTGACCATTATTTCTTGATCCAGAGACACTGCAATAAAATTTGAGAGTTGGATTGATAGGCCTCTGACAGTCTCGGTCATCTTCATTTATTTCTTGTAAAACTCAATCATGTAAGAGTTATTTCTTTGGGTCTTATTGACTTTATTTTTCCATATTCACTAAAATATTACCTTAATTTTGAGGAATGCCATTCTTATCTCTCATCTGCTACTCACCTGCAGCCTCATGTTTGGTTTGAAGCACGAATGAAATCTGGCACTCGGCGTTTCTGGTAAAACCCCAGCTATGTTGAGTAGAGGTTGACAGCCCCAGTGATAGCTCCTTCTATCACTTTATTCATTGTTTGAAGTAGACTAATAAGCTGATAATTGAATAAATCAAATTTAACTTGTTCTTGTGGATAGGATAATCCCTACGTCATTGAGTAGATGCCAGTGTCATAGTTATATGATGCAGACACCAATCTGTGACTGGTATTTGCAGTCTAAGATGCCTTTATTCACAGATAATGTAATCAGAGGAGCTGGTTGCAGAAGACTGCAGTGGTTCTGAACTATTTTTAACAAATGGAGTGTGATAAGTTTGTGGGTTGGTTTTAAGTACTAAAAAAATGCCATCATCACTCAATACAAGAGTAGTACATCTGTTTAGGTGCTTAGGAGATCATTTCTCTCAGTACACTGCAACATTTCGAGCTGGATTGTATTGAAATATCCTGCAGAAAATTCTTTTAGATTTTATTTGTGAAAAATTTCTTTGAAGTTGCAGTTTCATACAATATTTAATCCTGCATGATGGATTAGACTTTTGTCTTGAGGAGGCCCCTCATCTGACTACAAGATATTAATCAACTGAGAGTCTAGGCTAAAGAAAAGTATAGACCTTAGAATCTGATATAGTACTTACCATCTCTAAACACGTTGGCTTCTTTTTTTCTTAATGTGGTGTTATTCCAACTAAATGGGAAAATGTACTGAGGCATTTTATTGCAACGTCCTTGAAAAAGATCAACATGGAAGTAATGCAGGTACATTCTTGGAATTTTGTTTCCTTTTTTGCATGACATTTTCATTTCCTGCTTTACTAGTTTCTCCTCCATGGAGCCTTGTGCGCTAAGATTCTATTTTGGGAATCTATGAATTTGCATCCTACAATTTTTATTCCACTCATAACTTTAGTTCATTTATCTGGGCAGTTCCTGCTTTTCTTTGTCAAAGATCAATGCATCATATTATCCAATTCAACTTTACTGTCTCCATCAAAACTATCCAGCATTAGGAGCTATATTGGATAGCACCTGAGCATAGGATTTTCATGTGTGATTACCTGATGCCTGTTTAATATAATGCAGGAAACATGACAACTTTGTATTGCCAGTTATTATTCATAATCCCTGCATGCTGTCAGTGCTAACAATGGCTGCGTGGGCCTGCAGAGGACCCAAAATTGTAACATGCTAGCACTATTTAAAGCTAGTCTGGATGGTGCACTGTGGTTCAAGCAGATGTTGAAAGTTCTTTATGAGTTGAATCTGACCTTGGAAAGAGAAACAATGGGCGGACATAGGATAGAGTGGGCACCACAGTTCTGCAACTTTGCACTGATGTTCATGTGGAGCAGGTGGAAAGGGGAAAGATCTGAAGAGGGCAGGAGGCTAATTGGGCATGGACCCAAAAGATAGTGTGAATGGATAGTTGCAGCAGTAATTATCAGAAATGGGACATCTCTACCTGATGCAGTGCCACAAGATGTTTCATGAACTCTCACAAGTGGCCAAGACCGATGAATGAACTCTGTAATGTCCTCTGCTACCACTGCAAGCCATTCAATTGCAAAAGCCACTTCATCTAAAAATATTGCACAATGCTCACTAACAAACTTGCCTGCCCTTTGCAGGAAAAGGTGATGCACAAGCAGAGGTAACTGGAAATGATGGTGGCTCAGGAATGCTAGCATGTCCTAATTTCAGATGATGGAATAGTGCTGGCCATTAGTGGAACAACATTACTTAGTGCATGAATGTGTTGAAAATGATGGTATGTTCATCATTAATATTCTTTATCATATGTTCCTGACAACATCAGAAGTTGCCCTTTAATTGAGTGTTTGAGAAGGTATTTTGAAGTCAACCGCATGGCTGTACATTTGGAGTTTCAAATAGGCCAGACCAGGTAAGGATGGCAAGTTTTCTTTCCTAAGGGACATGACTAAACCAAATGGGTTTTTTCCACAGTCTATGATAGCTTTGTAGTTAGTATTCCTGATACTACCTTTCTTATCGTTTTTTTTTCAAAATTCCACTCGTTGCCTTTGTAAGAGATGAACCCAAGTCCCAGATCATTAACTGGTCTCTGTATTATTAGTCTTGTGACAATGTCAATAGTCAAATCATGCCCCTTATTAAAATATATAATTATATTTTTGATAATGCCTCAATACAGATAAACAACATACTGCTCAGTATTCCTATTTGAGGTGGATACTTTGGAAAAACATGACTTTTTTGAAATGTAAGTGCTGGTTTAATTATCTGGTTCTGTTTTTTCAAACATGTCTGCCTCATTCCAGGCAGTCTAACAGGTCTCCATCTTGTTCTTAAGTGTCCTTGAGTGGAGTTTTTATGCATATTTCTTAGTGGTACAATTAATGGATGTATCCATTTTCCTTGGGAGACTAAAGAAGCTAAATTGTCTGGTCTGCAATAATCAGGATACATTTCAGCCATAAGTGCTCACATTTAAAGCAACACTAAAAGGTGAATCTTTCAAGTATTGTATACTTATCTCTTGATACTCAGTGGATAGAGAGCATAAGAAGACATTAATGAGTACAAGACATATTTCTGGAAAATAAATGATATCCATTTTGAAGTGATGTGTATATTATATACCTTAATAACATTGCAAAATCTGTATCAACTCCATGGTAGCAAGAAGAGAAAGTGCCAATCATAGATCAATGGAAATTCGAGAGGATCTTGTAAGAATGTCACCAGGATGTATCCCCTTTTTCTGCCAGCAACATTTGACCACCTGCCCACTACTGCTTAATGATTGAGGATTAAGCTTGTGCTTAATAACTTTGATCTCTTCCCATTATTAAGTAATAGTTTGATAATTAAGGGATTAGATCTATATCCCTCCCCCATTACCAGTTCAATTCCATAGTTGACAGATAATTAGACCATAGAAAGAAAAAAGAAAAACAAACAAATCTATTTTAACTACCCTAGTTATGCAGACAAAGTTGCTATAGTAGAATTTAAAAAAAACATGGCAAGCCAAAAATGCCACCAAATGCAGTGACACATTGCCCAACTGCACATGCCACTTTTATTTTTAAAGGAATATGTACATCTGAGCCTGAATTCTGATTTATTTATAATATCTCATTTATTTCACCATTACTAATACAGGTCAAAAATAATAATATAATTGAAGAACTATATGAGGATGCACCTTAAGTATGAAGTGATTTCTTAATTTGGAAAAGCAGTTAAGCTGGTGCCAGCTGAATTGCCTCTGGAACTGTAACAATTCTTGGAATAATTGGTAATAAAACAAATTATACATTTTTGAAAATGCTACATTAACAAACAGGTAATTTTCATGCTTGCAAGTGTTGCATTTATAAACTACTGGAATCTATCTGAAATCACTTCGAATTTATCTCTGGCTAAAAGCATTTTAAAAGTATTAAAGTCCACTGAATGTAAATGTGAAATAAATATTGTGACAAACCCCTTTCTGACTCAGCCCTGTGAAGCCTTTAAGAATTTTTCTTTTGGTTTCTGTTAATATGATCTAATTCTTAGCAATGCACAATGGCCATAAACACTGTGCAATCCTGCCTAATTTCATTGTGTGTCATTGTTATCGTATCAGCATATATATCAGCAGCTACAAACTGCTCGCTGTGCCAGTCATGAATCATGCATCATGTGACTTGGAATCACTAAGAGCCTATCTTCCATCATAGCCATAGCCCTTGCCCTCACTGCAGTCAGTTGTCTAAGCAAGTATTAATAAAGGTCTCCCTCTTAAAATTGCGCTACTCTAAATGGTCTTTAAGGGACCAGGCAGTAATCTCTAGATCCCTATATTTTAGCTCTAAACTAGGACAGAGGAATTAATAAAAGTCCTTTCTGTGTAAACTGCTACTTGCTCTCAGGCTATATCCTGATGTCAGGGCATTGAGAGAATTTTAAATGTGCAGGATGGATTGTTTGTGTAAGGAAAGCGAAACAGGGGGCAAAGGCTAAGAGACTTGAGAAAATTGAAAGACTGCCAGGGATGCTGAGATGCAAATAGCAACAAAACAGGGATAAATGCTGCTGCTCATATATTCAGGAGCACTGGCAAAAAAAAGGTTATTAATTTTCACAAGGCTGATCTTACAGCTGGTAGCTCAGCATCAGTTTCTGTGTAATGAAAATGGTCTGAGTGGAAGATAAATGGTTCATAAAGTGGACCATTTAGATGCAATCGAGGCTCAATCTGTCCAGTGACTAATCACGTTCCCACCAGTATAGGTGAATTCCAGTAACAGACTTTTTCTGCTGTTCCCAATGAATTGTAGTCAGGTCTAAGTTCAAGGCAGGAAGAGAATTATCTTGATTTATTAACGCGCTGTCTGGCCGTGCCATTCGCACTGCTTCGGCTTTGTGGGCTTCTGCCCTGTTGCTGTCTGTGTGTAATTTTTACTGCTCCCCTGTGACTAGTGTACAGCATCATTCCAGCTGCTGAAAAAATGGTCTGCTTCTGCACGTGTAATTTTTCTTCTTGGAGCTGATGGAATGTAATATATCTTTAAAGTGTGTAATAAGTTTCTGAAAAGGTGTTTTTAAAACAAATTGATTATCGTGGTTTATGGGAGCAAACTAAACTATAAACTAATGCCAGTTTAACTCAGCTTATCTAGTTAGGGAGCTGATATAGCTTTTGATTACTTATGTATAAACTTGTACATGATGGTGAAATTGGCTACTGTAGTTGATTCCTCTCTTTTTAATGGCTCTGATTTAGAGAATATCTTTTTATTAAAAGTAGAATTTGGATCAGGCAATAAATTAGTATAATTTCATATCTTTTTTCCAGACACTTTATATTCTGAAATGTTTTATACGAAGATTTGTATTTTTGTTTTAGTGTTTATAAGATGCATGGTCCAACAACATAAAACCATAACATCACATTCTAAAGTTGCCATTGTATTTCTACTTTTGATGATTATTTTGCCAATAGTAATAGACCTGCTGCTATCACTTAGGCTAAAGGAGCTAATGCATTTTTTTTAAGTGTTCATAGGATATGAATATCACTGGTTAGGCAGCGTTTACTCCCCATCCTTAATTGCCCTGGGGAGGGTGATGGTGAGCAGCTATCTTGCACTGCTGCAATCCTTGGGGTATAGGAGCACCAATTCAGCTTGGAGTTACAGGATTTTGACTCTCAATGAGGTTGGTGTGCAGCGTACAGGGAAAATTGCAGGTGATGGTGTTTCCATATATCTACTGCCCTTGTTCTTTTAGGTTATAGAGATTGCAGGTTTGAAAGGTTCTTTTCAAGGAGCCTTGGTGAGGTACTGCAGTGCACCTCGTAGATGGTACTGACTGCTAACATTGTATATCGACAGAGGAAGTGAATGTTGTAGGTGGGTGACAGAGTATCAATCAAACAGAATTGCTAGCATCTGGCCTGGTTTTTTGTAGCCACAGTAGTTATATGGATGGTCCAGTTCAGTTCCTGGTCAACATTACTGCCAGGATATACATAGAGGGGAACTCAGCAATGGTAATCTCATCTAGCATCAAGGCTGGTGTTTTGCTTCTCTCTTGTTGGAAATGGTCATTGCTTGTGGTGTAAACATTGTATTTGAACTCAAGTTTGGACTTTATCTTGGTCTTGCTAAATATGGACACAGACTGCTTCAATGTCTGAACAATTATGAAGGGAGTTAAACACACTGCAATCATCAGCTAATAACCCCATTTCTGAGTGTTTAGTGGAGAGAAGGTAATTGATCAAGCAGTTGAAGATGACTGGGGCTCGGCACTATGCTGAGGAATGATGACAATCATTTTCTGAGGCTGAGAAAATTGACCTTCGGTAATCTCAAGCATCTTCCTTTGTGCCACGTATGACTGCAGCCAACACCAAGATTTCTTCCTGATCCACAGTGATTGCAGTTCTGCTAGATCACCTTGAAGCCATGCTTGGTCAAATGCAACTTTGATGGCAGGGGCAGTAACTCTTACCCCACCTCTGGAATTTAGTTGCTTTTTTTTCTATGTTTGAACCAAGGCCATAATGGGGCCAGGAGTAGTGTCCCTGGTCAAATCCAAACTGTATGAGTGAACAGGTTATTCCTGTACAAAATCTGCTTAAAAGCACAGTTGATGATTCCTTCTAACACTTTACTAGTGATTCAGAGTGGAAGGATAGGGTGTAAATTAACTAGGATCATTTGTCCCACTTCTTGTGCACAGAACATAACTTGCAATTTTCCACATTGCCAGGTGAATTCCTGATCTAGAACAGCTTGGCTAGGAGAGCAGCTCATTCTGGAGCAGAAGTCGTCAGGATTATTGCTGGACTGTTATCAGTGTATAGCACCTTTGCAATATCCAGTGTCTTCAGCTGTTTATTGATGTCACATGGAGTGACTGAGTTGATTAAAAACTGGCATCTGTAATCCTGGGGAAAAGGTGGAATTGCTCAACCACATGGTACTTCTGACTGAAGACAGATGTAAACTTTTCAGCTTTGTAGTTTGCACTAATGTGCTGGGATCCACCAACATTGAGAACCTATGAAAAGCTATTCATCCATGGTCATGCCTCTTTAAAACTGTTGACTTATCACAATAACTATACTGCACAGTAACGAATGTATAGTACTGCAGTCTTTGTTTAGTATTTAGTATTCTTGGGTAAATCAAAGGCTGTATTAGACGTAGATACGAAATATAATTTACCAGGCATTACACACATGTAGGGGAGATTTTTGTTTCTCTCTCCAGCCCTTGGAGGCAGGATTGGAAACTGGGAATGTTTGTATAAAATGCATTCAGCTGGTTTACTGATGTTTCCCGCTTCTAGTCACTTTACTAAGTGCTGGCTGTGTGCCCAGAAAGCAAACCACCCCAGCAGTGGCGGGAAGCCAATTTAGGCCATTATTACACCAATTAACTGGTTGTTCATAGGGGAGTGATAGCTTGTTGGAGGCACATGAGAGGCCACTCCTGCCCGTGTCTGAAGCTCATATCCTCAAAGGAAGTGAGAGCACAGTGGCAGGTCAGAGCACCATGAAATGAATGTGATATCATCATCTGAGGAGCATAGAGGTGTCATTCCAAACATCTACAGTGACATGCTTTCAAGTGAAATTGGGTACTGTCCAGCTGAATCCATCTGATAATTTTGGACATGAGGATTCGTCTACAAGTTCTAGCACTACTGGTGTTCCTCCATCTTATGACATACTGTACTCAACTAAGCGCACATTCTGTTTTTAATTGGGTTACTAGCCTCCCCTTTGCAGCTGTGATTAGCTCTGTCATCTCTAGTATCCATCCAAAGTTCCCAACTGGACAGCGAAAAACAAGGCATTGATTGACCACCACACAGAAGGTTGGCAAGTGCAGGGAATTTTTCAGTTTAAAAAAATTCAACCAATGTTTCTTGAAAATTTAATAATAGTGAACAAGTTTTCCATCAGAAAGACATGCAGAAACTTTTCACAGTGGTTCTGGATTACATCTGATGTGAGTTTACCTTGAACAGGATGTTTTACTTGATGTGGCAATGCTTATTTTAATTCCCAGCACTTAAGAAACTAGGTCTTGGGAAATGTGGCATTGAAAGAGCCGACAGTATTTTTTTTGCATCTCATTAATACATACAAACATTACATACACAGGCATATAGGTGTCGGAGCTAATAATAATCTATTAGTTTCAACAGAAGAGCATTCTTTCTGTTAAGCATCTTGTTTCTCGTGATCTGAGGTGAGATGGAGTATCAGACCTTCATAGGCTCAGATACAATGACACTATTATAAGTATGTCTGTTAAAGGTTTAATGATATACTTATTGTGGGATATAACATGACATTTTCAATTTTACAAAGATATAAACATTCCCAAAAAATGTATTTGGTTGCATTTGACATGTATTATCAGTGCAATAATGATATGAACTGGTAAAAACAGAGTCTTCAAGATTAATATTCAGATTTCAGTGCAATACTTTGGAGGTCTGACAATTTGTCCTGATCTGGTGATCCCAATACCCACCTTGAGACACAGGTATTTTGTTCTCTGCTGTATTTATTTAACAACTTGATGATTTTGCCATTGGTTGTTATCATTCAACATCACCGTGCAATTATCATGCAAGTTTTGTTCTTCACTCCCGATTGGTGTGTCATACGTTGGTCTGAGCCGGCAGTGTATCGCCATGATCAGTGTGACTTTGTCTGATCTGGTCTAGTTTAATATTCTGGAAACTCTTGCAAGTATCCAAGTATTTGTACAGGGATTTCTAACATACACTTTCTGCCAATAAACAGTAGTAGTAGGTTTCTAGATAACAAAGTGTGTAGCTGGATGAACACAGCAGGCCAAGCAGCATGTCAGGAGCACAAAAGCTGACGTTTCGGGCCTAGACCCTTCATCAGAGAGGTTTCTATCTGCCTGTCCTGTCTCTCTCTCATTCTCCTCTGTCCCTGAAGAAAAGTGTTCTCTCTCTCAGAATGGTTAGGCAATTGGCTGCTGGTCACTGTTGTTTGCATTTCTGAAGCTAATTTGTGCTGGGTTTGGCAAGCCCTTTTCTCGTGGTGTTGCATGAAAACACAGTAATGCAATGTGGAAATTTTCCTTTGTTACTCAACACTTGGTGACCATTGATTTGATAGTGTATGTGGTATGTTCTGGTGGACAATCTGAGCAAGGATATTGGGGTAAAGACGCAATATGATGACTCCCCACTTAGTACACAATATTTTTAAATGTTTTGCCAGTGATCTGCAGTCCTTGTCAGATTTTATCTAGGACACTGAACAAAATCAAAATGGTGTTCTTTGAATTAGTGTTGCTAAGTCATCGAACAGTGGAGAATTTGGAGAAACGTTCTGTCACAGGGAAGTAATCATACCCATATATTTTGAATAGATCAGTTAATGCTTTTGGCCAATATGTGGACGGAATATTGTGTTGATGCAGTGGTTCTCTCTTCCTACCATGTGTTCACCAACTGTTAAATCGTTTGATTCATCCCTGGCCAGTGCACAGATTTGTTTGTTCACCATCCTGTACATTAGTTCCCATGTGCCTCCAGCAAAACATAGAAATGATATCCTGACATAATCCTCTGGTTTGAGGACATGTTTACCTGAAAATGATTTGTTGTGATACACAATTTCATCTCTATATCATCAAAATGCATGAATGTTCTCATGTATTTCTTTAACTCTATCAGGTCATCCCTGGATAATGATCTTTTACAACTCACATAGCTGTTCATCTTCACAGGCTGTCTATTGCAACTTTTCACACTGACTTTCTTCAAAGAGTAAGAGATCTGCCTTAAGAGCACACTCTATCTCAACTGATTCGTTTGCATTACATGTGCTGTGTTCCACATGTCATTTGAATTTTGTGAATTGTGACCAAATTGATTTCTGTGCATACTAGTGGTCATACTACTGCTGGAATGTTTGTATCTACCAGGGAGAGGTTTTTTTTGGAAAGCCAAGATGAGTGTATTAGCTCTACCATGTGTTTCTGCCTATGCACAGAATTGGTGATCTGTTTCATGCTGTGAAACAGTTTCTCATGGAACCGCATGGGCTGAAGTTCACGTCTTTCAGGATGTGTAGTCGTAATATGTTGGACTAGCTTCTATGATGATTTTAGCTTTTATGGAGCATTGACCTACCTTTTTCCAGAAATTCATAGCATAAGAGTTTCTGATCATCTTATACCTTGACATGGTGTGAGAGTTTAACAAAATGGAAAACTTAATCATCTTGTGAAATGGTATGACTCATTTGTTTGCCCAAAAGATCCTTCCTAAAGGTTTTAAGTGGAGTAGAGGTTCTGACTAACTCCATGAGCCTCTGCCATAGTCCCACTTCGGTAAGTCACACTTAGGCACTTTGCTGTGGTGTCTTCCAATGAACTGACGAATAGAATATTAGTGTTCCTGACTGTATGACATGAGGTGGAGCCTATTAATCCTGAAATCATTTCTTACCTTTCACTGGTCTTAGGACCTTCCCACTTTCTGGGTCTTTCGAATTGTCAATGGAAAGACTGGATGTGTTAATTCTGTGAAGCTCTTCCTTGCCCTTGGCAACCAAAAGTTTTAGAACACTTTTCTCCGAATCATCTATTGCGTGTTCTGTAAAATAGAAATGCAAACTTTGAACAGTTGTAATTCCAAAATGGCATCAATGTGTGCCCGATTCATGAGTATTCTATTATCCATGATTCTGCCTCAAGTACAAAGCATTGTACCACATTAAGAAACATGTGACTTTTGCGCCATATACATTTAAAACTGCTCCTTCTTCAAGAAAAAGATTATGCAGCCACTGTTATAAAAAACTGTCACATGTATCAGCTGTCGGGTATAGGATGTTTCTCCCTGTCGGATGTCCGTACTGTACTGTGGTTCACTGGCTTTGTCTCTGAACTTGGCCCGTCAGATGTTTAGTTTGAACTTGAGGAAATCTTTTTAAGAATTATCTTGAAAGTATTTACATTTTCATTAAAAATGTTAGCTCTGTTTTATTGGTTATCAGTGTCCTATTAAGAGACCTGTTCATTTGTCTGTAATTGCAGAAACTAGTGTTGCTGAAGAATGAGAATCTCACCCCTTGTCTGATTTTTTTTTTGTTTTCCAAAGCTGTTGCCTTGAAGTCTTTTGATTAGTTTTCCAAATACGTGCCACCAAGATACTGGAATTTTTTTTAGTTGGCCTCCTGTTGTGTGTGCACCTCCAACAGGTTGTTTTGCCTGATGCAGCAATGCTTATGTTATCTCCCTTGCTATAAAAAAGACCATGAATATCGTGGTATTGAAGAATCCAAGAGACATTATTACAGCTAACTATTATGTACAAACATTACATTCCTCAGGTACATGAGTGTCTGAGCTCATATTAAGCTATTTGTTACAACAGAGGAGCAAATTTCCAGTAGAGTATCATGCTTCAAGTGATCAAAGGTCTGATTTGATATGAGATATTTATGCCCTTAGATCACGTGATTATGCAATGAGGATGTCATGAGCCTGACTCTTAAAAGTACACTAACTTTGAGACATAGTACCACGCCATCCTCCACACATTCAGGTTGGTGTGTAACCTGTGTTACAAAGATGATCTATTTTCACCTCTGCAGTGTCACTTAGTACGCCAAACACTCCACCCCTGCACCCCTTTTACTAATACCACCCCGTCTATTAAATCATAGAATCCCTACAGTATGGAAGTAGGCTATTCAGCCCATCAAGTCCACACCAACCCTCTGAAGAGCATCCCATCCAGACACATCCCCTACCCTATCCCTATAACCCTGCATTTTCCCATTGTTAATCTATCTAACATGTACATTTCAGGACAACTTAATAACTCTGGGCAACTTAGCACCTAACTAATCTTTGGACTGTAAGAGGAAACTGGAGCACCTGAAGGAAACCCATGCTGATACAGGAACAATGTGCAAATATGAAAACAGACAGTTGGCTTAGGGTAGAACCGAATCCCGGTCCCTTTCTCTGTAAGGCAGCAGAGCCAACCAGTGAGCCACTATGTTGCCCTCTGTGCGCTGTGTTAACATTTCTGCTCAATTTTAGATAGATCAATTTCAACAAGAATTTACAATGCTATTCTGTTTGCTGCATTCTGAAAAAAGAAATTGCATTGCCTGAGTAAAGAAATATACAAATAAAGTCTGGATATAACTAATTGCTCCAAGGGAGGTGATCCACCAGACTGCCTGGAATTAGAAATTAATCAGATCATGTTTTGTTGGCTATTGCCACAAGTTATTGAAATGATAATGTACAGTAGTTTGTTGCTGTGAGGTAGATTGAACTCATTTGTCTGTGATTGATGCAATCATTAAGGAAGTATCATCCCAGATGGAAATTATGATAGACTTCGTTTCACACCTGGCCAAATAAATGACTCACCAGCTATTGGGCTACTGTTCACATCCCGTCAATTAGTAGCAACAATTATCGTTCAGGTATGATCTCTGATATCTTCACCAGAATACATACTCCGACAGCATTGCTTTGTCTTCAGCGTCGAAGTTCTTTTGAAATTACTTCTGGCTTTGTAAATGTCATGCCCCCTCGGTCGAGCCCAAAAGGCGAGCGGAGTTCACAGAGTAAAAGAACTTGCAATTAGGCTGAATATAATAGCAGCAGCAGTGGCCCTATTGGCAACCCAGATATCCAGAAAAAAAAACATGTTACAACATGTCTGGAAGCTCTAACATAATTTCCATATCACCAAATGAGCAATGTGGTAAATTAATTTCTCAGGTCAATGCCTTGACCAATCAAAGGCAACCTGCCTGCTTTAAAATTTAAACAAAGCCTGCAGGAACTGTCAAGCATTATTAACCGGTGCATTCTCCATGGCAATGTCTCTATCAGCCAGAGTCTTCTTGCTGACCAATCAGCACCCTTGTGACATACAGTAAAAAATGTTGGTTTGCCTCTTAAATGGGTATTTCTTATGAATTGTGCTTTTGAGTGCCAAATGAAAAGCTTCAGTGAAATGATGATTTTTCATCAATGCTCAATTTCTGCATGATCAAATCAATGGATTTATGACTTTTTTGATGATTGAAGCTGAGCTAATTCAGTATTTTCTAAAAAAAACTTTGCTGTTATATGGGAGAAGTTGTGCTGTCACTTTCCACCATCTGGAAGATTCCAAGCCAAACGGAGATCTGGTCAAGCTTGAGTGATTGCTTTCCTTGAAGTAAATATAACTGTTTCCACTATTGGGAATCTGCCTTTGCCATCAGTGATAACAATTAGGTGTTTGCCAGTATGCAAATCAGCAATCAAGCCTGACTTCAGTTCATTGATAGGCTAAACATCTTGAGGGGATCACAAGGATTTGACACTGTGGTTGCTTAATGTGGTAAACATGGATTGATTTTGGACTTGACTCTGCACTGAGTGTGTGTGTGAAGCAAACATTCTTGAAGACTTGTTTGTGACAATTTCCTGGTGACCTGCATGTGCTATATCTACAGTACATTCTGTCTCCAGCTTCAACACAGCGACAAAAGAGGATAAACTGCAGCCCAGAAACAGGGGACCAACACTTCAGCTTCAACATAGCGGCAAGAGAGCACGCCTGGTTTAATAGTGCAATTTCTGGAAAATACCCGATTGTGGGGGAAGTCGGAGATAAGCGGTGAGTTGATTAGCTCATGGTTAGAAAAGTTTTTTTTTGAAATAAGGGATTAACTGAGAAACAACACAAATAAGTGGAAACAAAAATGCAAGAAATCACAGCAAGTCAGGCAGCATCTGTGGAGAGAGAGCAAGCTAATGTTTTTTGTCTACATAACTCTTGATCAGAGCAGACGTGAAGTGTGGAGGGGACAGCTATAGTTGGGAGGTGGAGTACTAGAGGAGAATGGATGTTGATATTGCAGATTAATTGATTATAATGTGAGAATAACAGAACAATGGTGTGTCTAACTTCCGGACAGGAAAGAAAAGGCAAGTCCCATTGGAGTGGGGAGAGGGGGGAAAGGGCATTTGTGACAAAGAATACATCAAGTAAAGTTGAAAGGGAAGAAATGGGAGTGAGTTTACAATCTGAAGATGTTAAACTTGACATTAAGTCTTGACTCTGTCTCCATCAAGTTTGGACTCAAAACATGAGCTTGCTGTCACCCCATGGATGCTGTTGTATTTTCCAGCATTTTTTGTTTTCAGTACAGATCCCAGCAGCTGCAGTAATTTGGTCCTACGGATAAGTGAAAATCAGGGCCAATTTCATAAAATAATTTAAGTCAGTAAAGTTAATGTACAGGAAATGAGTCAAGAGTAATTAGGATTAAGTATGTTTAGCACATGGAGGCACAGGCCAGTTGAGTGAATCTCTGATTTTCCTTTTCTGATATTCTGAATAGTGATTGAAAAGATAAATCAGCAGCTGTTTGTGGAAGAAACTCAGTTTGGACCATCAGGAATCAATATGCATTGTCATTTATTCTTACAATTGCACTTGATATTTTGCACACATGGGTACTATGGCTCCTTTAATAATTAAAAATCTGTACACTACCACGCAGCAGCTCATATCATGTTTGACTTTTTTGATGCCGATGCTGCCAGATCTGTTCAGTTTCTCCAGCAATTTCTATTTTTGATTTTTACAATTTTTCCAAGTTTTCTATCATCTGAAAACTTGGAAATTGTCCACTGTACTTTAATACCTGGTTATTTTTCATTCCTTTTCGCACTGTTTCTTTTAATTCTGCTGTGTTTTTTATTCCAGTTTTGTAATCAAGTGTGCAACTGAGATGGTGCCACAGAATGGCGACTTTGTACACTTTTCACTGCATTCATGTGTTCCTATACTTGAGCTGACGTGATAATAAAATCTGATTCTAATTCTAATTCTAAATTGCAGAGACCTAAGCTCTGGGTTTGGGCTTTGATTGCCATCCAGAGACACAGTGGCACCACTGTGAAGTTGAGAGTTATGTAGATAGCATTTTCAGAAGAGGTCACACCACAGTTTAAAGGCCTGGAGGCAGGAAGGGAGTGGGCGACAGCCAAGCAGTTCAAGAGAAGCAGGCAGATAGTGCAGGATTGCCCAGGGCACTTGTTCTCAGAGGGAGTGCAGTCCAAGCCATGTTTGTGGCAAACACAGCATGATCAGCTGTTCAGGAAGGGAGCAAGAAGAAAGGAGGACCGATAGTGATCATGGATTTATTAGTTCAGGGAAAAGGCAGGAGTTTCTGCAGTTGTCAATATAACTTCGGGATGGCATGCTGTCTCCTTGGTCCCAGGGTCAAGGGTGTCACAGAACAACTGTAGGGACTTCGTGGAGATGATGAAAAGCCACAGGTACCAATGACTTAGATAGGAAGGGGGACATAGTCCTGCAACCAGAATTTAGCAAGCTAGGTAGAAAGTTGGCAAGCAGGACCATAAATGTAGTAATCTCTGGATTACTCATTCTACTTATAAGTGAGTGAAAAAAGGAGGATAAGGCAGATGTATGTTAAATTCAGTGAACAGTTTATGTAGAACGCAATATCTAGAAACCTGGTGGAGGCAGGTTCAATTGAGACATTCAAGAGGATGTTGGATGATTATGGTACAATGGTAAAGCAGGAGATTGAAGCAGGTAAAGGTGCTCATTTGATGAGTTGGTACATACATGATGGGCCGAGTTACCACCTCCTGTGATTTAACATTTCTGTGTTCTTGTGATGGTTATGGAATGACAATGTAATTGGCTGGACAGTCAGTTTGTGATGCAGAGTGATGCCAACATCATGGGTTTCATTCTCACACCAGCTGAGTTTGCCATGAAGGACTCTCCTTCTCAATCTCTCCCCTTACTTTAGGCATGGTGACCTCAAGTTAAACCACCACCAGTCATCTCTCTCTAATGGCCTGGCAGGACTATGGCAACTTTACTGATTTTATGCCAGTGAAACACTCAATGTTTCATGCAGGGATGTTGTCGGTCTGCCTAGGAACTGTATAGGTAACTGTAATCATGTGAAGACCTTTTGAAATGGGGAAGCTTTATTTCCAAGTATGACACAGAATACATTATTCATTCTAATCTCTTTGAATGAGACTGGTATTTTTACATTCCAAGATCTCTGAGTGGATTTTTACGCTTTTGAGAGAAGATTTTTGCGTTTAGTTATTTCAGAGAATGAAACTGTTTGCTGAACATTTTGTCCCCCACGAACCTGGTCAATGATGCTGTATCTGTAAGTGCATCAACTTCCGAGTAGCCTATGATGAATGTCTCAAAGAGAGCACCATGCATTGTGGGTCAGCATCTACATGTTGGCCAAATTCTTTTTTTCCTTCTGCTGAGGTCCTCACGTGGCACTGTGCCAATTCTATTGGTTATAATAGTCAATATTGGTGATGAGCAACAAACATGAGCAAAATAATTAAGTCTCCTCAGGCTTGGTGTTGGTTGCCAATTCTGTCCAGTGTTGATAAGTAACGCCACACCGGAAACATTCTTTGGACAAGTTGCAATTGTGCTTGTGAGAAAACTGTTGTTTTGGAAGTGGTTTCTTGGCATGTGAACAATGAAGTGATCACAGGAATTGGAGTGTGGTAGCTAGTGTTGGCAGCCTCAACTGCATTAGTCTTGCTCTTGGAAAGTGATAGCAATCATCTTAATGCTAGCAGTTCTGACAATTTTCTGTTTTTTCTGAAGTGATTTTCTGTATCATGGACTGAGATATAGTTGAGATCCGTAGATCTTTGATTGCTTGTGTTTTAATTTCCTTTTTAAAATGTTCACCATCAACACAGTCACATCTGGTTGCTGAATACCTAAAGTTATGTGCCATATTAATCAATTGTCTTGCTTGCTTGCTTCCTAGCTTAGCACATCAGAGTACAATTATCTCATATGTTGTACTTCTCTTGTGAAATCCATTATTAAAGCATTGAATCATAGTTGCTTTGCTCAAGTACAAGGGTTCCAAAAGTATCTTTCAATTCTACACATCTATTGTGGAGAAGTAAGGCCTTTTCCTTTTGTCATCTGTGACTGCAAAACCTGCCACTGCACCCTTGAAATGTCATGGCTATTTTTACCAAGATGGGGACACAGTTGATGGCTCAGCATGTGTATTTAATAGTACTAAATTAGCATAAATGCACCATCTTAATTGGATGTATTTGATTTGATTTATGAAGTTATTGTCACACGTACCTAGGTACAGTGGATAGTTTGTTTTTCATTCAGTACAGGCAACTCATAACATACAAAGATCAGAGGGTGACTGAACAAAGCGAGGAGTACAAAGTTACACTGCAAAGAAGGTGCACAAAAAGCAAGCTCAACATTAGATTTGAAATTTGACATGTCCATTCAGAAGTCTAATGACAGTGGGGAAGAAGGTTCTTGAACCTGTTGGTCTATATGTTTAGGCTTTTGCACATTCTGCCTGACAGAATAGGCAGGGTGGGAGGGGTCTATGATGTTGGCAGCTTTTCCAAGGCAGCAAGCAGTATAGATGGAGTCAATGAATGGAAGGTTGGCTTGCGTGATGGACTGGATTGTGTGCACAACTCTCTGCAATTTCTTGTGGTCCTGGGCAGACCAGTTGCCATATCAAGTCCTGATGCATCCAGACGGAATGCTTTCTAAGATGCATCCATAAATGTTGATGAGAGTCCTTACAGACATGCCGAATTTCCTGAGCCTTCTGAGGAAGAAGAGGCATTGTTGTGCCTTCTTGACCATCACATCAACGGGTGTGGTCCAGGACAGATTGTTGCTGACGATCAGGCCTAGGAATTTAATCAGCAGTGTAGGGACAGTACATCATCAGAGATTTGGAATCACATTCCTTCCAAAAGAAGATGTGATTTAGATTTTGTTCTTCAATTGAATGGTTATTTCTGAGAGACTTGCATTTGTGAACTTGTCTGTATGAACTGTGCAAACGTTCTCATTGCTGGAACGCCAACAAACTACAATCTCCATGTGTCCTTTCCTAAATGTTCAACTTAAAATGCTGTCTGCAGAAAGTAGAAAAAGACATTCCAGAAGTTTTGTGTCTAAAAGCAATGTTTAGTTTTGGAGAAATGTGATGTCTACACTCTTGTAAGTGAACATTAACTGGTTTTATTGAAAATGGCCATTGCTAAGGCATGGTAAGAGGGGACGTTTTACTTCAGTCTTCTGGACTCACGCTCCAGTTTCATGTGATCTGATATCAGTGAGATATAGCGCCTTTCATGAGTGCTCAGTAGCTATTCTTAGAGTTGAGTTATCAACAACGTTTTACCTTTGTTCTATGGCTTACCCATGTTCTTTTACAATATTCCATTTAACCATTAATATTTAACAGTGATCTATGCATTCTTTACTCCTTTCTAGCCACTCTGTCTTCTGTTTCACTGTTTGACCAATGACCAGTCTGTTTCACCACTGCATTAATCTCCAACACCACTTTTAATTCTGTTGGAGGGCATACAATATACATCTGCACCTTTATTGCTGTTTGCAGAGGTACACAGGGTTGGATTGGGATGGTAGCATCTCAGCAGGTGAGAACATTGTTGGAACTCCATCTGAAAGTAGAAGTGCATTATTCTCTGTGAAGAAATAGACTTCAGGATCAGGATCAGGATCTATGGAAGCTTCCTCTGTAGCATTGTGAAGTGCCGCCTGGATGGTAATGTTTTTTTTGCTGTTGTAGTTCCAAGCCTTTTTTCCAAAGACCGTCTTTATGTTGCAGGTGATCGCCATCCTTACCAAGGGTTTGCTTCCCTCTGATAATCTTCTGCAAACTTAAAGGAAGATTTTTATTCTCTCACACCCTCTAAAGACTTTGAACATACCGTCATTACTCAGTAAATGAGGGCAAATATTTTCCTCAGCAGGTGGTTTTCACTGATCCTTGAGGTCCAAATATGTGTGTGAATGGGAAACATTTGCCTCCATCTCTGTCAATACAGTATGGAGCTGGCAGAACACAGCAGGTCAGGCTGCATTAGAGGAGCAGCAAAGTCAATGTTTTGGGTTTACACCATTCATGAGGACCTGAAACATCAACTTTCCTGCTCCTCTGATGCAGCCTGACCTGCTGTGTTCTTCCAGCTCCACACTGCATTGACTCTGACTCCAGCATCTGCAGTTCTTGCTATCTCCTTCCATCTCCGTCTTTTTTAATTATGTCAATTGCATGAGAACATTCTGCTTAAGAAATTTGTGGAAATCAGCTCGGAGCTTTCCTTTATCAACCCCAAGACTTTATTGCATTTTTTTTTATGGCTGCTAATAGCTGGCCATTTAAGTCAGGATTCTCCTCAGCCAGTCAGACTTTGCAATGCTTTTGAACATTGATCTGTTCTGTCTGCTTCAGATGCTTGAATCTAAGCACTGCCGCTGTGAATTTTGAAGTTCCTGTGTTTCGTCCCTTAATTGTTGAGTGTAAAAATCTTAAATGAGTTCATGGTGTATTGAGGAGATAGATTTGTACGTTCCAGTTGCCAGTAATGCAGCTCATGGATTTCCAATCATTGTCTATTGGCAATATCCAATTTTGAATTAAGCATATTCATGTCCTTCGATAGCTCTCTGTTAGCTGCTTGCGGTGGTTGAATTTCCTTTTGATGAGTGCATTTCCAAGGTTTGAAGTTTTTCTCTAAACATGTCATGTTTGTATTGATGGTCTTTGCACCTCACCGTAAAGATGATTGCATAGAATTGGCTTCTGCATGAAGCTTCAACATTCATGACTGAAATTGTGAGGTCTCTGGCATATGTTTGAAGAATTCTTTCTAACTCCATAGTTTGAGTCATCTCAGATGTTTAGGTATATTTTCACCTCAGGTACTTTACCCATTATACTGTACCGTCACTGGGCTTCACTCTAGGCTCCTAGTGCCACTTGTCTTTGGTTCCGTGGATCTGGTCATCACTGCCACCATATTGAAATGTGATGTCTGCACTCTTGTAAGGGAATATTGACAGGCTTTATGAAACACAGCTTTTTACAAGGCATAATAATTAAGCAAAATCACAATGCTGAAGCGTACAAGCTCCAGTTCCAAATTGCTCTGACATAGTCCCTTTCAAACATGCTCAGTAACTATGGTTAGAGTAAAGGTATAATGAAATGTTTACACTCTGCCTATTTCTTATCCTTGTGGTCACCATTGTGCAGTTCTTGGTAATAAACAATAAAAAGCAGAATTGCTGTATGCACTATGAAACCAGAGATTCCTTTATTCACCCTCTAGATTGTTTTAAGTTATGTATTCACCTTATCCTGAAAAAGAGAGCAGGAGCGTGTGAATGTCCTTGGAAAGTGAATATGTGGCACTATATAAATCTGCGGGTGTGCAGCTACTCTAGTACCTTCTTTGAAATGGTAAACACCAAAACGATTAAAATAAACAAGGAGTACCAATTTTTCATGCTGCCTATATCGAGAGCAACAGACATAGCTTAATCACACAGCATGATCCCATGCTCATTTTTGGGCCTGATCAAATTTTTTAGTGTTCGCTTTTCAAATTAGTTGCTTTTTTTTGTTTGCTTAGAGCGTAAAACTCTGGGAAAGCAAAATGAATTAGATTAAATGCCAGCTCCAACTATTTCCTAAAACATACATCAGGGAATACATGACTAAATTGGTTAAATGTTCCATCTACAAAGTACATTGAGCCAAGTTAAAGTTTGAACCCCTGCTAGATTCATTTAAACTAATTTGTTCTCTTGCAGCACTGAGCATAAATTGAACATATATTCAAAGGGCCAAACTTCAAGGCCCAGCAGCAACTCATTCAAACATAGATTTTCTGTAATAGGTTTAGAGGAATATGTGTGTTGAAAATGCTCAAACCTACCAATAACTTCTATCAACTCCCTTCTTCACTATTTATGTTTGCTTCTTGGTTAACTTAGCCACTTTTTTTATATATGTTCATGGGATGAGGGCATCACTGGCGAGCCCAACATTTATTATCCATCCTAGTTGTCCTGGAGAAGATGGTGGTGAGATGCCTTCTTGAACCATTACAGTCCTCAGGATGTAGAAACACCCGGAGTGCTGTTAGAAGGGAGTACCAGGATCTTGACCAAGTGATGTAGTTGCTGGTCAGGATTTTATGTGGCTTAAAGGAGCAAGGTGGTGACATTTCCTTATATCTGCTTGCCTTTTTCTTGAGTTGGAAAGATGGGACCCCTTCCCTTTTTGGTGGAAGGTGTTGTTGAAGGCACCTTGGTGAGTTACTACAGGGCATCCATGTCGCTGATACTGTGCATTGATGGAGAAGGAAGTGAGTATTAATTGTAGTCAACGGGCCAGTCAAGTGGGCTGCATTGTCCTCAAGAAAGCATAGACTAGCAGCTGCAAGCTGTTGTTGGAACTGCACTCACCCAGGCAAATGGGGAGTATTCCAGCACACCTCTGACTTGTACCTTGTAAACAAACTTTGGGGAATCTGAATGGTCAAGTATTTCTAATATCTAAGTCTAAAAAGATTAAATCAGCAATAACTAATTCTTCTGCTTACATTCTGCTCCTCATTTATTGCTTAGTACAAAGGCGTATTGAGGGCACAAACAGAAAGATATGCAGCTTGAACTATCATCATCTCCTGAGTGAAACCGCAGGCAGGGCTGTGCAGTATTTTCTGCAAGTCTGAAGGTTCAAGGATGTGTAGAAATGAGATATAGGCTCTATAAACACTGGTATCGAAAGCAATGCCAATATTTACAGTCTTTGCAATTTACAGCACTAGGAGTGAAGAAGTTGTAAAGTCTCAGCTTAATTTCTTGTTTCTTTTAAGATAGGCCTTTCTGAATATTACAGGAACATAGGAACAGGAGTGGTCCATTTAATCCCTCAACCTTTTCTGTCATTAGAAGAGACCATGTCTGACCTGTGGCCTTACTCCATATACCTGTTTTGCCCCATATCCCTTCATTTTTTCGTTTAAAAATTCTACCTCAGACTTAAAGTTAACAACTGACGTAGCATCAACTGCCGTTTGTGGAAGCGAGATCCAAATATCTACCATCCGTTGTGTATAGAACTGCTTCCTAACATCTCTCCTGAATAGATCCAACTCTTAGAATACGCTGCCTAGTTCTAGATTCTCTGAACAGTGGAAATAGCTTATCTTCATCTACCCTGTCTTTTCCTGTTTATATGTTGAAGACTTTGATCAAAACACTCCTGAACCTTCTAGAAAATTCTGGATAAAACAGGCATAATTTGAATAAGGTGTAGAGCTGGATGAACACAACAGGCCAAGCAGCATCATAGGAGCAGGAAAGCTGATGTTTTGGGCCTAGACCCGAAAAGGGTCAAGAGGGGTCTAAGCCCGAAAAGTCAGCTTTCCTGCTCCTAAAAATGCTGCTTGGCTGCTGCGTTCATCCAGCTTTACACCTTGTTATCTCAGATTCTCCAGCATCTGCAGTTCCGACTATCTCTGAAATAATTTGAATAATCTTTCCTGATGATTTAACCCCTGAAACCGCAGCACCATTCTTGTAAATCTATGTTGTATTTCTTCCAAGGCCAATATATAATTCCTGAGGTGCCCAGATATGCTGACAGTGTTCCAAGTGGGGTCTAAGCAGGGGTTTGTATAAAAGCAGCATAACTTCTGCATCAGTAGACTCCAGTCCCTTAGATATAAAAGTCAACATTCTATTAGTTTATTTGAGTATTTCCTGCACCTCTTTGGACATCCACCATATTTAGCTTCATAGCATTTAGAAAGTACCCTGACTCATTACTTTCATCTAAAATGGATAATCTCACATTTGCCTGCATTGAACACCATCGACCACATATTTGCCCTTTCACCTAGTTTATCTCTGTCTCTTTTTCTTTTTGTACTATCATCTACACTGTCTGCAGTGTCAGCTAACTTTTGTATTATCAGAAAATTTGAATGTATAACTTTCAATACCATTATCCGAATCATTGATAAATAATATGATTAATTGAGGCCCTTAACACAAATCCTTTTGGGACACCACTGGTCACATTTTGCCAGTTTCAATACCTACCCATTATCCCTCCTTTCTGTCATCTGCCACTCAACCAATTTCCTAGCAACATCAGTAACTTGCTGTCAGCTCTGTGAGATTCTACCTTAGTTAACAGTCTGTTCTGTGGGATTTTATCAAATGCTCTTGGAAGTCCACATAAACAAAATACATAGAAATTTCCTTGTTCATTACCTGAGTCATCCGTTCAAAAATTCAATGAGATTTGCCAGGCATGACCTACCTGTCCTGAAACTATGCTGTCTCTCCCTGATTAACTGAAAATTTTCAAGGTGTTCATGCCATCCTTGATTATAGATTCCATCAATTTCCCCACCACAGATGTTAGGCTAACTGGTCTGTAATTCCCTGGTTTTCCTTTTTCACCTTCTTAAAAGACAGAGTAACATGTGTAATTTTCAAACAGAGGGATGACTTATTTTTCTCGGGAGCTCTGAAAGATTATAGTTTGGGTGTTTACAATGTGCTCCCCTAATTCCTTTAACTCCCTTGGATTGAAGCCACCAGGTCCTGGGGATTTGTCACTCTTTAATTCCATTAATTTCCTCATTACAAATGTTTTACTTAACATGAATTTTAATGACTGTCTGTCCCTGATCCGCAATTAATTTATTCAGGGCTTGCGACAAGCCATTTTCCTTTTCTACTGTAAATACTGAAACAAAAATAATTATTCAATTTGTCTACCATTTCCCCATAGTCATAGAATCATAGAGATGTACAGCATGAAATAAGCCTTTTGGTCCAACTTATCCATGCTGACCAGATATCCTAAATTAATCTTGTCTCGTTTACCAACATTTGGCCCACGTCCCTCTAAACCTTTCCTATTCGTGTATTCATCCGAATACCTTTAATAATACCAGCCTCTACCACTTCCTCTGGCAGCTCATTTCATACAGGCACCACCCTCTGTGAGAAAAAGCTGTCCCTTCAGTGCCTTTTAAATCTATTCCCCTCTCACCTTAAACCTACACCCTCTACTTTGGACTCCCCTACCCTGGGGAAAAGACCTTAGCTCTTCACCATATACATCCCCCTCATGCTTTTATTAACTTTTATAAGGTCACCCCCTCAAACTCTTATGCTGCAGCGATAATAGCCCCAGCATATTCAGCCTCTTCCTACAGCTCAACCCCTTCAACCCTGGCAACATCCTTGTAAACCTTCCTTGCACCCTTTCAAGATTCACAACATCTTTGCTATAGCAGCGAAAACAGAACTGAACGCTATATTCCAAAAGTGACCTACCAATGTTCTGTACAGCTACAAATGACCTTCCAACTCCTCCACTCAATCCCCTGACCAACCCATTGACAATAACCCCACTTTCAGTTTTTAGTGAGCCAATGTTGCTCCTGACTACTCACATTTTCTTTATATAGCTATAAAACACCTTCTTATTGACTTCGATGTTCCTTGCAAGTTTCCTTTCATAGTCTCTTTTAGTAGCTCTTATAAGCTGCTTTGTGGCTCTTGATTGGTCTTTGTATCTTTCCCATTCAGCAGGGCCTATGCTGTTTTCTGCATTTTTGTAAGCCCTTTCCTTTCGTTTTATGCTGTTCCTTATCCCTTTGATTTGAATGGGACATTGATTTTCATTAAATGGCTGAGGAGATTTAAAGATTACATTCTGTCATGGAATGAAATGTATTTTCAAATATATTAGAAAACTGGGATAACTGAAACCCGGAAATGTCCAAAGTAAACCTGAATATTGTGAAATAACACAGTATGGGGTCACACAGTATCTGTAGAGAGAGAGAAAGAAATGTTCTAAGGAAAAATGTTGTTGAGCTCAAACATTAACTGTATTTCTGCACCTAGAGGTCTTGCCAGAGTTGAGTGTTTCCATCATTTTCTGTTTTTGTTTCAGATTTTCCCCATCTGCACTATTTTGCTCCTGAAAAAGGCTAATTGATTGTTAGCATTGTAATAGAGTGGTTTCTGTCCTCTGCTATATCTTTGATTTGGTATGTTTTTGCACTTTTGTCCCTTGCTTCTCCTCCACTTCCTTCTACTACCTTGTAATATGGTGCCAAGAACTTTCCACTACCTTCTCCAGTATCCATTTTTCACAAGCAGCTGAGATTGTGGCTGGCAGAAGACTATAGAACAATGAAGGTGAGAGTGTGGGCTGGAAGTGGAAACTGTCAATAATAATAAACAGCAACTTAGCTATAAAGAATCACCATTACTAAACTTCACTTCTGTATTTGACTGCATTATTCATCAGCAATAAAGAGCAAAGTTGTTATAAAAAGAAGTTATCTTATTTTACTGTGAGTTAGTCGCCACTTAAAGTCAAGGTCTATTACAGATGATATTTTGTACCACGGAGTAGCTGAAATTAAATTCCACCTGCAAATCTAGTTTTGTGCAAAATTGTGATGAATAAAGTGCTGCTGCCGGGCCAAGATCATTGAATTTGCTCTGCAAATAATATGAAGAAAATCTCACTTGTGCAGAAATTAGGTCTAAATAATTGTTAAATTGTGTTTCTTTCGGAACCTTTTGACCTTTGTAATAGAAACTAGAAACACATTTCAGTTATTAAAGCCGCATAAATCCCCAGAAGTATGAGAAGCTTTTAATTTGACCTGAAGCTCTTCCGGACTATTTGATAGTGCTGGAGAAAATATTCTCTTATATTGTGGCTTAGAGTTTATGGCCACCATGTCTGGGGATTCAAGGAAAAGATGATAAATAAGCAATTTGCTGTATCTATGGTTCAAAAAAAATACAGGCTGCTAAACATTGTCTTGAGTGCCAGTAATAACTAAAATCAAGGATGTCTATATGTTGAATAATTTTCCCATTGCAATATTATGAACACAGTTCTTTATAAATACTGAGGGCTATTAAAGCTAGAAAATATAATTACCTCAGACAGTTGCAGATGGGACAAGTCCAGTTGCATTAGTTCTTATTATTTAATACTGGATACAATTTACTTTGGAATAGAAAAACAATACTAGATCAAGTGGTGATTGAGCTTTTATGAGTAAACTGGGTATTTTTATCCACAGTGAGTAATGAGAACTGCCACATTGAAAGCCATATGTATGCAGTTTGCTACACTTCAAATACTTTTTTCCCCTTTTTTGATTTTCCAAGACTGTAGTTCATTTCCCTGGCATTATATGTGAAAGTTTTAAATCTGAACAATTAATGAAGAAAAGTTAAAATGTAAAGCAAGAGTATGGAATAAATATTATCTGTATAAGTAGAGCCTTAATGTTTACCTTAACATATTTAATTTAAAAAGATGAATATTGCATGATAAAAAATATTATTTATGCCAGGAAGTGTTGCCTAGAAGATGCCATGCAATTGGCAAAATCATGCTGATGACATCTATTACAAATAAGAAGTATAAACTGTTCTTGCAAGATGATAAAGCGCATGCCTCTCTCTGCCACAATGTTTTACTGTTTCAACAACTCATCATTAGTATGAGTGCAGCGTGCTGCAAAAAAAACTTCAAATTTGTGGCTGTTATAGTTGTCATCATGATGCAGTTGCAATATAAATATGCAAAACACAATCAAATGAAACTCTACAGAAACTCCCAACCATGTTCTACATAAAGAAGAAACGGACTAAAAAATATACAACAAACTGCATAGAGCATCAGTTATCTGGCATGCCTCTAGGCACTTGCAATTGCCATTTTATACAAACCTGCTACCACTGTGCTCCAGAATTCTGAAAATATTTGGTGCATCACCATGTTGCTCATGGTATCAATTAAATACTAAGTTCTTGATTTTTATTGCAACTGTTCCATTCTGTACCTCAATAGAGGTCCATTTTCTTGGTTGGCTGGATGGCTGGCTTACGAAGAAAAGTGATGCCAACCCTGTTCTGCCTGAGGTTACTATGAAGATTCAACTCTCTCAATGTCACCCCTTGACTGAGGCATGATGATCCTTGGCTTAAACTCACCACCAGTTGCCTCAATCTAATAAGAGGGCAGCCCTGTGGTCCAATAGGACTATGGTGACTGACCGTTCCCTTTTCACAACATCTTGCCAACATTGACTGCTAATTTGCCAGCATTCTATAGCATGCAATCCCTCTCCACAATGTCAGAACCCTGCAGTGTGTCATCAGCAGCCTCCAGTTTGTCTATTCACGATGAATGTCTTGAAGCTGAGAAGTAACACAGCTGCTCAGATACCTGAACAGTTCCCAGCCATATGCAGTGAAATATGAACAAGAAATTGGTCTTGGACTGATAAGTGCAAATCTTTGCGCCAGACAAGAGTCAGGCAATGACTATCTTCAACAAAAGACAAGCTGACCAGCTCCTTTTAATATTTAGTGGCATTCTTGCCACTAAAATCTCACATCATGAACATCCCATGGTTAACATTAACCAGAAACTCAAATGAGCTAGCCATACAGGTATTATAGCTGCACAAGTAGGTCAGAGGCTGGAATTATTTTGGTGGGCAACTCCCCTCTTGACACCCAAATATTCCAAGGCACCATCGTGAGTGTGATGCAATATTCTCCTCCAGCCTGGATGAATGTGGCTTCGGTGGCTATCAAGACATTTGACCCATTTAGGACAGAACAGACAGATTGGCACCACATCTGCCAAACAAAATATTACCCTTCCACTATTGGTACACCAGGGAAACAGTGATACATTGAAGCAATGTACAATGTTACCTTCAACTTTTCATCCCAGATGGTAACACTCAAACCTTTACAACCAAGAAGAACAATGGAAGCCCCAGTACTTGCAAGTTCCCTTGCATCCTGGCTTGTTTCTTTACTGGGTCAAAATTTCTTCACAACTGTGGTTGTACCTACATGTTGTACCTACCCTCCTTCAGAAGAAAGCCAGACCTGAAACGTCAGTTTTCCTGCTCCTCTGATGCTGCTTTGCCTGCTGTGTTTATCCAGTTCTACACCTTGTTATCTTAACCTAGATTTTAAAAATTGGTTTGGTGTCAACGTTTTAGCAAAAATTAAGTTGAAGTCCGTGCATTTCCTTAAATTTTGTCATGCACCTATAGTACTGACAAAGATGGTAGAAGACTAAAATTGGTTGCATATTGCAGCGATTTTTTTTTTATCTTCTGGAATTTGGAAGTCTAATTTTAATGACAACAGCCAGGATCAGGAGGCAGAAGTCCTGTTGCCATTTCTAACCACTCTGATTTTTCCGAGCAGTCAGAAGAGAGACAAGGAGGTTCACAAAAGAAGGAATCACAAACTCAGTACGTCCATTTGAATTTCATGCTGAGTTCAAATGCACCCAAGTTCTGCCAGTTCAAAATCCAAAAGTATTATGGGAGTCATTAATTCATTGTGTAGCTGTAAACATTGTTGAAGAATGGATCAAGCCTGTTTAGTTATCATGATCTGAAGATTTACTTTTAAATCCTCCTGTTTTAAACTTAAATCCTCCTGTTTTAAACATGAAAGGAAAGGCTGGAGCAATGATAGTTTAAAACATAACGTCTGCTGGAATATTTAGATAGACAGGCTACCTGTTGTACATTATAAAAAATGTTACCTGGTCATATAGCTTCCATAGAATTCATTTGTGACCTTTATCCAAGGATGATTATTATGTCATTATGAATGTTTGCTTGCACTTCAAAAGCTAAATCATCTCCACAAACTGAGTCTATAGCTTGTTTAAGGAGGACATTAAAGGATTACCTATCTTTGAAGTGGACTGCAAACATAATTTTTTTAGTTTTTTAATAAGGGAAAAACCTCTTGAGAGATAAAACCTTTGAATGGGTTTCACAAATGTGAGATTTTCAATTATAAATGTAAAGCCATAAAACCTATATTAAATTGTTAGAGTTATTTTTCATCTTTACATGGCTGCTGAGGACTGTCAATGTTGGAAACTGTGCGAGTGGCTAATGAGGAAACTTGGGGCATCTGAGGGGAACGTAAACTATCATGCAGGTAACATGGGATCATGAAAGTTACATGGTTGGAGACATGAGGGTGACAGCAGGATGATCTAATTACGTCTGAAGAAAAGCTAAGAAAAAGAGCAAGGGAACTGAGACAAGCAGACTAAGTGTACCAGTGGTTTCCCACCCAATGTGGATGCTGAGGATCTACTTGCAGGTTTGGATGATCCCATCCCTGCGTCCCAAAGTGAAAATTGGATCTAATAGTCCTTTAATCTGAGATGGACATCACAAGTCAGTAGCAAAAATATAGCTTGATGCTTCTTTGCACTACCAATTTCATAATTCACAGCATTTATTGAGATAATATTGGATAATAAATTCCTTTAATCTACAGCAATGATATATAACAAGAAAATCTAGACATTAAACAAAAGTTATACCAACTTTACGGAAAGGCGAATTAAGGAAAATGACAGGAGGCTGAATGAGGAAAATTGACCCAAACGAGTACAAGTGTAAATGCCCCAAAGATCTTCTCTCTCATACCTCTTTAACCACAAAAATCAATTTAACATTCTGGAATTAAACCAAATGTTAGTCAGCTTACTGCAAAGATGGTGGTGAACCCAGTTTATTCACTGAGTTTCAGACCCTCAATGACAAGCAATCACTATTGAAAGGAGTTGCTTCTATTTTCTATGGTGGCTGTCTGCCACACAATGACAGGTCTGAACTGTTATTATCCAAATCCCAACAGACATTGGCGATAGAGCAAGTCAGACAGGGACATTAATAATTGTGTCCAAAAGTTCTTACTATCTCCGAAGGATGGCCACAATAAAAATTGCTGTTTGTTTCCTTTACTTCATATTAATTGGAAGTATGAAAGAGTGTTGAAATGCATGTAACTGTTCAGAGTTTCTGATATTTTCATCCATTCCTTTATCTCAATTTTGCTATACTTTCAAATGAAACAAAATGAAATCCAGCCATTGCATACATCCAAGCAAAACAAACCCTCCAAACACAAGTCCAGTGTCTGTAAATGCTGTTATGCATTTTCTGTCATTACTGGGTGGGTTGGACCGTCATCACTTGGTGGATTAAGATTTTATGTGAAATGTTCAGTTTATATGTGCCTGATAAATTAATTACTTCTCAATAAACCTGCAATGTTTTGGTTGGTTGTTGATTTTGCAAAATCAACAGTTGCATGCATCTTCAAGGAGAACCCTTATTTACAACATTAAAACATCCACACTGAATAAAGTAAAAGCTGGGGTTGATTCTTCGGGCGCAATTTTTACCTCCCTGGAGGTGAACAAGGTGATGAGAAAGGCAAATAATTGAATAATTAGCCCATGACATACTCACCTCCTTTTAGCCACCTTAACAATCAAGTGCTGGGTATAATTAAAGCCCTTAAGTTGTCAATTAATGGCTACTTAAAGGCCTCAACTTACCACTGTCCCATTTTCAAACTGACAGGTTTCTGGGAAACATTGGTAACCTTCCCATTGAGAGCCTAATTTTAGTGGAGATGGAAAAATGGCAGGGTTCAGGCATGCCATTAAGTGCTTAATTAAGTGCCAATTCTGCCTTTACATTGTCTACCTCTCAGGGCAGAAGATTCTTCAATAAGATGAAATATGACAAATCATGCCCTTGCAACACTGATCCACTGTGACAGACCACTTTCAAGAGAGGAGAAGAGAGACAAAATTGGGAAAGTACATGAAGCATAGATATCTTATGTAATGGTCTCAGCTTTGGCTCAGCAGTAGTACTCGCCTCAGGGACAGCGTAGTGGCTCAGTGGTTAGCATTAATGCCTTGCAGCGCCAGGGACCTGAGTTCGATTCCAGTGTTGAGTGACAGACTGTGTGGAGTTTGCACATTCTCCCCATGTCTTCTTGGATTCCCTCCGCATGCTTCGGTTTCTTCCCACTGTCCAAAGATATGCAGGTTAGCTGGATTGGCTATGCTAAATTTCCCGTAGTATCAAGGGTGGGAAATGCAGGGATGGGTCTAGGGGAGATGCTGTTCAGAGGGTTGGTGTGGGCTCAATGGGCCAAATCACCTGCTTCCATTCTGTTGGGATTCTATGATGATATGATTTGGGAGGCAATGGATTAGGTCCCGTTCAAGATGTGAATGCATAGCCTAGGCTGACACTACACTACAGGACGGAGGGAATGCTGCTCAGTCAGAGAGATGTCAGTTATTGAATGGTGCATTAAACAAGATCCTTTGTAAATAATTTTGTATAGATGATGTTTTAGAAGGATTGACATGCATACTGTATAGTGCCCCAGAAATAACTTTGCAATAGAATAATATTAAAAGGAACTTTTATTAATTTTCTAATATGTATTGATTTTATAACAAAACCAGTTGTGACATTTCATGCACTGAATGAGGGAAAATCTAAAGGTTCCTGCACATGCCTTTAAATGAATGAACCATGGTAGTTTTGTTTTCATAAATAATTGATCATGGCTATGACTTTTACACGAGACGCATAAAAATGTACAATTCTTTTGAGCCAAATTCATAGGGTTGACTTTTACTTGAGGTAAATTATTTTACACACACACACACACACATACACACACACACAATGTAGTTTTTGCCTGTTTCACAATAAAGACAAATCAGAACTATATTGCTGCAGTTGACACTGACACACTGATTGTGTGTGGTATCACAGACCAGCTCAATACTCTCATGTACACTATGAGTATGGGATATTTTTCTCTTTCCCAGTTCTCAGATACAGAGGTCACTTATAGTGCCTTATTAGTATAATGGTTATGATCAGGCCATTCAGCTCAAAGTCAAAACTGATGCCCTCCTTGTTCTGTATAAGCCTTTTCTAGAGTGGGCAGTGTGTTGACCAACATGAGCAGCCAAAGCAGCTGAGATAAGCTTCATTGAACTTACTTGAAAATGGCAACTTTGTATTTGTTGCAGGAAGGTAGTGTTTTTCCTTACTTCCTGCGAAATGCTACACTCCCCTGACCTGTAGTGAAAGGGTTGACTGTAATTAAGTCAGTTCGTCTCAGAGTAAAACTTTCTCACAGAAAATTTGATGCATGCAATCCACAAGAACAAACAGTTAATCAAGCTCTGTACAATCACGTGAAGTAAACTATCACAGGTCAAAGAGTCTCGTTATCCATTGCCCAAATGTTCATTTTATGGAGTACAAAATCCAGTTATATTTTGACTAGGAAACTTATCATGAACAGCACTATGTCTCAGGCTTGCCCACTGAATTGTAGTGTTGTACGTTTGACCAAAAGCTGATCAGCCACGTTATATCAATAGCTTTCTCACACTGGATTGTGTAAATTGATCTTTTACAATTTTTCTCTGTGACAGATTCTGTAAGCAACAAGATAAATCATTCCTCCTGTGGCTTTTTTTTATTGATTGAGTGGACCTGCATAGAAACAACACTTCTCCTGCTGTGACCAGAAAACCTTCGAGCAGCAGTCTATTTTTTCCCATTTGAACAGGGTCCACATACATTTGTTTCAGCTTCAGAAGCTTTGTCTGCAAACTGATATCAAGTTAGTGGATCCACTACAATGAAGCTTTCCTATTTCATATTCTGTTCTGTGAAGCTTATTTTTCTAAACTCTGGCTTATGCTTCTTTTAAGTTTATGACATTTTTAAATCTCTGTAGATTAAAGAATAAAACAGATTTAAATCCTGAGCAAACAAGAAATAGTAACTTGAAGTCAGTGAAAGTAAGGAATTGATGTTTACAAAGAGGATGTTGCATGCTTGTTGATGAAATTTTAAAACAATCCAGTGTAGGGGTTCACATTGGCAGGAGGAAAAGCTTTTCCATTTTAAACAAATCTGATGTCTTTAGTTTTCTATATTAACAGGTATGTTTTACAATGTAAATGTTTCTATGAGTTTGTCAGCTTTCTTAATTTTGTTTTTGTGGATGGAGACACAATTGCCCAAAGCTTCCAGCATCGGACCATTGATTTGCATTGCACAGGATCTGCTGCAAAATCTCTGAAACTGAGCTCTGGGACCAACGTGCAGGACTGAGCTGGATACTTGCCCGAGAAAGAAAGTTACACTGGTTAAGACATGATCTAACTCAGTGATTAGCCAGTGTAATGGAACTGACACCGTTACCCACTCTCCCAACCAATCATCTCTCCCCAGGGCCAATTGATTACAGCCCCTCCTTCCTCATCAACTCATCCACCTCACTCCCATTACTCAGTTGCCTCACCCACTCATGTATTCATGCTCTCATTCATTGACTAACACACAAAAGGCCTTAAGAACTTAACTGAATATGGTAGCTTTTGTTGTACAAATTGGCATGTCCTGACTTTGTCATAGAGCTATACAGCGCAGAAACCAAATCTTCTGTCCAACCAGTTCATGCCAAACATAATCCCAAACTAAACTAGTCCCAGCTGCCTGCTCCTGGCCCAAGTCCCTCCAAACCTTTCCTATTTATGTTCTTACCTAAGCGTCTTCTAAACATTGTAACTGTGCCCGCATCCATCATTTCCTCAAGAATTTCATTCCACATGTGAACCACCACAGTAAAATATTTGCTGCTCATGGCTTCTTTTAAGTGTCACTCCTCTCAGCTTAAAAATATGCCCGCTCGTGATGAAATCGCTTATGCTGGGAAAAAGACACGTACCGTTAACCTTATTTATACCACTCGTGATTTTATAAACCTCCATAAGGTCGCCTCTCAACCTGCAGAAAAAAATGGTCCCAGCCTATCCAACCTTTCTTTATAAGTCAAAACATCTTGCACTCAGCAATCTTCCATTGATATTTATGTTGACTCATCGATGATTCAGCTAATAACACATGTCCTGGCTGAAAAATTGTAAATGGGTCAGATTGCAGAAACATTTGTGGGCAGTGTTAATATGTGAAACATTGACATTGACAATGGAAGATTTGGCCCAGTATTGATTGATTGGTGGTTTATTGGTTTGATTCTTTGGAAAGAAACAGTGCTGGACAATTGATAATGTTAAAAAAAAATTCAAATCTGTAACACCACTGTTCTGTTCTGCACTCACACTCTGAAGGGCACTGCCAGTATCCTCTGCATTGCTTTGAAAGTATGTGAATTGAAGGCATTTGTGACATTGTTTGGCCTGACTAGCTAATGTGACACTTAGCTTCCACTTATGAGCCATGAAAATCCACTGGATGGTCATTAAGTAAAGAACATGCATTTAGTTGCAAGAGAAGGTCTACATTGCAGCACTTAACAGTCAGACAACAACCTACAGATACCTCTAATATTGAATAACTTCTGTGATTGAAACATTTCTAGATGTGTTCTAAAATATTTTTGGAGTTGATGTAGTGAGTTCCAAGCTTTGACACAGCGTAATAAAGTGTGAAGCTGGATGAACACAGCAGGCCAAGCAGCATCTCAGGAGCACAAAAGCTGACGTTTCGGGCCTAGACCCTTCATCAGAGAGGGGGATGGGGTGAGGGTTCTGGAATAAATAGGGAGAGAGGGGGAAGCAGACCGAAGATGGAGAGAAAAGAAGATGTTTCAAGAGAGTTGCAGTGGGAGAGAGATTCCCTGAGGTTGATCCGGAGGGAGGAGGGTATCTTCTTCAGGTTAGGCATCCCTGGAAGAGGCTTTGCAGTGAGGTTAAAATTGTATCAGAGATCATGGGAACTGCAGATGCTGGAGAATCCAAGATAATAAAGTGTGAAGCTGGATGAACACAGCAGGCCAAGCAGCATCTCAGGAGCACAAAAGCTGACGTTTCAGGCCTAGACCCTTCATCAGAGAGGGGGATGGGGTGAGGGTTCTGGAATAAATAGGGAGAGAGGGGGAGGCGGACCGAAGATGGAGAAACAGCATGTTGCTTTTGCTCTGCAATTTGGGCAGGAGATTCAGTGAGCTGTCAATGCAAAGGTGGCACCAGATATTGAAGATGCAGTTGCAGTGCCTCTGGGACAAGTTGGAACTGACACTTCAATGCACTTTGAAATGAGTGGAGACAATCAGGAAGGCTGCATCCTGTAATGCGCATGTCAATCAGCTCTCTGCTACCCTCTTGAAATCGTAACATGAGATCTTTGCAGCAGAAATTGTCTGTGACCTTAACCTGAGTCACATGGTACACACACAAAGCATGCTTACCTTCTGGTATGTAAGCAGCCCACACATGCCTGCTGAGTACAGATCCGCATTCTCTGTCATTTGTTCAGGTAGAGGCAGCACCAGTATCTGAGCTTGTGGCTGCAAGTGACAGGTTGAGAGACAATGCACTGGCATCAGTCCTGTTACTCACCCTCGTCTTGGACATTGGCAATTCTTGGCTATCTGAAAACAAAAAAAAATCATGAGAAGGTTATGATGAGGAAACCCAAGTGGAGAAGCAAAAGGTCCATGGCTGCCACCATCTGTGGTGTGCACTTATATAGCCGTAGCGTCATACAGCATTGCAACAGACTCTTCTGATCTAGCCTCATTTGCCAGCATTTGGCCCGTATCCTTTTATACCCTTCCAATTCAGATACCCCTCCACATGCCTTTTCAATGCTGTGATTGTACCTCCCTCCATCATGCCAGATAGTTGACTGTGAGTAAGTTGGGATTTTAGAATCAATATACCATCATCCCCAATGTTCCCAGTGATGCCAGATGTCACAAGTTCTATTACAACAGGCACTGTGATTCAGAGAACCATCTCCTCCATAAAGCTCTTGGTTACAGGAGCTCCATCTTCGGTCCGCCTCCCCCTCTCTCCCTATTTATCCAGAACCCCCACCCCATCCCCCTCTCTGATGAAGGGTCTAGGCCCGAAACGTCAGCTTTTGTACTCCTGAGATGCTCCTGGGCCTGCTGTGTTCATCCAGCCTCACATTTCATTATCTTGGATTCTCCAGCATCTGCAGTTCCCATTATCACTGGTTACAGGAGCCCTTGTTTGCTCGCCTGCTCTGACCTGCTCCCTTTCATTATGAAGTACCTTGTCCTGCATGAAAGAGATCAGAATTTTAGTGAGCATGTTGCATGGTCTTTGATTAATGACTGTAACTATGTGGGGATAGTGAGAGCTAGGTGAGTAGCCGATATCACCAGAATGTGTATTGGTACGAACTGGAGTATCTAGAAATGAGACATGGAATTGAGAGTGCCAGTGAGTGCTGCTGCATGAGTGATTGGGCTGTAGTACATTGAACAGCTTTTGAGGCTGGTAGTGCATGGGTAAGAGAAGCGTCTACAGACCTGGAACATTAATCAAGCTCATTAGACTTATTGTGGCACTGTTGCCAGATCCTCAGAAACAGACAGTGGGATTTGACATCTCTGGCCAACTTGTCCCAAATCCCTTAGAGTATGGTCCTTTCGGGTCTCCTGTCCCCGTTCAAAATCTCTGTCCCCCGCCAGCAACAATGACTGCTGTCATATTTCTCATCCAGTCTACCACCACCAGTAAATCCTTCACCTCAAGATTCTGAACATTCTATCTGCCCTCATTTTCCTTCTTTATAAGAGCAGCAATGAAAGTTGGCAGAAGCCTACTCTAATTCACTGTACGTTCCTTTAAAACAGAGATAAACCTCCTTAAGGAACTGAGGCTTTCTCTGTGCACAGTTCAGAGCCCTGCAGAATGCTGAGTCATCTATGTTTGTTATCCCTACCACAAGGGGTCTGGATAGATAGTGCATCACAGCCCCAGGATCCAGAAAGCAACATGGATCATTTTCCAGTCTGTCATCTTTGTTAACTGTAACCAGCATGCAGCTTATTTCTGGTCAGATGATAAATTAATTATTTTAGAATGCTTTGACATTTTTTGCGACAGTTAGAGACCCAAGAGATACTCCCCTCCCCTCACCACTCCCAGTACACTACCTGCAAGCTCCTTTGGAAGGTACGTTAGTGAAATGCTCATGGTCTACACTGCGAACAGCTTACACCCTGGGTTTATTGCTTAAAGGTATTTGACTGATTTCTGCACACAGGATGCTGTATACCTTACTCGAACACATTTCGGGAATTTTGCCTTGTGACCATTGACTTAAAATAAACAAAATAGATGACAATGTAAAGCATGCACTCAATATCTATAAGCATTCCTGCATGGCGGACTCTGCACCAGGAATGCAAGTTTGTAATATTATCTTTTGTTTTATTATAAATTATGTCTATCTCATATTTTAGCTAAAATATATTACTTTCTATAAAAATAGGTTTAATGGCTTGTTTTGCAATTCCAGTTGAATTCACGTATGCAATACAGGCGTGTTAATAAACCTACGCCACCCAATTCACTATTGCTTTTCAATTCATTATCATCATAACATCTTCCATGTATGGGGCTCCTTTCACAAAATAACAAAATAATAGGGAAGAGTGAAGCAACGTGACAGAAAGCCTGAATAGCTAGTTGGAATTTTGGTATGTGACTGGAGGGACAGAGGAGTACAAAAAATATGGTGAGAGTGCTCCAGCGTGTGGAAGTTGGAACTGAGCTAAGAAGTGCACAAGGACCGAGGGTATACTTTCCTGTGTAGAACTGAAGGAAATTGCAAATACTCGAAGAGGCAAAATTATAGTTCCAGTCGATAAGGAAAATGAATTAGAATCCAGTGCAACAGGATGTGGAAGAGGACAAAATAGAACTTGTCAAGGAGTTGTTATACATGCTCACCATTAGACTGGCAATTGGATGAGATATTTATGTAATTATTCAGGTAAAAATTTTAATTAATACCAGTATGCCTATGCAACATAGGTTGCAACAAAGTGCATGGTTGAACAATAACACTGAATTAATGCTCACAGGAATATGTGGGTTCCATTAATTATGTCATGCTCCCAGCATTGTTACCTGATCCACACTTTTGGGGAGCAGAGAATTATCCTTGCCTTGTGTTGATGTATAAACCAGTTAGAGTTTCTACTGTATAAGCAGCCAGCAGGCAGCAGTTGATCACAGTCTTTCCTATTTGGCAAACCTTTCTGCATTAGTTTACCAGTGCATGTTGCGATGAAATGAATTGCATTGACACACATTGTCATGTCATTTGTACAGCTTGAGCAAAACAAAAATAACATGTAGCTATACTGAACCTAACTGTTCACAAGCAAAGTTGAAGATTATGAAAGATCGCTGAGAAAATAATGTGTTTTTAGGATTTTAATACACACAGCAAAAAAAGAGGAAAATTACCCATTTTTATCACTGCGGGTGTAGGCTCATACCCTTTAGGCTCTCTGAGAGCACTTTAAAATAGTTGGATTCCTAAAAATGATTTTGGCAACTTGGACGCTTTAAATATGTTATTCAGTTGATAGTTTTGATTAATTATTTATATTTTACATTTGAAAAGATATTTCCCTCCTGTGTTTTGTTCTCTCTTTCTCAATATTTCACATTTCCTTCTTGTGAAAGTGTTGGATCCCTCACTAGATTATGATTCCATGAAAGGGGTCGGTAAACTCAAGCAAGTGTTTATTGTTTAGCTGCGAGCCCAGCCAGTGAATACCATTAGGCTATTTAACTCTAAGAGGCATCAGGGAGGAGGCATCCAATTGTTTCTTCACCCAAAATTCACAAATACTGCCTCCAGCAAGGGTTACTGGCATGAACAGGAGCAAAAACCTGAGGTTTGCTTCACCTTGGTAATCAAGCTTATTTGACAATAATTGTAAAGTCACTTCTGACATCTCGCAGACTGATTTCAGGAAGCTTACTGAGAACATAAAATTGAACCTAAAATCTCAGTGGTGTGCATACTTCAACTGAATAAACTTCATTGAGCCAGTGGGAAGAATCCTTGTTTAATTCTTTTAAACCCCCTTGTAAGTGAAAACAGAAAGAAACGAGGAAAGGCTTTCAATCAGTGAATCAGAGTGGTTATTAATCAAGGGGAGTCATTGCTGTTTTGTTGCCCCAGAGAAACCACACCTCATTCTGTGTCCCAGTGGTGCCATAATGCAACAGATCACAATACTTGAGGGAAACAATGATCTTCTCTAGCCCCAGTGAAAACATTCTATTCCGTGCGACAAAGACTAAAATGAAACGGTACGGTAATGACTGTTTTCTGACCTCTGTAAGGAATGGGAGTAAATGTTTCCTTTGCACTTTGCCACGAAGCAGTAGAGTGGGAGTTTGTACTTCATCACACAGATGCAGATTCCTCCAATCTGGGCATTTCTGTGCGTCACAAATATAGGTGTTTTTAGTCAACCTTGATCAGATGAGTTATGACATACCTCTAGCACAGGTGGGAATTGAACCTGAGCCTTCTGCCCAGAGGTAGGGACACTACCACTGTGAGGGAAAGTAAGTAACGAGAAAGGGAAGTATATATCTTTTTTTAAAAAAGTGAAGCCAGACAAATAAGCAGTTGTAAAAGTGTGGATGCATATTTAATAATGAGTGTAAATGTAAGTATAGACAACTTGCATTATTTTTAAGCAATACTACAGGTGTTTAGTGCCAAGAGAACTGAATGATGGCAGTGTTATAAATGACCTATTTAAATAATGGCAATTGCCGGCTCCACCCCTAGTTCCTCACTGGAGGTCAGTGTGGGAAAACTCACTTTCTTCCCAGCTGGCCTTCCAAACCTAATGAGTTAACAATTGAAATTTAGGAATTTCCTTCTAAGGAAAGCACCGTTTTGACTATACTGAGGGGGTTCAGAAATGGTATTGCTGCTGCTATAAACAGGGGCTTTGCAAGTTGAACCTTTGGCAAATTACAAAAGGGAAAGTGGCAGAGGGAAGTGAAAGATGATCTGTGAAATAATACATGAAAAATGTGTTATTTTCAAATCACCTTGTTAGATGTGAGTGTAGCAAAGGTCAGCAGACTGGAACAATGAAAAGTTCCTTGTTTGAATAACACTAGGGAATATTAACCTGGGACCTCCAGGTCATGCATGACTGAATTAAAGAAAACATTGGAACAGCAGTAGTCTGAGAAGGAAAAGTGCAAAAGTTAAAGAGTTAAGGAGGAGGAGTTTCACAGCTATCAGAATCAAGAGGAACGTCCTTATCAAACTATTAAAGGCTGAAGGCAGGTCTTTAGTTCATTGATACAGTTTCTTTTGATTAAATTTTAACTTCTAGCCACCTTATATTAAATAGTGATGAAACATAATCTAAGATTCCTCTCTGGTCTACAGTTATTGCTCAACAACCATTTAAGTGGCAAGCTCTGAACCTAATACACAATGCTCTGATCTCAGTGTGTCATTGAGTTGCTGTGCCAAGTAAAGGGCACGCACTTCACAGGAAGGGAGGAATAATTGGAGGGCAGCTCTCTCTGTAAAGTTCTCACACTCTCTGACAGTTTGCAGGGCAGTTTGAGCAGAATAGGATTCGATCACTTACCAACCCTTTTGCATGTTCGGCAGTGTATGATCCAAACACAGAAATCTAAAGACGAGTTTAGAAAAAAGAAGTATAGAAAGACTTCTCAACCAGCATAATCAGCTGTTAAAATTAGCAAATGCACAGTAAATTTTAGTTGCTCATGAATCTGTCCTGTGAGGTTACAATATTTTTGTCTTCAAATCCTTGTCATGTCCCTGCACAAACGTAAAATTTACCAGGCAACCTGACACTGCAGCAGCACGAACTAATTGCAGCTGTGAAGCAAAAGTTGGAAAGAAAAGTTAACTTGCTTTTGCTCATAGCCGGAAGAGCAGGGGTAGATTAAATTATGCTGGAACCGTTATTCCATTCCACAAATATCTACTTGTCAGTTAGAGTGAAGATGCGAAATATGGTCATTTAAAATTCATTTCAGCGCTGTTTTATTTCATGTTATTGTGTTTATTTTAAGGTCACTGCTAAAATAGTTCAGAGAGAAATTTCAGATGAGTCATGATTTGACATCATTTTGACTTGTTTTTGAAAGTGGTATTGAAGGAACAAATTCAAGGCAACGATTTCCCATTGCCAGTATCCCTTCGAAGTGTGTCACCTGTCAAAATGAGAGTCAGCAATTGTGCATGTAGGGCGCCTTTGTGAAAAATCAGAGTCCTTCTGTGGGTGGTGGAGCCCAGGTTAAAATTCTGCCCTTTTTCTCCCGTAAGATGTTCCTTAAACATGCCTCCTAACTAAACTTTTTTCCTTATTGGCCCTAATATTGGTGGCTGGGGGATCAGATGTTTTTTTGGGAATGCTCCTGCGCAATGCCAAGGAATATTTTACTACATTAAGGTGTTTTGTTGTTGCAATTCATCCAGTTGGGCTGGAATCTCGAATAGCCTACTCTTAAAATAAATTGCTCAATATCAGCCAGATGACCGCCCAGTAGTGTAGTTTCTCTAGAGTCGGAAGTGCTGATTCTAGTTCCACAAGAAAAGCTCCAGGCCTCCACAGAAGAAAATTTTGGCAAATATGTTCCTCATGTTGTCTGTACGTTTTGTTCAAGTATTCACATACCAAAAGCAGCTTCTGTATCAGTCCTCTTAATTTAGCTGCCATAATGTGACTTTTGCAAAGCTAGAGCAACATGAAAATAAATCTGGTAGGTCTTTATGGATTGGTAACCCAAAGCTACACTTACATGGCAATCTCTGAGGTCAGTAAATGTGCATCTTTGTGCACTGTGAGTAGCATTGTGGTAGAACACTACTTACGGAGTGAATTCATCACAAAATATTACTCCATCAATGCATACTGACCAAAGAATCGGAGCTAGCTTGCAGTTAGGCAGAACGATGGTTTTAACTAATTTATCAAAGACTGCTTCCATATCATAAAGATAAATAGGAAGGGGCGCAGTTAGCTGTCTCTTTCAAAACCTAGACATAAAATTAATGCCAGACACTGTGTTCTTTAGTGTTTCTGAACTCATTCTTAACATAGGTGTTAGATTATTAGTTTGTGTGTGAAGGTAAAGGTAAAGATGCCATAGTTTTAATAGACTACAGGATTGCTGTCTCATTAGAGAGAAATTGACTACTGATGATTTGATCTGAAGGTCACCGTGTCTCAGGTGATGGGAGAGGTTTAGAAAAAGAGTCATTCAAGGTAACCTTGGCTGTGAGGGAGCTGAGCCAATGCTATTGGCATTACTCTGCATTACAAACTGACCATCCAGCCAACTAAGCTAACTGATCCATGTCGAGATATTCAAGTGTGTTTAAAAGTGGGTCTGTTGGGATTACAGGAATGGTTTCTCAGTAGACATGTTCAAGAAACATGTGATATCATTGAGCTTGCAGACTCTGATTCACCCGAGAAGAGACCTTGAAGATTTGGCTGCTGGATTACTGAAAATAACCCTTGTGTCAGTCTTGAACTGTAGCAGGAAGGGTGAGATATCTTGGAAAGGGTTGTTTTTAATTTTAAAAGAGATGCCAATGACAAATTTGGGAGAAGGTCTTCCATGAAAAACATGAAGCCTGACTAGCTCAGTTAGTGAGGCACAAAAATAGATCAGCCAAGGCTCAGTGGCTATCTTTCTCAACTCTGCTTCATAACAGTGTAGGGACAAGTTCCACTACAAACAGAAATCCACAATACAAGCCAATGATTCACTTCAGTACTGCACTGACAGAGGTGCTTAGATTTTTGTTTACCAAAAGTATTAAGGGATATGGGGCAGAAAGGGATATGAAGTTGAGTTACAGATCAGCCATTATCTCCTTGAATCATAACACATGTTGAAGGTGAGATGACCAATTGTCATTTCTGCAATTCTAAATTCTCTCAGGGTCTTGAATACCTCAACTTCTACTTTTATAATGCTGATATCATAGACCGACACCAATATTCTGTCAAAACAATTTTATTTTGATGTGTTAACACTACAACAATGACCAGATTATCTGTCTTTTTGTGAAGCCCATGGACTGTAAAAGTATCAACCCTGCTGTTCATGATATAGTACCATTGAATCTTTTACTTGCACCCAAACAGGCAGGAGGGACTTCAGTTTACCATCCCGCATGAAAAGCAAAACCTCAGATAATGTAGTCCTAAATTGCAATCAATTTAAGTTGTTAAACTGCCCCCAGTTTTAAATTGCAATGTCAACCTTGGTGTTAATGCACTCAAGTCCTGAAATGGGACTTAACCATAGGACTTTGTGGTTTAGATGCAAAAGTGCTGCAACTCGCAACTGCTGACAATCCTACTGTGATGTAATGGAGATCACCAATTATCTCAATTTTGTGTGGTGACAATAGTTTATATTTTCTCTTGAGCTTCTTTTGTGACTAACAATGTGATAACAAGGCCTTATCACATCGCCTGCCATTACACACTGCCTGTTGTTGGTCACTAACAGTCCCCATTAACAACCAATCACCCTCCAAGCCAAATCATTATCAATTCCTTTGTCTATCCAACTGCTCTTCTCTCTCTTCAGGATCTAACCTATTGTTTATTCCCTACCACATCCACCTCTCCATTCTCTGCATATAAACTGACGTTTCCCCAGCTACCATCAGTTCTGAGGAAGTGTCACTGGACCTGAAAATTTAAACTCTGATTTTTGTCTTCACAGATGCTGCCAGACATGCTGAGCTTTTCCAGCAACTTCTGACTTTGTTCCTGATTTACAGCAGCCGCAGCTCTTTGGGTTTTTATTTAGTAAAGGATCAGCAAACAATCTGAAAACAATGCAGTCCGAAAGATATGATTTTTTCACTGAATTGATTAGCGGTGCTCAATGACCACATTTAAGTATTTGAATATGTGACCACAAGCCCCATCTAGTCACGGTGACATGACTTGGAATTACATAAGTACTCTGTTCCTGGTGAAGCTGCATTGAATATATAACTCAATTTGGAGAATGAAGATAACAAAAGTACAAAGTAATATCCATGTTTCACATGCTGTTGCATCTGTTGTGAGGACCATTAATAAAAGAACTTCAATGGATTTTGCATGGAAAATTTCCTGGAACTGCTCACAGAGTAATTTTTTTGGTGGGAGTGAAGAAAATTAATCCCATTGCATATGAATTCTAACTACACTTACAGATTTCAATAGGAATCTTAACAGACATTTTTCACTGGAAGTTCTGCACGTCAGTCATATTTTGAAATTACAGCAGTTCTGTAATTGGTGAGGCTGAAGGGCTATTTCATTATGTGTTGTGTGATATGTGCCATGAGGATCAGACTTGCTTGCTGAGCCGATGTGTTTGATTGTAGACATTTCGTCACCCTGCTTGGTAACATCATCAGTGTGCGTCCAGTGAAGCGTTAGTGTTCTGTTCTGTTTATTATTTATATGCCTCGGTTTACTGGAGTGGTTGGTTTTACTTCCAGCTCTGTTTTTTTTTGTTTTTCAGTGGTTTGTATATCGTGTCCAGTTCAATGTGTTGATGGAGTTCAGGTTGGAATGCCAGGCCTGCAGGAATTCCCCAGCACGTCTCTGTTTGGCTTGTGCCATTATGGACGTGTTGTCCCAGTCAAATTCCTTCTTTGTCAGTGGGTTTTGAGACCAGTGAGAATTGGTCGTGTCTCTCGGTGACTAGTTGGAGTTCATGTATCGTGACTGTCAGTTTTCTTCAAGTTTGGCCTAGGTATTATGTCTCACAGTTGTTGGATGGTATTTTTATATTACGTTAGCTTAATTGGTTGTGTGTATGGGGGTCCGTTACATTCGTAAGTAGCTGTTGCAGGGTGGTTGTTGGTTTGTGGGCTACCCTGATACCTAAGGGTCTGAGTAGTCTTGTGGCCATCTCTGATGTACAGAAAGGTGACTAGTGTGTCTGGCTGTGTTGTGGCTTTGTGGTTTGTCACGGAGGTAACAGCAGATTGTGCTTTTTGGGCGTCCGTTCCGTATGAGGGCTCCTGTTCTGCTTTGCACAATTCCAGGTTGCTGCAGTTGTGACCCGTTTGAATAGTGTCCTGATGCAGCTCTGTTTATGGATGTTAGGGTGGTTGCTGGAGGAATTAAGCATCTGGTCCATATGTGTTGTCTTTCTGTAGTCTGGAATTCCCTGTTGTTCTTACGTGCTACATTACATCCAGGAAGGATATTCGGTTATTGTTTTCTTCTCCTTTTGTGAATTTTATTCTGGTGAGGGTGTTGTTTATGTGGGTTTCTTCTGGTCTTATGCATTTGATAATCATGAAGGTGTCACCTACATAGCGGACCCAGAATTTGGGTTGTATTGTAGGGTACAATGTTCGTTCTAACCTTCCTACTACTGCTTCTGCAGTTAGCACTGATACTGGGGATTCCATTGGTGTTACGTTGATTTGTTTAAATACATGGCCGTTGAAAGTGAAGTGAATTGAAGCCAAGTATTCACTTCACCTTCAATGGACCAGATACTTAATTATACCAGCAACCACCCCAAAAGCCATAAACAGAGCTGCATCAGAATATTATTCAAATGAGAACAGGAGCACTTATACAGACTTTATAAATGGAATGGATACCCAAAAAGCCCACAAACCAACAGCCTCGCTGCCACAGCTAATGACGAACTTAAAGGAACCCATACCCACAAACAATAAAACTAATGTAATATACAAAATACCATGCAATGACTGTGAGAGACAAAGCTGGAAGAAAGCTGACAATCAGGATACATGAACACCAACTAGTCACCAAGAGACATGACCAATTGTCACTGGTCTCAATACACATGGACAAAGAAGGACACAAATCCGACTGGGACAACACATCCATAATAGCACAAGCCAAACAGAGACATGCCAGGGAATTCCTGGAGGACAGGCATTACAACTGGAACACCTACAGCAAACACGTTGAATTGGACCCAATCTACAAACCAGAGAAAAACAAAAAAAATCCAAAATAGAACTGGAAATAATACCAACCACTCCAGTGAACAGGGGCATATGAATAACAAGCGGGACAGAACACCAACGCTTCACTGGAGGCGCACTGACGCTGTTACCGAGCAGGGTGACGAAACGTCTGCAGTCAAACACACCGGCTCAGCGAGCAAGTCTACCGCCTCACCCACGATCCAGACTACAAATCTTCTCAAAAACTTCAGATATGTGACATGCTTGAGGATACTCCTTCTCCTGCAGTGTGCTCCTGTATTGTTGTCCATTTAGTCTGTACATGGCTACTCTTTTACTTCCACTTTTCTGCCGTACAGAAGTAAATAGACAATTGAAATGTCATATTGAAGAGATCTGTCATTGTGAATACGAGCTTGAGGAAAAGATTTAATGTTTGCCACTTAAACGCAAAGTCCACCTCAGGTACCTGCACTTCTGCTTGCCTCCAGCAGAGCTTTGTGCTGTGAGTGATGCCTGTGAATTGTGATTCAGTGTCACGATGAAAAGAACCATAACATCTTGTCAAAAAGAGATGCTGGTGGGGTTTTGGCCACAGCTGTGAGGCCTTACAATTGTGAAAAAGTGCATGTTTATCAGAAAGGATGTTTTATCTGAGTGTAATATAATATCTGAATGGAATCTAATGCCAGTTCGGCTTTTGTCATATTTTGTCATACGATGTTTTATCACAGAAAACGTGTGATATAAATGCAAGTTGTTGTTGAATTATTGATTCTGTCTCCATGTCGCTGGGTAACAAGTGCATGATTATATTGTCGTTAGATCCAAAGAGAAAGGATGTCCAGCGGGTTCCACAACAACAAAAATTGATCAACTTCCGGCAATTGGACAAGGAACTGGATGTGATTGTGATATTTCACTTTCGTGAGTGAGTTTCAAATCCAGCTGACAATGATGCGGTGAAAGTTCCTGAATCTGCTGTGTGTGAGAGATGAGTTTGATCAAATTTTAGTTTCCAACACAGGTTGTTGGCACCAAACTTAATTTGAATAAATGGAAACTCTTAAGGGCCTGACTGACCTTTATGTCAAAATTCTTGATATAAAATCTCATCCGGTAAAGCCCAATATTAGGAGTGCAAAATTACCCCAAGCATGTTTACTGCCCATGTACCCACAATTATAACTCCAAATTGGCCGTGCGAGTAATTCATTAATAATTAATTGTGTGCCTCAACCGTGTCAGGAATGCTTAATAATATCATTGAGCACCATTGGAGGTCAAATTGGATAGTACTACTTTCTACTGATTGAACAGCTCCTGTGCTCAACTGAGCATGCTTTTTTTCCAGACTTAACTTTCACTCCTTGAAGAGATGGAATGGAAGTGGAAGAAGGAGACTATTTGAGAAGGAAAAAGGTTGCTAACATGAGGGAGAGAGTGATCTAGAGTAAGGGGTGAACTGGGATCAAAATGGAGGAGGGAAACAAATTGAGGGGCGATTGAGAGGGAGCCATCAAGGGAAATAGATGATTGATGATTATGGTTTAGTGATTGAGAGGACAATATGGAGGGACAGTTTTGAGTGAGGCCAAATAAAGAGGGGGTAACTAGGCAGGGATAATGACTCAAATTGAGGAAGCAATTGGGAGGAGGGAGGGAGGGTGCAGTCTGGGCTCAGCATATGAACGCACAGGATAAGAGCTCAAGTAGGCCATTTGGCCCCTCAAAACTGCTCCAACATTCAGTAAGATCACGGTTGAACTGATTATTCCATACTTCTGTCAATACTCAATAAACGTCACCCTACCCCCTTGCTTATCAAGAATCTCTCTACTTCTGCATTATAAATATTCGAAGACAGTGCTTTTGAGGAAGACAGTTCCAAAGACCATGACCTTCTGTGATTAAAAGAAAAGTTTCTCCGTATTTCTGTTTTGAATGGGTATCCTGGATTTTTCAATAAAATTCTCTACTTTTGGATTCTCCCAGAAGAGGGAACTTTCTTTCCATATCCACACTGTCAAAGTACCTCAGGATCTTCTACATTTCAAACTATCTCTTACTCTTTTAAACTCTAGCAGATACAAGTCTAACCTGTCTAATTACATTCTCTGCAGTTTGGCCAGTTGCTATGTGGACCTCTGAGAATCATTTTGAACAAGCCTTTTCAACAACTATCTCTAAAGCATTCTATAAACTTTTCTTCTCATCTACCTTTGTGCATGTGATTGTTCCAGTCTGTATGTAGATTTCATTCAGGTAAATATTTTTTCTAAAAACATACAGTTTTGCTCATTCCCTGTTTTAAGTCCAGGCTGCTTTGTTTCAGCTTTTGCCAATAGGGCAGCAGATGTTTTTCTGGAGCGGAATGTTCCAGAATGATACATGTAAAATTCTTTGATTCTATTATCAATGAATTTGTAGATCCAAAACTCTTCCAATTCTCAGTATTAAAATAAATTCCCTACCTTGCACAGCTTTCAAACCAAGTTTTATTTTTTCAAAGAAAGGTTAACTTTATTTACACTCATTGTGTGGAAAGGCAGGAACATCTGGGAAATTGTTTTGTTCTTGTTTTAAAGCATGATTCAAAGCACAATATTATACAAACACTCAGTCATCAAATTTAACAATGATACATGCTTTCACAACACCATGAATTGACAAATAAAAGCTTAATAATTGCTTTGCAGGTCACAAAGTACAGGAGCGCTACAGAGTAATTCATTAGAGCCTGCAAGAGAATTATCTTCAACTTTGTTGCTCATTTTCCTTGATCTATTGTATGAAATAATGCATAGAAGGGGGGACATTTTTGGCTCAGTTAGTTAAAAAGCTCGCATAGGAACCAGATTAACACCAACTGCAAAGAAATTGATTCCCGTTCTAGCTGAGATAGACGTGGGGTCTGTCTCCCCATCCTATCTATAGTCAAAAGTCTTTGACACTTTTTCACAGTGTGACAAGTACTCATCAAGGAGCTGCCTTCTGGCAGAAAACTAAAGAAGAATGCACAATAGAGTGGGGTCTTGACACTGGTATGTTTTGTAATTTGATCACATAGGTGCACTACACAAGTTTATGGAATTACCAGTTACTGCACACAATGTCACAACACATTAGCTAAGTTGGTGCGATTTAGAGAAGTATCACTAGTCCTTTACTGCTCCGTCTATGTTGCTTGGTCTGATTTCTGAAATAGGATATTAGGGGTGGTCGGATTTCCAGCTTATCCCCGTGACTCAGTCATCACAGCTCGTTTATGCTGTAAGGCTCTGATGTTGAGTGTTACTTCGCTTGAGACAACTTCTTGCCCAACTGGGGAAGAAACCCCACCTTTAAGATCTGCAAGAAAATCTGTTGGGATGTGGTAGGCTTCGTAGGCTGTGGAGTGGGAGGAGAAAACAGAGACTCAGCAGACTTATTAGTCAAGCTTCCAGTCCATTGCTGACCTCTTCCTGCCACAACGTAATCACTAAAGAGGCTTAAATGACATGAGAGTGGATGGCCTGGCTGAGGTTATACCTGTTGCCTGTTAAGGCATTGTTGGGTAGAGGCAACTGAGCTGGCATGATGGAAGGCACCCATAAAATTTTGCAGCCCAGCCAGCCTGAAATCCTGCCTGTAAAAATTTTGTCTTTGCCCCCATCTAACACCATTATGGAAGCTCTGTCATCCAGGGGAAGACGTCACCACCATATCATGGGCAATTAGGAACGGGCAATAAATGTTGTTCTTACCTATAATTTCCTAGTCCCAAGATTAAATTGTTAGGAAATATAAACTGACATTTTTATGAATAAATTTCAAATTTTAAACTGAGTATTGAAGCCAAATGTGTCAGCATATTAAAGACGGATCAATGTATGAAAGGGTTTAGAGGAAGAGCGGGGAATTGAAGCAAAGTAGATAGCATTGATAAGAAATGAGTACAAGGTCTGGTATAATAGGTCAAAAACCTCCTCATGCTGAAATTTGCATGACTCTTTAATAGCTGGGAAGCTTAAAAATAAATCTAACATGCACTTGCTATAGTTGGAAAGATATTAATTTTATATGTAACATGCGTGGATGCTCACAATATGATCTATAAGTAAAATGATTGTCTCGTTTGCCCTTTGACAACTTTACGATTCTCAGATTTCTGCTTTAGCTCTGCATTTGGCCTAGGCCCTTTCATTGACAGTTAATTTTGCTTTGTTTGAATTTTGGAAACTGTAAGTTCAGTTCCAGTCCTCCTTTCGCTCCATCTCTGAAATGCAAGTTTACAGTGACAATTCAGGATGTTTTATATTGTTAATATGACATGGTTATCTCACAGTTTTAATCCTGCAGATGCATTTTTAAATTCCCATGTTCCAGTCCAGATTCCTCACTGCACATTTGCTGCATGCAGATTGTGTTACCCAAGGAAAACCTTCCTTTGCTCATATGTTTTAGTAGCTGTATCTATGCTGAGTATTAAAATAGTCACTTGTCTTCCATCAAAGATTTGGGATCAAGATAATGTTATACTGCAAAACTTAAAACAGTTTAATTGGATTACATTTTAGCATTCTTAACTGGATATTTCTTGAAAATTTTATGGTGAGCTTTGGTTTGGTTTCTACTTGTTATTTTATTTACAAGATAAATTCTTGAAAATCAGCATAGAGTCAAACACAAATTGACTCCGTGATAATGGGAGCTGCAGATGCTGGAGAACTCTTTTTATCGTAAATGTAACCTTTCGACATGCTGCATTGTTATACATGGCTTGAAGACCAGAAGACAGCAGCCATTCTATCAATGTAATCATGAAGCAAGCTCTTTAGTCCAGTGCTCTTCACTTGAGGGCTGGTTCATCCTGCATAATATGTGGAATTATATAATGCAGAAAGTGAATAAGTCAATGTTCTATCGCCAAAGATTGTAGTATTTGTCAATGTTCTGCCCTGTTCATTCAATTAGCTATGCTAGGGAAACCTTGGAGCCATTGGCTGAAGGAAATTTTAGCTGCATTGAAGCCAAGATACATCATTCCCTTGCCCATACCAGTTCATTGCTTTTTAGGATCTCAAACAATGAAGCTCATTGCCTTCCTCAATCAGTTCCTTTTTGTTACAATCTGTAGAAGTTTAAAATACCAGCTCAAATATATGCTTCTTCCATTGGTTATTGTTTTTCCTCTGTTCTTTACAAACTGCACTCTGCGTCATAGCGTTTCAACTATATTTCTCAGTTGAAAAAAAATTCAGAATATCTGTACTTAGTCAGGATCAGGCCTAAAAGGAAAACTCTACAGGATTGTGCTGGAAATCAGAAACAAAAACAGAAATTGCTGCAAAATTTCATCAGGTTTGGCAGCATCTGTGGAGAGAGATCAGAGTGAATGTGTCAGGGCCAGCGATGCTTCTTCAGATTAGACCTGCTGCGTCTTTCCAGCAATTTCTGTTTTTGTTTCAGGCCTAAATGGAACTTGTTAACTTTTGTCAAAGTTGATAGCATTCTTGTCACGTGATGTGTAGCTCTGGAAATGAAAACATGTATGCACAGAAAGATTTGTTGCTGTAATACTTTTGTTGACCGCTGAAACACAGTTAATAGCACACTGGTCTCTGGGTTCAAATTTCACTTCAAGACTTGAGTATACGCATGAGACCTGACAGTCTTAGTGCTCTGCTGAAGGAATGCCACATTGTCAGAGATGGAGTCTTTCAGATCAGGTGTTGAACTGAGGCTATATATGCCTGCTCATAAATAAGCTTATGATGAAGCAGTGGAGGTAAAGTAATTGAATATTTGCAAGGCAACAGTAGATAGATTTTTGACTAACAAGGGAGTCAAAGGTTAACAGGGGTAGACAGAAATGTGGAGTTGAAGCCACAATCAAATCAACAATGATCTTATTGATAGAGGAACAGGCTCAAGGTATCAAATGCCCTGCTCTTGTTGGTAATTTGTATGTTTGTACTGCTTCAAGGAATAGCAAGGGAGTGCCCGACCAATATTAATCCTTCAATCAACATCACACAAACAGACTAACTGATCATTATCACATTCATGTTGGCTGTGCATAAAATTAACTGGTGTATTTCCTACTTTGGAGCAGTAACTACACGTGCAAAGTACTTCAGTGGCTGTGAAGAGCAGTTGCACATCCCATGTTTGGGGAAAGCAGCATATGAATGCGATTTTATTTTGTTTGCTTCCCAAAGTAACTGTTTATTAATGGAAAAGCACACAGAAATGTGAACGTCATGTATGGCTAGTTTGAAAATTAGTTAATTTGTTATCCTGAATTAGCCGTGAAATCCAAGAGATTATAGTGAAAAGGAATGAATTTCACTTATACAAAAGGCAAAGAATGCTGAAGAAACTTAGCAAGTCTGGCAGCATCCTCAGAGGAGGGGAAAACTCCCACACCACCGCTGGCCTAAATGTGAAATATCTTATACACTTTCCGGATAATCTTTATTATTCACTAAAGCAAATTATTCAGTTGTAGAACAATTGCTTTGATTATTGCCAAGACATTGACAAAGTTATGTCATCACTTGGCCCAACATCGTATTTTAAGAATAATTAGAAATGTGCAACATGTGTAGCCTATATGTACACATTTGTAGTTTATATGAGATGGTGAGAGAGTAAGGAAAATGCATTTCATCTAAAAACAATGCACAATATTTTAGTCTTAGAACTGATAGTGGATGATCTGGTTTGTAGTTTTCAATATGTTAGTCTCCGTGACATGTACCACATGGATTTGGTTTCTTGTTCAGACAAATATCATGAAGGTTTATAACAACACCAACTATGTACATGATTTCAATGTTATAAAAAATAACATAGGGTCTCTGCTATTGATGTTAATGTACTTCACACAATTAAACATGTGGCTGAAGATGCTATACTGACTCCATTGTGTGCAAAGGCTGAAAGCAAGGCAGCATTTTTATACTGGAATGTCATATGTCATGATATCACATAACTAGGTTAATGGTACAGGCCTGCACGCCTGGAGGCTATGGTGAGGTTGTAGATGTGTTCACTGAGCCGATGGGTTTGGTTGCAAAAATGTTGTCAACATGCTTGGAAACATGCCAGCGCACCTCTGGTGAAGCATCAGTGTTCTGTCCCACTTGTTATTTAGGTATCTCGGTTTGCTGGGGTTTTGACATTACTTCCAGTTTTGTTTCTCAGTGGTTTGTACACAGGGTCTAATTCAATGTGTTTGTTGATGGAGTTTCGGTCGGAATACCAAGGCTGCAGGAATTCCCTGATGTGTCTCTGTTTGGCTTGTGTGATTATCCATGTGTTGTCCCATTCAAATTTGTGCCCCTTGTTGTCCGTTTGTAGTGAGATGTGAGAATTGATCGTGTCTGTTTGTAGCTAGTTGATGTTCATGTATCTGTATAGTCAGTTTTCTTCTGGATTGGCCTATGTAGTGTTTCTCACAGTCCTTGCATGGCATTTTGTACATTACCCCAGTGTTGCTGGTTTTGGATATGGGATCCTTTACATTCATCAGTTGCTGTTGTGGGGCGGTTGTTGGCTTGTGGGCTACTCTGAAAGCTGGAGATCTGAGTAGTCTTGTGGTCATCTCTGAAATGCCCTTGATGTATGGTAGGGTGATTAGTGAGTCTGGTCATGTTGTGTCTTCCTGTTATGGTCTGTCTCGGAGATAATGGTGGATTGTGTTTTTTGGGTTCCATTTCTTTTGAAGACTCTGTATAATTGCTCCTGTTCTGCTTTGCATAGCTCCGGGTTGTTGCAATTTGTTGTGGCTCGTTTAAATAGTGTCCTGATGCAGCTCTGTTTGTGGGCGTTAAGATGGTTGATAATATAATTGAGTATTTAGTCTGTATGTGCACTCTTTCTATATATTCTAGGTATATATGGAGACTGTGGTGTATTACAGCATCTCTCTTCTCCCCTTTAAAAAACAGGAACATTCCTTTCGAAAAAATACGTTATCTTGACTTTGTATTTAACTTCTCTCTTCAATGAGCTAGCTGTTATTAGGGATTGCTATGTATCACTCGTATTCGCTTTGTTCTGGTTCAGGTTGGAATTACTGTCTGCATGCTTATCACTTGTAGATATACTTATCGATTATGTTCTTGTACCATTTTCTTCCTTCTTTCCAAAAATGTTTCATTCACATGCACTTGGGTTGGGAGAGTATTGGAGGAAAGTTCTGTTTGGATTTGTCTCCCAAAGATGAGAGCGGCTGGTGGTGGAAAGAAACATTGCCTGGAGGAATAACATATAAATTTAATGTAGCTATCTGGAAATGTTGACAAATTGCTTTACATTTCATAATCATGGGATTTACGGTATGAACAGTGCATTCTGCAGGAACGTTTGACTGAGGGTAGTGAGGAGAAGAGGTGATATGTTGAGCACCTGATTCTTGCATGTCTTTGAAGGTAACCATTTATTTGGGTACACTAAACATATTGAATATAATGGCTAATGTGTTAATAGCCATTGCATTAATGGTATTTTTAATTCATCATACAGGAAGCATTTAGTGAATCAGCTGTGCGAATGTAATTATATTCTTGATCATGGAAAGTATCAGCCATGATCTTGCACCATGGCTGAGAAGAAAATTCACATGGAAGGAGAGGTCATCTTGATTATTAGGAATGGTGGACTTGGCATGTTTTAACAACTTGTTTAGTCAATTGTTGTACTTATTAATCCTGATGAATATAAGGATTCACACATCAATCTAGAGTTTTTTTAAAACCATGTGACCTGTGTGCATATGGCTTGGCATGTCTCAATATAAAGCATACGGATTTACTACTTGTTTGCCAAAGAAGACTACATTCTTGGACAATCCTAGTTCATCTTAGAATGGTCAGAAAGTGCTAACCAGCAGAGGTATGTGTACAGGTCACTTGCTAATGATGAAACGGATGCTGGGTTCTGAAACAAAAACAGAAATTGCTGGAGAAATTCAGCAAATTGTGATGAGTTTTTGTAAAGAGCCACTGGACTGGAAACATTAATTATGCTTTCTTCCCACAGGTACTGCCAGACCCATTAAGCTTCTCCAGCAATTTTTTTCTGTTCCCACACGTACTACCTGACAGCTGTCTACCAGCTGTAACTTTGAGGTCACTTCTTAGACTTGATACTTAAGTGCCATAGATGGAAGTTTGGATGTTCTTTGGCAATGTTTGCTGGTTGGCTCTTCAACATGCTACTATGGAGCATTGTGTTCTACTTGGGGTAACTCCAAGAAATTAGACTTCCAAATATTATCTCTACGTCTTCTTGTGGAACACAGACTGAATGTGTGACAAAATGCTGGACACTGTTTTGATGGGTGAGACAAACCACATCTCATACAAGATTTCAATGTTCCACTGAACTTGTCAATGGCAGCAAGAGTTTTTCCAGAGACAAGCACTTGCAGATACTGCTGGCCTGTTACAATTGTTTGAAACTTAGTTGCTGCTGCTCATAGAGCATCAATTATATTGCCTTTGATTTGTCCCTATTTTCTGAATAATTTGATAGGTGTAGAGGCAGAGGCTATTTTCACAAGCCTTTTAGCCAATTTATCTTTGGTAAAATCACATCCCATGCCTTGGTTTCAATATCTGCCTATGAATTGGTTGATTAGTTCTTATGACTGTTGGTGGTATGACATGAACACAAGTCTGTATATCTTGAAACTGATTTGAACTTTAAGTTGATCTTGTAAAGTCTGAAATATGTTCTACTGATCTTGATGATATACAACAGGAATGCAGCAGTGTTTTATTTTACTTAACCTTCAGAGCCCAAAGCAAAATATTTGACTTTCTGAGAAAACAAGGTATAGAGCTGGATGAACACAGCAGGCCAGGCAGTATCAGAGGAGCAGGCAAGCTGATGTTTCGGATCTGGACCCTTCCTCAGAAAAAAAAGTTTTTTTTTCTGAGGAAGGATCCAGACCCACAGCGTCAGCTTTCCTGCTCCTCTGATGCTGCTTGGCCTGCTGTGTACATCCAGTTAGATACCTTGTTATTCTCAGATTCTCCAGCATTGGCAGTTCCTACTATCTCTGTTTAACTTACTTTTTGTCAGCTTTTTACTGATCCATGAAGGAAAAACGTGTTCTTTTTTAAACAACTGAAATTCTGACAGGGTTTCAATAGATTGCCAGTCCAGGGTTTGATGTTCACTCTCTGTTTTCTTGTGTAGCTTTATGTTTTCTAAAATATAGTGAAATAATCTGTATTGTAGTGTAGTCTTTATCTCCTTTTGCTTAGTTTTCTCATTTTTTCAGTTGATTTTAGTTGTTTTTAAAAATTGCTGCTTCATCAAAAATTGCAGGCTTATGCCAGTACTTGGCATTTGTATCAAAAAACAAAGCAGCAATGAGATGACAAGAACTTTTTTTTTCATTTTGACACCATTTTGGGAAAGGAAAGTAATGGAATCAATTGATGTGTGGACATAGTTTTAGATATATTAATGTTTTCTTTGAGTTTTCTTTTTTTCCATTTAATAATACAAGGATTGTTTTAGTGGGTTGCAGCTGTCTAACCAGCGATATTAAAACTTTTTTTTTTAATTGGAACCACTCTGGACCTGTTTTAAACTGCTTTTTTTTTTAAATGAGAGAAAGAAACCAGCCAATTTCTTTTTCTATCACTTTACCTCATTATTCCTTCTTCAGCTAATGTCCCTGTTCTTTTAAAAACCATCATCACCTTCCTCTTCAAAAAAAACCTGTAAAAACTTGGAAATTACAGCCCTTATCCATGGTTCCTTTCCTCTCATAATTCCTGGAACATTGTGTCCTCTGCAAAATCTGCATCTGCTTTACAACACTTAAACATTTCAGCCTCCTTTTTAAGTTTTGACCTTGGACATGTCACAAAAATCCCAAAACTGAAGTTACAAATTACAGATTCTGTGACTATCATGGTGCATTATTCTTCCTAAACCTTCTTGATTTCTCTGAATTCATTGGCATGTTCAACTTTGGTCATGATGCACCATTGTCCTGCATGCCTCTCGACCATTTGTGAATGAAAAGGCACTGCCCTCACTCACATTTATAAACAAGATATGTCTATACTTTGTTTATTTGCACAATTCGGTGGGAACGGCTCTGGAGCCTCCTTTTAAGAAAAAAATACTTTAATGTCATTTGGGCATGTTTGGCAAGGCTGGTTGGCATTTGTTGTGCCCGTATCCCTAATTGCCCTTGAAACAGGCAACAAATGTTGGCCTTTATTAATAAGGAGACAGGTAAGAACTCCTTCAGTGACACTTAATGGCATTATGCATGCTTGGCTGATAGTCCAAGCTGATAAAGGGTTTTTGCAGTGTTTCTGCATTATCATCTGGAGAAAATGTTGATGTTGATGGTCACCTTTAATTGATTATAATAGGGCATTCTTTCTATAATTTCTTTTGTCAATGCCACAACGTCTATTTGCATAAAATTAAGAGATCTGAAGTGTATTAAGTGTTGGTAATTGATATGTTAATTATCTCATTCACTCTTTAAATGATTATTGGAACAGCCATATTTTCTTTAAAAATGAATGTTTTCTGAGCACATCTACACTTCCCATTGCTACTGTTTGGTTCATTGGACTTTACATTAGTACATTTTGGTTGATTGGGCATGGAAGTTTTAATGAGGGTGTGAGGGAACATGAGATTGGATGAGGGGTGTGCGTCATTTGTGGCAAAGAAAACAAATGAGGGGTTGTGAGGCATGAGGGATAGAGGACCTAAGAGCCTTATATTGTAACTGGAACAAAGTTCTAAGGAACCAAGGTGGGCTTTTTAACCAGCTGACCTTGACACTCAACCGCAATATTGCCTAGGATCTGACTCTGCAGTAGGTAGATCTAATTACATTCCATGCCTGCCTCCCCAAGGCAACATCAGGACACTTTGGCCTTTCTAAGATGTGTCCAGTGAGTCAGGGAATTTTCTGACTTGAGCTATCCACCACGATAGTTTGATTTTCATGATTTTCATGGGAGCGATGTTGGCAATCTATTTTCACACAGCTGAGATCCAAGATGAATCATCAAATAATCCATTTTTGAGCTGTTAGTTGAGGGATGAATATTGGTTATCATCAATATTAAACAGATTCCCATTTCTTCCTCCTTTGGTCTCCTGAGGTTTTTAAAGTTCCCGGAAGCAGCAGATCAAACTCGGCTTGAGGTCTACCACTTCCAACGTGTCACAGTCTGGGATTAGAATTTGATCCTGGAATCTGTACTCAAATCCTGGAGAGAGACTGGAAACATAGTCTGTTTAGTCAGATGATGAAAGTGATATCAATTAGGCCAATCTGATTGAAGCAATTGGAAAAGTTAATAGAGATAAAATAAGGGTTGCTCTGGTAAGATTTGGTTGTTTTATTGTGCTAATAAATTATGGAATCTTTGCTCTGCAATTACCCAGTGTTAGACCTGTTCTGAGTGGGATTGCTGCCAGGACAAAAGACAGTCTCAGATATACCATAGTTTTAACATTTCATAAATTATAGGTTTGAAAGGAGTTTGTGTACTTTTTTGTGATCCTATGTTTGTATGAACCTGTGTTCTCTTCTATCAAGAATAATTCAGACAGGACTTTAGTGATCACGTGGCATAAACACAATGCAGTTGAACTGGTGTAAACTCTTTTATCCCAGGTTGCTAGCCAATGTAGATGTGCACCCATAAGTGCTGTCCCCAAGCTGTGGTGGCAGGGTTTGGCTTTGACATGCTGAAGAGGAAGATTTTCTTTTATTTTCAGACCTTTGAGGTCAACTTCAGTTCTCATCACAATGACCCAAATGGAATCAGATTTCTCTTGCATTTATAGCTGAGGCTGCGCCCAGTCAGTTCCGATACTATAAAATCTTAAATAGAATTAATTACCTGCCCAAAACATGCATTGACTTTTCATTTACAGCTCAAATCAATAGGTGATTTGTATCAGGTGTTTACACCAGCCTAATAATAATCTTCTGTTTCATAGCCTCAAATAAAACCAGAAGAAAGACTTGGGAGTTTTTATCATCAAAGACCAATTACTGAAATTGTTACTCATTTATATTTCTTCATTTTCTACAATTATGGTGCAAATTCACATCAACTGTCAACGATTAGCACAAATATAATTAAGGTGTCAAATTGTGACTTGTGTTTTATTGGTCATCATCCTCAAATTCACTGCAACCTTCATCAGCTTTCTTTCATAACTGCTTTTTAACTGTCTTTCCAGCTTGACAGAACTTGATCCACTCTTGGATATCAAAACATGGTCGAAATCCCTCTACCCTTGACTTCTATTCCCGACCCTGAATTGTCACACTACTTATAAGTGGATTATCCAATGCAACACCTACCATAAATATCAAACCAGTTTCAAAGTGTATCCTGAGACATCTATCTCTCCATAACCTTTCTTGGCCTATCTACTTTATTTGATAGCTTGACACACATGCATTCTTGCATGAGTTAAAGTTAGCTTTCATTAAGCATTGGGATAATATAAAAATTCATAATGAACCCTGTGGAACCCTACTGGTCGTAGGTGACCAACCTGGAAAAAAAACCCTTTTGCCTCACTCACTGTTTTCAGCTCTATTTCCATCTCATCACAAAGGGGACATGCAGTTTACCAAACATCCCTGTTTCCAATCCTTACATTGCCTTAGATTTAAATTCCTCAACCATATGTTTAAATCTATCCATAACCTTATTGTTTTATATCTACTAAACACTCTACTGTTACAACCCACCACCAAATGCTTTGGTCCTCAAACTCTGGATATCACAGGCATTAAGACAAGAGGAATATCCATCGGGAGCCAAGCATTCAATCATCAGTCTCATACTGTGGAATTATTTTATAAACTCTTTCATTTTCCATCCCTTCAAACTCAAGATGGTCCTTAAATATAAATTGTTTGACAGCTTTTGGTCACCTTTCCTGGTATCTACTTTTGCTCAGTGTCTGTTGGTCCAGGATTCTCTAAAGGTTAACTTGCAGGTCATGTCCGTGATTAAGAAAGCGAATGTAATGTTGTCATTTATCTCAAGGGGGTTGGAATATAAAAGCAGCGATGTGCTTCTGAGACTTTATAAAGCTCTAGTTAGGCCCCATTTAGAACTGTATCCAATATTGGGCCCCACACCTCAGGAAGGACATACTGGCGCTGGAGTGTGTCCAGCAGAGATTCACATGGATGATCCCTGGGACGGTAGGTTTAATGTACGATGAACGGCTGAGGATCCTTGGATTGTATTCATTAGAGTTTACAAGGTTGAGGGGAGATCTAATAGAAACTTGCAAGATAATGCATGGCTTAGAAAAGGTGGACGCTGGGAAGTTGTTTCCATTAGGCGGGGAGACTAGGACCCATAGGCACAGCCTTAGAATTAGAGGGGGCACATTGAAAACGGAAATGAGGAGACATTTCTTCAGCCAGAGAGTGGTGGGCCTGTGGAATTCATTGCCACGGAGCGCAGTGAAGGCCAGGACATTAAATGTCTTCAAGGCAGAGATTCATAAATTCTTGATCTCACAAGGAATCAAGGGCTACGAGGAGATTGCAGGGAAGTGGAGTTGAAATGCCCATCAGCCATGATTAAATGGCTGTGGGGACTTGATGGGCCGAATGGCTGTATTTCCACTCCAATGTCTTATGGTCTTACATAGATAGATATTGCAATGGTTTACAAATTAAAAGGGCTATGCAAATATACATTTTTGTTGTGATAGTTGAAAAATTTTAAAAAGAATCGCAAGATTTACTCTGCCAACTCTGACTTTGCAAGCCTCCCAAGTTTGGTTGAGTTCACTTTACAAAGGTTTCACTTGTCAGTCACAGCTGAAATGAAGATTGCTAGTTATCTCTAATTGCACTGGGTTTTATTGTACTCCAAGAAGGTTTAACATTGTGAAGAATAATTGATCCTCTTTATGTAGAGCAGAACTTTAACAGGCTGTTGAACCTTCAAGACTTCATCTTTTACAACATATAATTAAAAGTAATATAGCCTTTAAACTTGAGTGGTGAAACAGAGTGAGCTCATGACCTGTGCTAAGCCCTGTATTCTTATGTTGTGAATGCAGTTAATTTGCGTTCTGGGCTCAGTAGTTAAGCAAAACTTTTAGCTTGGGTACGGAGATCAGAGTTAATATTGAGCATGGTGATTTCTAACACAATGCCTTGTTCATTAAATGACCACTTAAAACAACAAAACTGTTCCTAAACCGAAATAAAATGAATTTTGAAATATCTTTATGTCCAGATTGATCAGGGTAATGCATCTGCATTCTATTCACAAAAATTGCTTGCACTGAAACAGTTCCATAGGAGACTTTAAATTCAAAGAAACATCTGTAACTCTGCAATACTGTAAAAACTCACTTCATATGTGATTGGACACATTGTGGAATCTCAGTTAGTTTATAGGTATCTCAATTAGTTTTATAGGTGAACAGAAGGAATGGCTCTGATTTACTGAGAGCCATTGTAAGAAATCTACTAAATGTGGTTTCATACTGTTTCAGAACCTTATATCGTTCTGTATTAGAGAAGCTGTGACAAAGTCAAGCTAAGCATACATGGTTACTGAAAATCAATTCAAACTTTATACAAACATTGGCAGAATCTAATGTTAATATTAAACTTCAAGGTCCGCATTTATCTAAACTGGAAAACGTAAAGGTGGTCAGAAGGATAATCCATATTTTGAGTGCATTTACCTGTCTTACACCAAAACAAGGGGACTAGAATTTAATGATTGGAGCAGTTTACTGGCAGAGCGCACCAGCTGCTTGCTCAATCCTGCCAACATTAGGTTAAACACAATCCATTTTGAGGCTAGGCATTGAGGAATGGGGCTGTGGGCATAAAGAACAAGCTTCCAGGAAAGTCTGACTGGCTCCAAATCACTGAAATATTGGACAGCATGGACAGTATCCAGATTGGAAGATAGAGTACAGATCCAGAACAGCAGTATTCCAGGTTTGTTTTTAATTGAGTCTGGGGTGAGGACTAGTTCTCCTCCCAGCCCTTTAAAAGTAATTTAACATTTAGCTGCTTGTCTTCTCTTCAGTTGGACTGCCAGCAGAAAATGCAAACTGTTGTAGCCAGCAGATGTCCTATAATAACATTTGGACTATTTTTTCTTTAAGTAATAAGGCGTTGCTTCACAATTGAAAATCTCAATATTTGAATTAAGCTCCAGCTGGCAGCAATAAACCCTTGAGAAGCTAGCTTTAGCCAGAGCAGGAATGGTACGATAATCTTGTTCCTGGCATTCTTGGGCTGCTACTGTCCTGTTTCCACCAGAGATAACCTACCCAATAACGCCAGGAGGAGTTGAATTCATGCCAGTTATTACTTGATCTGGAGATAATGTGATGTAGCTAATAGAAAGACAGACTAAAATGTAATCAGGATGGAAGAAAAGAAACGTCTTTTTTTAAAAAACTAGAAAAGCAATAGAGAGCTGGATTCAAAGCATTGCTTTTAAAGCAGTATATATTCAGCAGCAAAGAGAATGAATGTAAATATCAAGCACCACAATTCCAAAGACATAAGAAAGCGGATGTTAAAGACAAAAATGCTGTGCTACGTTTTTATATCAGCCAAAGATAACAAGATAAATGAAGATAAAGCGACTTGTTCATTTCAGGTTGACATATAATGTTCCCAGCATGTCCTGTAACTTTATCTGGATTAATTTGTGATTTTCCCTTCGACTATCTATCCAAAAATCCATATAAGAATTAGAAAGATTCTCTCCACGGTTGCCTAGTGGATATTGAGAAACCTGACCCAAAGTTAGCAAAAATGAAAGGTTAACTGTTGCTTTGAGGAGCAATCTTAGATAAAATAGAATTGATGGTAAGACGTTGAAAACCAGAAAGGTTCTGCATTGAGAAAAGGTGAAAGAGCAAATAAGTAAAACAATGAAATGCCAAGTTCATTCTCAGTATAAGAATTATGAGGATGTAATTATTTGTGTAACTCTTAGTAGCCTCCACATTAGCTAACTTAATATCATCCATCTACATTATTCAAAAATACAAATCAGCCATAATCTCACTGAATGACAAAACAGGATCATTGGGTTGAATTGTCTACTTCTGTTTCTGCATTATCATGTGGTTTCTTGCTTTGAAACTTCCATTAAACACATCCTCATATCTCAGGTCACCTACCTTCAGTATAACAAGGCTTTTCCACATTACTACCGCAACCTACATTGTATTCTCATCTGTTTCAATTTCATAGGCCCATGCATAGCCCAGATCCTAAGCATCTTTCTATTTCATTTGGAAATGTTCTAATTCTTTTACTATTTTAAAATAACAATTTTGATTCTATTTTTCTGTAGATGACGGGATGAGACAGGATAGGCAATGAACTTGTCAATTATTTCCCTTCATGCTCTTGAATATCAATCCTTCAACAGAAACCATTCTTTGCGAGACAGAATATACATGTCTGATAAACTTTCCATTTTTCAGGGTAGCAACCCAAAGTCTTACTTTGTAACAGTGATATAAACAAAGCCATGAATAATAATTAAAACATTTGTTGAAACTGTCACAAGAAGTCTCATCAGAAGTCCAACGCTACTCACTTAGATTTCAAGCTCCAGTGCTCCACTAATTTTGTGTGGAATCCTCCAGAATTGCTTCTGCTTATCCTTACCTTATCAAAGCAAAAAAATTCTCCAGCCAGCTCTTTACATCAAACTTGTTCAAATTTTTGGTTATGTCACTACTTTCCTCCATTATAGGAAGATCAGAGCTGGATGTTTGGTTTTCTTTTGGACTTGACACCTTTTTAACTGTGTCATTCTTTTTAGATTTGCATTGGTTAATTTGTACAAAGCATTGTACATAAAAGATTTTTTTCACATACTTGTCTACACAGTTATTGCCCATGCATGGAATTTACTCAGCTCGGCTGACTATCCAAGACTGCTCATTTTCTCTTCAGAGTGATTTCATTGATATAAAATGTGTAAAGCTAAGAAACAAACTACAAAGCAATGAAACATCAGTATAAAACTAATTTTTTACTTGAATGAGCATCAAACTGCTCATTATGTGTCCCATAGTATCTCACTAGAAGTAAATATTTGTATAAGCTTTGTGTAACAATTGAGAACAAGTAAATATGGGCTGTGATGCTTTTAATAAAATTCATTTAATGAGTAACAATGAAAAACAGAATCCATCAAACAACTGTAAACAAATACTGACAAAACAATTGTAAGCTCAGATACACATCATTGAATTTGCAGAATGACTTTGATATTAGAATTATATTGTGTGATTCAAGGAATTTAAAAAAAAACAGGGAGACAATGCTTCCTACATATTTGATGGATTCATGACATCCAGAAGGAAATGAGCTTTAATAACTCTAAAGGCAATGGCTATACTCCAGTGTTATTTCTACAAAGCAATATTTGAGGGCTGACCTAAGAACTAAGAACATTAAATTATGTCCAAGTAGACTCAAATATTTTGAATTGTTTAATAAACACTCCCATCTTTACTTTATCATTGGATTTCCACTTTGTGAATCAATGAACGAGTATTCAGTTTATATTTGATCCTGCTTCAAGGTCTCTCAAAAATAAGTCGTCATGACTCAAGCTGTTAACCATGTATCACACTCCACAGAGGCTACCAGATGTGTTCAGTTTCTCTGCACTTTCTCTTTTACTTTCTCCCAAAAGCAGGATGTGAATGGTTGATGATCTTGTAAATTGTTGAAAATGCCCTCATTTCAAAAGCTCTGAGATATTGGCAGTTCTTATAATGTGGAAAGGAAGCCAGTGGCCAGATAAATTCTCTCAATTGGTAAAAATAACAACTGAGCAGCTGGGATGTAAATCTCCAGCATGGTCAGTACAGGCAGCAGGAACACCAAAGGTCCTTTTTTTCCACATTGTCAGTCATCCTAGCTCCAAGACATCTCTATAGCAGTTCCTCAGGATAGAGTCCGATGCCCACCATCCTCAGCTGCCCCCTCTGTCATAAAGTCAGAAGTGGAAATATTCACCAATTATTGCACAGTACTTAGCATCATTATGCCTCCTTAGATGTTGTGTCAGATCATGTTGAAATGCAGCAAAACCTGGACAATATCCAGGCTTGGGCTGAAAAATGGCAAGTAACATTTATACCACACAAATGCCAGGTAAGTACCATCTACAATTTATCCACTACCCCTTGACAATCAATGGCATTATCATCTCCAGATAATCCCATTACCAACATCCAGGGGTTGTCCTTGACCAGAAACTGAGCTGAACTCACCATATAAATGCAGTGGTTACTAGAGCATTTCAGAGCCTAGGAATCCTGCAGTGAGTAACTTGCTTCCTGACTCCCCAAAGCATGTCCACCATCTACAAGGCATAAGTCAGGAGTGTGATGGACAAGAAACAAAAACCCAAAGAAATTTGGATGCTGGAATACCAGAAATAAAAACAAATTGCTGGAAAAACTCAGCACATCTGGCAGCATCTTTGGAGAGAAAGCTGAGTTAATATTTTGGGTCCAATGACCCTTATTCAGAATGTGCTGCAATACTCCCTACCTGCCTGATGACTGCAATTCTACCAACACCCAAGAAGCTTGACACCATCCAGGACAAAGCAGCCCATTTGATTTTCAGTACGCCCACAAAAATCCACTCGTCCTACCACTAATCCTCAGTCGCAGCAGTGTGTCCCATCTATAAAATGCACTGCATAAATTCAGCAAATACCCTTAAAGAGCACCTTCCAAATCCTCAACTACTTCCATCTAGAAGGACAAGGGCAGCAGATACATGGGAACACCACCAACTGCAGGTTCCCCTCCAGGCCACTCACCATCCTGGCTTGGAAGAACACCCCTATTCCTTCAGTGTTGCAGGGTCACAATCCTGAAATTCCCTCCCTAACAGCACTGTGAATCTACCTACAGTGGTCAAAAAGGCAGCTCACTACAATCTTCTCAAGGGCAACTAGGTTCGGGCATGCCATGAGTGAATTTTTTAAAAAATATTGGCGTAGGAACCTGACTGCAATCGTGGCTCCAAATAATGACAAAAACGTTTTTAACATACCATTCCCATGAGGGTTAGGGTCAAAATGCAAGCTTTCAGGATTTTTCTTTCCTAACTTTCTGTGCGGCCAGGAAGAGAATAATTCACACAGGTTTGCCCACCACCCAACAATGACCAGCCCATATGAGTGTGAAGTCAACCAGAGTCATTTAAATTATTGAAATACTGTCTGGGCTTTATTTTGAGAAGAGGTATCAAAACGTAACTTCTAAAATTGTCCCATAGTTAAAATCGAGACCATTATCTTTGTGGTCAAACCAAATTCCTCTCCAAACTGTGTGCAGTATGACATTTTGAATAAAATAAAAATACATTTCCTCAATTTCTATGCAATCAAGAAGAATATATCTGGATATACTTTTAATTTAAGGTAACCAGGCATACACAGACCAAATGAAGGATTTAACTTGGCAGTATGAGCCTCTTTTAGGCTATCGAACCTAAATTCTGCCTAAATCTATTGAGAAAAAGTTTCAAACTGTGTTTCACTCATTCTTTTAGTGTGAAATTGGTGCACAAATGACCAGCTACATGAGGCCTATTTTCTACTTGCAAAGGGTGCCTGAAATACAATCGTGGGGTTATCAGCCCAGGCCAATTAAAATAGGAGCTGCAACCCAGCTGTAAGCTAATGGCAACCTTATACCTCTTTTCAGAAAATCGGCCGCACAGTGTGCATGCATGGTGTTTCAGACTCTGACAATGGCTGAACCATTGGTCCTTGAAGGGACCACTGGAGGATGTAAACTCAAGTCGAGGTTTCAGCTTGAACTTAACTATAATGTGGAGCCAAAAGAAACAAGAGTACTTTTCTTAGCTGCACAACCTTGTTCTGCCTCCTTTGACCCAAACTCTACCCTCTCCCTCAGTTTCATTCCCACTTCCCAGGACCTACCTCCCTGTAGCCCAAATTGATGAACCCCAATCTGGTGAACTGTCTCTGGATGCCCATCTGGTGCTCACAGCTCTGCAGACATCTTAAGAGGACCATCATCCAATTTTAAATGAGCTTTGTAACTCATGTCTGGTGCATGTCTGTGGGAACGCTCGTTTCAAGCCTGAAAACTAGCCTAACCCAAATTTCATGTCTGCCATTCCTTATAAGATAGAGTACTGTGCTGTGTAACACAAAATATCCGTAACATTTTAAGAATGCTGATATTCAGGAAAATTGCCTGCTGATCTAAATGTTCCTGAAAGAATTCATTTGTCACATTCTCATATGCTCAGAAATACTGTTAAGCTAAGGTTAGTGGGATTTCAGTTTAGAGGTAAATGTAAGACAAAGAGAAAACACCTGACCACTTAAACCTTTTTTTATGTAGAAATCAGTTTCATACCACAATTTCTGGCATGTAGCTCCATGCACTTATACTCCAAAAGTATCAAATGCGCAGTTCAAGGGTAATAATTGATTTTCTGTTTAGGGAAAGAAAAATCCAATCTTCCGTTAGTCCAGTAATTTTTAAATGATTTCAGCACAGTACAATTCACCTTGATATGTAAATTACCAATATTTTTTTCCTATCTGTACCCAAATTGCTTGTTTCTATTAACTGTACACTTGAACAGCAAATTGCTCTTGCATTTTATTTCTCCAAATTACATTGTAAATATAATTAAAATCAGCAGTGTATATGCATTCACTTTTGCTGCTGAAAACTTTGTTAGTGCAATATAAGTTGCCCCCTCCATAACTAAAATCCCATCAACATTTTATTGTCAGCCTCTTCCCTTTAGCGAAAAAAAATTGATTTGTAATTTCCATCCACCCCACTTCTTGTCCGCTGCTGTTGTGTGTGGCGCTTCTGTGATCAGTTTATCAGCAAGAATGACTTAACTAAATAGTCAATATGTAATTAATATTTAATTATCTTTATTAGCTGTAAAGTGTGGTTTACACAACAGTTAGCTCAATGCTAATTGCTGAGTGCAACGCATAAGTTTGAGTTTAGTGTTTGTTTCTGACAAGTGCATTCCATTCAACAGGATATAAAATAGTTTGTCCACTTAAGAGGAATTGTCTGCGGCCTGCATGTGACATCTGAGAAACCCAATTCGTTTTCAGCATTCATTTTCATGTAAATCAGAAATAATAAATAATAATTTATGTTACAGCAGACTACCACAGATGATATGTGCAAACATATTTAAACCTAAATCCTTTGCTAAGTGGTTTTGTTAACTGTAAAACAATAAACATACTTAAAATCAGAATAGTTTAGAACTTGAAACCCAAGACCCAAAAGGGAAATGAACGCCACTGTATTATAATCAGAATAGCTTCACTGTTTATTTTCAACAGTAACATAATGTGATTGATTTACAAGAATTTAGCTCAAGTGTTAATCTGACAGTTACAAAAAGCTCCTTGCTGGCAGAATCACTTTCACTATCATATTAGTTGCCTCTTCTACCAAAGCAGCATGGTCGATAATTGGAATGCTTTTATGTCTATGCTTCTGACGAGACTCTCTTTAGGTCACGTACGGAGGGTTGCTCAGCGCACAGCTGAACAGTCGCAAATAATTTAAGCTGTGAAAGTATTGTTCTCCTTGTATTGTGGGACAAGGACAGTTCAAAGGAAGTATAGTCTTGTGCTGACTACCTGCTGATGTGTGGTGAAATAGGATGGCAATGACACCATGTGTTGCATACAATTAAATGTATTTTACAGAGAAATGTCAGTCTAGAGGCAAGTTTCCACATGGCCGTGCTTTATGATCTTTATGTGGGATGAACTAGTAGATTGAAGTAGTGCGGCTGAACTTCCTGAGGACGAGAAAGCAGTCAGCAGCACATCCAAGCTACAGGTTTCTCATATACTCTGCATCATGCTGGGTTTTTATAGCTCCTGGCTTTCAAAAAGCCTGTTTCAAAGAGGTTTGCGCTAGACTGGGCATGCAGTTTAGCTCTGCAGATATTGTCGCTACTGATTCAGTGGAATGCAATTAGGAAGCCTAAATTAAGTGGTAATGGAGAACCAGCTCTCGAAACTGGAGTTGTCATGGAAACCACTGCTTACAATACAGCCTCCAGTAGTTTCCCACTTTATCTGCAAAATGCACAATTGAGCTTTGAAACAGCTCAGTGCTGAAAAGCATACTGTAAACAGATGTTTGGTCAGAGTTTCTCCATTTTTTAAAAAAAGTAAAGAATCAAATAGAATCTATTTATTCATGCAATTCTTTTAAGATTACCTGATTTTGCAAGGGGACAAAGAAAACCCTCCACAAAGATCTTTTAAAAATCGGAGGAACTACTGTATTACAAGTAGTGAATTCTCCGCATTAGTCAGTTTGTGAATGAATGATGATGCACACAGAACAGTTCCTTACACTCATAGTTCAAGTACTGCTGGTTATTTCAGCTCCAATTTTTAAATAGTTTGTTCACTGAATTTTGATGAGATTATCATTAACCATTTAGTACTTAAAATCACAGATCCCTGTGTGTAAAAGAAAATCACTTGCCAATGAATTGACATTTTTTCTTAAAACATTAAACATACTTAATTATTTAATATGACTCATATATAACCTTGTCATATACCTTGGCTTTTGTTGGGTAAATGTCTGTTTAAAACCATGGAGTAGTATAGCAAGAATTATATTGTTCTTGATTGGAATGCTTCACCTGATGAACAATGAAATGATATTTGCCACTGATAAATTTATGGTTAATAATATTTTTTCTCTGTTATGCTATGAAAAATGTAAGCAATCTGTAACGTGATCATTGCACTATGTTTGAACAGATATAATGCAGCTGGTATATTTATATTGGAAATGGTGGTGGAATGTGGAAGAATCTTGGCCAAATCTGATTTTACATGATAGCCATTAAATGCAGTCTGTGGAGGTCAAAGAAAGAAGGATATCAATTTTTGAAAAGGTGAAGCATCTTTTTATCTAATTGCTGTACAACATTTCCAAATTCTAATACGATGCTCTCACTGACATATATCTGCACAAAATCGCCCATGTAGTGCCTTTTAATAAATCACGAATTTCTAAAAATGCTTCTAATCCATTTTACGGATTCATAAAAACCATGGATAAGCATATGGACGTACACGGAATAGTGTAGGTTAGATGGGCTTGAGATTGGTATGACAGGTCGGCACAACAGCGAGGGCCGAAGGGCCTGTACTGTGCTGTAATGTTCTATATTCTATGAGATTTTACTGAAACTTTACTTCAACTAAAATTAATCAAATGTTGCTTTTGATTTTTTTCGGTTACTCCATCTTATGTTTTATTATGCTGGAGTTGCAATATACTTACAAGATCTTATTTAATTAATCAT